>NC_140209.1:2402500-3002500 GCF_951802725.1 Rutilus rutilus | reverse complement strand
TGTTCGACGTCACATCTGGCCTGAGAGATTGCAGATGGAAGTTTTACTTACTCAAAAATGTCTGAGGGCAGAAAAGAAAATGATTGGTTCACAGCTTCAACCAATATAACTGAAGCAAAGGCGGGATCAAGATGTTTGAACGTGCGGAGGGAAAAGTTGGAATACAAGACACAGCTATGTTCGTGGGAGAACACATTTATTATTGCAAGATAAGTGAATTTACTATTGAATTTTGTTCAAATTCAACATCTAACTTTTACTAAGATAATTAGTGAACCTTAAAAATGCACCGAACTAATAATCATTGTCTAATTATCGTGCTGTATGCATTTTGATTCGACTGTTTCATCAGAACAGTTCATGTTTCATGAAACAGTCGACCGCAACAAAGCTGCTTATGGGGTAACTGGTGTAAAACATGATTTTCCAATGCTACCTCGCTGTCTGTTAAATTGATATATATGAGAACAGAACTCACTCAAATCTCTGCAACATTTCAACGGTCAAAATGATACATTTGGCATTGGGCACGAGTACTCAATAGATTCAAATCGCTGTTATTTTAGTGTATTACGAGCTGCTCTCAGGACACGAGTACTCAATAGATTCAAATCGCTGTTATTTTAGTGTATTACGAGCTGCTCTCGGGGCAGGAGTACTCAATAGATTCAAATCGCTGTTATTTTAGTGTATTACGAGCTGCTCTCGGGGCACGAGTACTCAATAGATTTAAATCTCTGTTATTTTAGTGTATTACGCGCTGCTCTCAGGGCAGGAGTACTCAATAGATTCAAATCGCTGTTATTTTAGTGTATTACGAGCTGCTCTCGGGGCACGAGTACTCAATAGATTCAAATCACTGTTATTTTAGTGTATTACGAGCTGCTCTCGGGGCACGAGTACTCAATAGATTCAAATCTCTGTTATTTTAGTGTATTACGCGCTGCTCTCAGGGCAGGAGTACTCAATAGATTCAAATCGCTGTTATTTTAGTGTATTACGAGCTGCTCTCGGGGCACGAGTACTCAATAGATTCAAATCGCTGTTATTTTAGTGTATTACGAGCTGCTCTCGGGGCAGGAGTACTCAATAGATTCAAATCACTGTTATTTTAGTGTATTACGCGCTGCTCTCAGGGCAGGAGTACTCAATAGATTCAAATCGCTGTTATTTTAGTGTATTACGAGCTGCTCTCGGGGCACGAGTACTCAATAGATTCAAATCGCTGTTATTTTAGTGTATTACGAGCTGCTCTCGGGGCACGAGTACTCAATAGATTCAAATCACTGTTATTTTAGTGTATTACGCGCTGCTCTCAGGGCAGGAGTACTCAATAGATTCAAATCGCTGTTATTTTAGTGTATTACGAGCTGCTCTCGGGGCACGAGTACTCAATAGATTCAAATCACTGTTATTTTAGTGTATTACGCGCTGCTCTCAGGGCAGGAGTACGCAATAGATTCAAATCGCTGTTATTTTAGTGTATTACGAGCTGCTCTCGGGGCACGAGTACTCAATAGATTCAAATCGCTGTTATTTTAGTGTATTACACGCTGTTCTCGGGGCACGAGTACTCAATAGATTCAAATCGCTGTTATTTTAGTGTATTACGAGCTGCTCTCGGGGCACGAGTACTCAATAGATTCAAATCGCTGTTATTTTAGTGTATTACGCACCGCTCTCGGGGCAGGAGTACTCAATAGATTCAAATCTGTTATTTTAGTGTATTACGCGCTGCTCTCAGGACACGAGTACTCAATAGATTCAAATCACTGTAATTTTAGTGTATTACACGCTGCTCTCGGGGCACGAGTACTCAATAGATTCAAATCACTGTTATTTTAGTGTATTACGCGCTGCTCTCAGGGCAGGAGTACTCAATAGATTCAAATCGCTGTAATTTTAGTGTATTACACGCTGCTCTCGGGGCACGAGTACTCAATAGATTCAAATCGCTGTTATTTTAGTGTATTACGCGCTGCTCTCAGGGCAGGAGTACTTAGATTCAAATCGCTGTTATTTTAGTGTATTACGCGCCGCTCTCGGGGCACGAGTACTCAATAGATTCAAATCGCTGTTATTTTAGTGTATTACGCGCCGCTCTCGGGGCAGGAGTACTCAATAGATTCAAATCGCTGTTATTTTAGTGTATTACGCGCCGCTCTCGGGGCAGGAGTACTCAATAGATTCAAATCACTGTTATTTTAGTGTATTACGCGCTGCTCTCAGGGCAGGAGTACTCAATAGATTCAAATCACTGTTATTTTAGTGTATTACGCGCTGCTCTCAGGGCAGGAGTACTCAATAGATTCAAATCGCTGTTATTTTAGTGTATTACGCGCTGCTCTCAGGGCACGAGTACTCAATAGATTCAAATCGCTGTTATTTTACTCTATTACGCGCTGCTCTCAGGGCAGGAGTACTCAATAGATTCAAATCTCTGTTATTTTAGTGTATTACGCGCTGCTCTCAGGGCAGGAGTACTCAATAGATTCAAATCGCTGTTATTTTAGTGTATTACGTGCTGCTCTCAGGGCAGGTGTACTCAATAGATTCAAATCGCTGTTATTTTAGTGTATTACGTGCTGCTCTCAGGGCAGGAGTACTCAATAGATTCAAATCGCTGTTATTTTAGTGTATTACGCGCTGCTCTCAGGGCACGAGTACTCAATAGATTCAAATCGCTGTTATTTTAGTGTATTACGCGCTGCTCTCAGGGCACGAGTACTCAATAGATTCAAATCTCTGTTATTTTAGTGTATTACGCGCTGCTCTCAGGGCAGGAGTACTCAATAGATTCAAATCGCTGTTATTTTAGTGTATTACGCGCTGCTCTCAGGGCACGAGTACTCAATAGATTCAAATCGCTGTTATTTTACTCTATTACGCGCTGCTCTCAGGGCAGGAGTACTCAATAGATTCAAATCTCTGTTATTTTAGTGTATTACGCGCTGCTCTCAGGGCAGGAGTACTCAATAGATTCAAATCGCTGTTATTTTAGTGTATTACGCGCTGCTCTCAGGGCACGAGTACTCAATAGATTCAAATCGCTGTTATTTTACTCTATTACGCGCTGCTCTCAGGGCAGGAGTACTCAATAGATTCAAATCTCTGTTATTTTAGTGTATTACGCGCTGCTCTCAGGGCAGGAGTACTCAATAGATTCAAATCGCTGTTATTTTAGTGTATTACGTGCTGCTCTCAGGGCAGGTGTACTCAATAGATTCAAATCACTGTTATTTTAGTGTATTACGCGCTGCTCTCAGGGCAGGAGTACTCAATAGATTCAAATCACTGTTATTTTAGTGTATTACGCGCTGCTCTCAGGGCAGGAGTACTCAATAGATTCAAATCGCTGTTATTTTAGTGTATTACGCGCTGCTCTCAGGGCACGAGTACTCAATAGATTCAAATCGCTGTTATTTTACTCTATTACGCGCTGCTCTCAGGGCAGGAGTACTCAATAGATTCAAATCTCTGTTATTTTAGTGTATTACGCGCTGCTCTCAGGGCAGGAGTACTCAATAGATTCAAATCGCTGTTATTTTAGTGTATTACGCGCTGCTCTCAGGGCACGAGTACTCAATAGATTCAAATCGCTGTTATTTTACTCTATTACGCGCTGCTCTCAGGGCAGGAGTACTCAATAGATTCAAATCTCTGTTATTTTAGTGTATTACGCGCTGCTCTCAGGGCAGGAGTACTCAATAGATTCAAATCGCTGTTATTTTAGTGTATTACGCGCCGCTCTCGGGGCAGGAGTACTCAATAGATTCAAATCACTGTTATTTTAGTGTATTACGCGCTGCTCTCAGGGCAGGAGTACTCAATAGATTCAAATCACTGTTATTTTAGTGTATTACGCGCTGCTCTCAGGGCAGGAGTACTCAATAGATTCAAATCGCTGTTATTTTAGTGTATTACGCGCTGCTCTCAGGGCACGAGTACTCAATAGATTCAAATCGCTGTTATTTTACTCTATTACGCGCTGCTCTCAGGGCAGGAGTACTCAATAGATTCAAATCTCTGTTATTTTAGTGTATTACGCGCTGCTCTCAGGGCAGGAGTACTCAATAGATTCAAATCGCTGTTATTTTAGTGTATTACGCACCGCTCTCAGGGCAGGTGTACTCAATAGATTCAAATCGCTGTTATTTTAGTGTATTACGTGCTGCTCTCAGGGCAGGTGTACTCAATAGATTCAAATCGCTGTTATTTTAGTGTATTACGCGCTGCTCTCAGGGCACGAGTACTCAATAGATTCAAATCGCTGTTATTTTACTCTATTACGCGCTGCTCTCAGGGCAGGAGTACTCAATAGATTCAAATCTCTGTTATTTTAGTGTATTACGCGCTGCTCTCAGGGCAGGAGTACTCAATAGATTCAAATCGCTGTTATTTTAGTGTATTACGAGCTGCTCTCAGGGCAGGTGTACTCAATAGATTCAAATCGCTGTTATTTTAGTGTATTACGCGCTGCTCTCAGGGCAGGAGTACTCAATAGATTCAAATCGCTGTTATTTTAGTGTATTACACGCTGCTCTCAGGGCAGGAGTACTCAATAGGTGGGTGATTGACGGATAAGGATTTAAAATGTGAAAAAAAATTTTTTTTAGTACTTTCTATTCTTATAAGTTTCTTGTCTTAGTGTTGTGTATGTAATGCAATGACATGTACACATTTCAAGAATGTAATTAACCATTCTTTTGGTGAATCAGATCTTTTTCCCATGAAAATGTCAGTCCTGGGTAACGTAATGAATTTTTCAATTAATTACATTTCTACCATTTTTGGCATATACAAATGTACTGATAACCATAATTGGAGCTCAAAAAACAATTAGTGCTCGGAAAACTACATTTTAATCACAATTGATATAATCAGTTTGGGATTTCACTATATAGCAACAGATTTCAGGGCTCTCAAGTGTCACGCATTGAGCGTGACAGTCACTCATTTCGGTCTTTTGTCACGCACTCCCGCCACACATTGTATTTCTCACGCGGAAAAACTATTTATGCCGCAGCGCCCAAAATTTCTCTGGCCGTGCCGATCTCACTATGGAACCGGCAGCCAGTCACTCTTGCCTGTCTTCAAAACTTGAGCCCTGAGATGTAAACACTCGGTTGCTCAGATGAGAGGAAGTTAATAACCACAGGAGGAGCTGATGATGTGTAAAGGAGGAGCTGTAACTATATATAATGAAGAGGAAGACTGACAGAAGCAGAAAATGGCTGATAAGTGTGATCTGTGTCTGCTGGGACTGATCATTCTCTCTTCACTTCTCACAGGTAAAGAAATCTGTATTTTCTCTAAAGACATTTAGTGGAATTAGTCTGGAAAGAGTTCATTTGAACATGCTCAGTTTATTCTTGCACACATTCACGTTGTGATCTCAGAGTTGTGTATTGATACACACAGATCATACTGTATTATTCCTGATACTGGACATAGTGTCACTCAAACATCTGATGATGAAGAATTATCTTCATATTAAGAGTGTGTCAGTGATTTGAACAGCTCTCTGATAAAGACTAATAGTTTATTCTGGAGAGTGTGTTGTTTGCTTTAAGTCAGGAAAAATACTATGATTTAAAACTTCTGCTTTTTATGCTGGTGTGTTTTATGTTTCATTTATTAATATATATCATAATGATCACTGAGATATACTGTGTTTCAGGAACCAGTGGAGTGGATCATCTGTTCATCACTTCTGGTGAAAATGTCTCTCTGTCCTGTAATAAAACTCTTTCTGACTGCAAATCAACTACATGGACCTACGATAACAGATTCAGAGATTCAGCAACAGTTGATTTGATTGATCGAGAGATAAAGAATAAAGACACAGAGAGACATGAGAGACTGAGTCTGGAGTCTGACTGCTCTCTGAACATCAAGAACGTCACAGGAGAAGATTATGGATTATACAGATGCAGACAATATGTGAATGGCAGACAACAAGGACCTGTTGCTGATGTTCATCTGAATATTCTTCATGGTAAGTTTATGATTATGTGGTCAATTTAAAATTCTCCCTTTAAACTCAGATGATGATTGAAGAGTCTGTGATTTGTGTCTTGTGTTCAGTTTCAGTGTCTCCATCATCATCATCATCATCATCATCATCTTCATCTTCATCTTCATCTTCATCATCATCATCATCCTCTTCTTCATCCTCACAGACTGAGATCAGTCCAGGCCGCTCTGTGACTCTCTCCTGTCAGTTGTATTCATATGCTGGACTCTCCTGTGATAATTGGGTCCGTTCTGAGGGATTAGATCTGTTGTGGGTGAATCAGGCTGGTGTTGATCTGAAGACAGACTCCAGATATCAGATATTATCATCATCAGATCACTGTGTCATCACTCTGACTACAACACTCCTGAATGAAGATGACAACAGAGAGTGGAGATGTCAGCTTACTCAGGGAAATCAACTCTTGACCTCAGTCAGATTCACTGTCAAGTATTCAGGTGAGAAAACACTCTTTTCTGACAGATTTGTGAAAACTTCCACAGATTGGCTCTACTCTTTCTGATGGCTTCATACGTTTTGGAGTTGTAAAATATTAGTGGTCAAAGTCATAAACTGCATAACAATCCTTATAATTCCCAATATTGGCCTCCTACATGGGTCATACATGATATATTGCATAAATCAGACGAGTGTATTAAAGCCTAGTATGACCCATGTAGGAGGTCGGCTTTAGGAATTATAAGGCTTATGTCCTTCATTCAAGCTGAAGGTTTATTTGCAGAAGCTCAACTGTGTTTCACTCTCATATAAACCAGGAATAAATTATACAGTAACACAGTAATACAGTTATACAGTAATACAGTACAGTCTCTTCTCAACTACTGCCATTCTCCTCCTGACAGCTTGAGAGTGAAGTAAGAAGATAATAGATGACAGACTCGTGCACATATTCATCATTTCTGTGATGTGAAGCTCAAGTATTATGTGATGATGATGTTGTGTATATGTGGCATTATGTGTTGAACTGAACTAACAGACGTGATCCACAGATCCAGCTGATCCAGCATCAGAAACTGGAGTCAGTGTGACTGCTGGATCATTATACAGAGGTACGACACGTTCATTTATACTGACAGCTTTATAACATTAAACTATCAGTCAGTCTGTAAATGCTTCATCAATAACTGTTGATAGTTGAATACCCTTGACTTCAGTCATGTACAGTTTCTCTTCTTCCTCTCATGTTTCCTGCAGTGATTGTGAGTATTGTTGAGATGGCAGTGTTTGCTGCTCCTACTGTGATTCTTCTTCAGATCATCTGTGCAAGAAGAGCTGGTGAGTTTTGAGCCGCACACAATCTGATGATTCACACTCATCTGATCTGGAACAATCTGCAATCATGATAAAAACACATACGAGAGGTCAGTCAATGCTTTTATTTTGCAGGGAGGAAGGACTCGAAGCACCCAGAGGAAATAGAGATGCCGACAATATTAGAATAAAATACTGATGAGTTTAGAGCCAATCTGCAGCAATATTTACAATAGCAGAAACTTACAGAGGATTGTTCGTTTTATTTTCTTCTTCTCAGAAAACTTATAGTGACATAATCAAGTTTAGATTAAAATGTTGTTGTTTTTCATATGTAAACTGCTTTAAATAAGCAATCTGTTCTGTGTGATGGAGCTGATTTGAGGATTCTTGGATCTTGTCTGTTCATTCCTGTTATTAGCATATTTTTTCATTTTTAATGATTGCTATTATTTTCTTAATAAAACCTCTTTTTTCTGTGTTTTCTGTGTTCTGTGTCTCTTTGAGATGATGCACCACAAGACACCGTTCACCTGCAGAACACAAGCTTCTGGAGACACATCGGTCTGGAGTAGTGAGTTTAGGTGTAGAGGAGCAGAGCCAGTGGTTGTTCTGTAGGAAAACATCAGGGCCTTGAATCTGGTGTGAGCGGCTGTTGGAAACCAGTGCAGGTTTATGAGGAGAGGAGTGACGTGCGTCTCTTCGGCTCGATAAACACACTCTTGCTGCAGTGTCTGGATCAGTTGCAGAGGTTTGACAGTGATGCTGGGAGGAGAGAGCATTACAATAGTCCAGTCTGGAGAGAACAAGAGCTTGGACAAGGAGTTGTGAAGCTCCGATAGGAAGAGCCTAATCCTCCTAATGTTGTATAAGGCTAATCTGCAGTTCTAGCACTGTGGTCTGTGAAGTTCAACTGATCATCAGTAGCTGAGTGGAGGAGTTGAGATGAAGTGTTGGGTTGGCCGAGACCATGAGCAGTTCTGTCTCAGCAAGGTTTAGTTGAAGGTCTTTCATCCAGCAAGAAATGTCTGTTAGGCGAGCAGTGAAAGGGAGAAGAAATTATATTTCTGATTGGCTACAGCAGTCAGATGACATCACAGGTGCCCTGATAGGCTGTAAAACATCATCAGCTCTTTTGTCTTAAGAAAGCTGTTTATCTCTCTGTGCGTGTGTGTATGTGTGTGTGTGTGTGTGTGTGTGTGTGTGTGTGTGTGTGTGTGTGTGTGTGGATTTACCCTGCATGCTGTGTTTTTAAGGTAGAGTGTCACACTGATGGCTAGTTGGTTTAAAAAGTGCATCACGTCATGGAAATGCTCCACTACACCTGATGATGTGTGATCTGATTTGGAGCAAAGCATGCTGGGTTAACTCTCGAGGGTCTGGCTGTACTCAGTGCGATCGATTCACAGTGAAGAAGATCCACTCCCGCCTGGCTCTCTTTAAGAGGGATGAGAGCAAAGTATTTGCACATAGCGGTCCAGTCCCACTGCTTTGTTTATGAGGCTCACAGGTGGAGCTGGCGGAGGAGTTTGAGTCGGATCTCTGCCTTTATCAAAACTCAGCTGCTAGTTCCTCATGCCCAAACCAGAAGCATCGGCAGGACCGTCCGATCCAGCAGAGAGCACGTTGTTGGCCCGGTCTAGATGATGTTTTAAGTAAGCCTGTCTCCTCCCTCTCTCCAGGAGTTGGACATGATGACCCTTGCCATGGCCGGTGGAAAAGAGGAATCTCCTCCAGATAGATTAGAGGAGTGATTCCTTGCCAGGCAGTGGGCCCGGCTGGAGGCGATTCCTGTTGCACACCAAGGCGATGTTGCAAGCCGACTAAATGAAGGACCTCATCAAGGCGAGGGAGTGTCTCCAGATGCAGTCCTGGAGCTCCGGTGCTCCACAGACCTCCTGAAGTCCTGAGCCATCGGCCGCTCTCTTCCTGCAATAGTTGCCTTTGAGTGGGATCTGTGGGTAAACCTTTTGGGGCTCAAGGAGGAATAAAAGCTTTTAATAACACCATTGAGACAGTGGTCCAGAAGTTCAGGGAGGCGAAAGTTAAATCAGTGGTGCTTGAGAAATACATCCAAGATCTATCTTCCAGAGCATCTGTAGTGTTAATAAAGGAGGCTGGATCTGCGGCCGGTTGCATAAACATAGCCACAATGTTAAGACAGTGTCTTAAGTTCTAGTATTGTCTACTAGCAGTTAGTCAGGGGCAGTCAGTCTTAGTTTTCGGTATCAAAGTACGCTTATCTATGTTTTTATGTAACTGATTTAAAAAAGCTATAAACCGTCTTAAATAAAATAAATTGATGTCTAACTTGTAAGACTAGTCTTTGAGGTTTATGCAATTGGCCCCTGATCTTTCTTCCTCAGAGTAAACAGCACATTATAATCCATGTGATGTGTAGAAACACTCCCTGAGACAGATTAATCTCGTCTTTAGAGACGCTCATGTAGTGTGTGCATATACTTTCTGTTTGACCAAACTGGAACTGATGCTAATAATTACTTTTAAAATACTTTAAAAACTGTTTCATAATTCAGGAGTTACTTTTAAGTAACAGAACAATTTTATCACTAATAATGTAATGCTTTTATTTCTAGAATTTAATGGCATGCAGGAAACTGCTAAAATAAGAAAGTGAAACTAACAGTAATGCTCTCGTGTGCAAAAGAATATCCTTGTGTTCAGAGTAGATGTGTGTTGAGCCAGTGCGGTTCACAATATGCACTTCTCAGACATGTTTCACCCACATGTAGACCACATCCTGGGTTAGTTTATTATTCAATCTCTCTAAGTAGCCTCTGAATATTATTAACTTTATTTCAATAAACCCTTATCTCAATATTGGTGTGCTTATGAACAGACTAAAATAAGCACAAAGTCTTGTAAGTGAAATAGAAACTTTAAGTAGTTTACTCAAATAAATTAGTAAAATTCGAATAGCAATTGAAAATAAAATAAAAGTCAAGACCAGAGACACATACACTGTCAAGAGTTCAGGTTAGAAAGCAGACAAAACTTTCAGAGATTAATTTTGACTCTGGCTTCATACATACTGTCATTGTGAAATAGTTCTGACCTAAGCCATTCAATTCCTAAAAGTGACTTCCGACATGGGCCATAATGGGCTAAAATAGACTGTTGTTTGTGAAACACAGTGCAGGCTAGAAAATGAGGACAGTTTTACTCTTTTAGATCATTCTCATTAAATCATCTATTCTCTTAAGCTGCTAATTACCTGTCCGCTTGCAGTAATTATGAGACTGCAGTCAGTTTTGCAGAAACAAAGGAGATAATGATCAGGGATGGGAACTGTAAAAAAATATATATTTTGGGTTCCATTAACGATTATTTTAGTTCAGTTTAATTTTAAGAAAGGAATATTTAGCAAAATTCCATTGCCAGATGATGAGAATTTTTATAACAAATAGATTTCTCTTTACAGCGAGGTGTCTGTGGGCTGTGCTCTAAGTGTGACATTACATGATTTCCGTAGTGTTTTCATAGCTGTGATCTCACTGTTGAGGTCTGGAAACATGTTACTGCTGAGTGAGAGAACTCACAGTTTGACCACAATAGAGCCGTGATCATCTCTGAACCCAGTTGATGAATTTAAAGACTGCCCTTCTGCTGGTTCTGGCATCGGTCCAGAGAGTTGGCGATCTGTCTTATCTGCTCTTTCAGTGGACGCATCGTGCCTCGAGTTTGGGCCTAATCTCCAGTCATCCTCCCACCTGCCCTCTAGACCCCATCCCCTCACACCTTCTACAAGCCGTCTCTCCCACACTTCTACCAGCACTCACACACACATCAACTCATCCCTCCATACTGGCATTTCCCCTACAGCATTCAAGCAGGCTCGGGTAACTCCACTGGTTAAAAAAACAACATTAAACACATCACTTGTAGAGAATTACAGACCTGTCTCTCTCCTACCATTCATAGCGAAAACACTTGAACGAGTTGCTTTCAACCAAGTATCATCTTTCCTGTCTCAGAATAACCAGCTGGATGTCAACCAATCTGGCTTCAAGAAAGGGCATTCAACTGAGACTGCATTACTGTCGGTCACAGAAGACCTACAGATCGCCAAAGCTGCTTCCAAATCATCAGTTCTCATTCTCCTGGATCTGCTGCCTTCGACACTGTGAATCATCAGATCCTTCTGTCCTCCCTCTCATCAATGGGCATCACAGGTACTCCTCTCCACTGGTTTGAGTCTTATCTCACAGGTAGATCCTTCAGGGTCGCACGGAGAGGCGAGGTATCCAGAGCACATCAGCTGACCACAGGGGTTCCCCAGGGTTCAGTGCTGGGACCGCTCCTCTTCTCCATCTACACCACATCACTGGGACACATCATTCAGGCTCATGGTTTCTCCTACCACTGCTATGCTGATGACATTCTCGCATTTTAACCAGATGATAAGCCACAAAATCACTCTCCAGAACATTCTCATTCACGGTTCCTTGCTGGTGGAATGATCTCCCCACCCTCATCCGGAATGCAGAATCCCTGACAACATTCAAAAGACAGCTGAAAACTCATCTCTTCCGTGAGCAAAATAATTATTTTATTTTCCTTTAATCCTCCCTTGTCTGACTTATGCTACTCTAAGCAGTGCCTGAACTTTGTATTTTGAGCACTTCTTGCATTGTTTTTGCCTCTTCACGATGACTCGCTTGCTGTATTCCTCATTTGTAAGTCGCTTTGGACAAAGGCATCTGCTAAATGAAGATGATTGGCTCGCCATGTCCAAACCACAGACAGAGCATCCATGGCAGGGACAGATCAGGATTCAATAGGGCAATAACTCAGATGATGTTAGAAACAGAAAATCAAAATTAGAAAAATAGAAAATTTGATTTGGCCTTAATCCAGATCCAGATCCATTCTTTCATGTGTATTTCTAACTTTTCCCCATGTTTTTCTCTAAAATAATCTATTTTTAACATTACTTAACAGTTCATCCCACAATCTCCCGTAGAGGACCCCGTCACGGCTCACTTAGGTGAGCTAGGTGAGCTATTTCGAGGTTCTCCGCTGGCCGCCGAGGGAACTCTGAGCGAGAACACACTCTCTTTGTTGCTGGTCCTCCGTCGTTCACAGACCGCACTCTTTTCCTCCTGGCACGAACATCAGGAATGCTGCGTCTGTTTATCTGCCGGGCGTCCTTGTTGATGAGGGGCCGGCTGCGCACAGTAGAGGGACTTTCTTTTTGTGCGGCCTCTGCAGAAGCAGCGGTTTGGGACAGTTGCGCAGTTTAAGGAACGACTCTGGGTCCGGGCCCTCCTCATCCAGGGACCTCAGGAGTCAAGTTTTGACTTCTTCCAGATAACCGTCCTTCATCATCCCGGTCACGAACTGGAACAGAGTCTGGAGCGGGAAAACAAATGACTGACTGTAGTTACATAATCCCACTGTAAACACGGTAAAGAACAAGTATTTCATTATAGATTTATTCTGACTCGTTTTAACCGGTTGTGTGCGGTAGTTGGAATATTCTTCGCAAAACACATATATGTGACCCTGGACCACAAAACCAGTCACACGGGTCAATTTTCTTAAATTGAGAGTTATACATCATATGAAAGCTGAATAAATAATACTGCAGAGTCAGGAGTCGAGTCGGGAAGACCTGCAGGACTGCCATCGTGTGGAGAGCAGATGCTGCATGTCCCGCTGGAACATATGCCTTTTCAGCGATGTGGGCTGTAGCTCGACATGGCTCAAGACGGTGAGGTGGTTTTCCAACCACAGGACGGACATAAGTGAGCTGTGACGGGGTCCTCTACGGGAGATTGTGGGATGATTACGTGTATCCCCGTATCTTTACACCCCCTACACTGTCGCCAGCTGTTGGATCCCTTGTGCATGGGCTCAGGTGGAGTAAGGGGAGCGCATGATCGTGAGCTCTCCTCATGAGGCTCGGGAAAGAAAGAGGCGGGTCTCTCATGTTTTATGTTTATTGCAACTGAACACATCGGTTTCAATACAACACTTAAACATTCTTGAGGTTCTAATAATATATGTGCAGACTGCAGGCTACTGTATGAAATATTGTTATATTGTTATATTGATAATGTTATAAATATGCAACGCAATATGCGATTACTCAAGTGCAATGCATCAGGTGACAGTTGACCATGCAGAGCATCAGGGAGAAGTTGGAGCGTGGGGAGTTACTGAAAGTTCCCAATGCTTCAGGAAAAGCTGCATTTTGAAAGAGTTTTGATTTGATCACCACAACAAACACTGAGCCTGAAGCCTTCAACAGTGGATGCTGTTCTTCTTCTTCACAACACTCACCAATAAACAGCGAATGATGACCAACGTACATGTAGCCGACTCAGTTCAACAGAGTTTTTTATTTATTATATTTTTATTATTATTTAACGTTAGCCAGTTGGCGAAGAGTTCTTTGAAACGTTGTTCTTCAGTAAAGTTACTTAACATCAAAAAAAGGTCGGCCGTAAATCTGTATTTACTGCTGGATCACATGTGGCTATATAATATTCTCTACTGCATGCTTATGCTTCTCTGTAATGGACAGTCTGTATTAATATTTGTGGGCATAATTGTCGGTGGTGGTAGTTATGTTTGAGTCCTATAATAAAATTGTACCTCTTAGTAGCGTGTGTGTGTGTGTGCGTCTAGCAGAGACAGCGCGCATCAGAGAGAGCTTACAGTGACCTTGATGTTGGTCTCGGGTCGGGTCGGGTCGGGTTCGGGGTGATAAATTGCAGATGTTGTCGGGCCAGGGCCGGGTTAGGGCTTGAGAAAACTGCGCGAGTTGGATTGAGTTTGTGTGTGTGTGTGTGTTTGCCACATTGAGAATGTTGTACAGGATCACCCCTTCATTTGTGTGTATGTATGATATGCATTGTTTTGGATCTATTGATTTTTTTTTTTTTGACAAAAAATGATCTGAATTTTTTCACCCACTTAACTTTGTAGAATCGAGTACATTTTTCTTGTGTGTGTTCAGTTGTCAAACTTAGGAAAAGTAGCCAAGTCTTGTACCGCTCAGATTAAGGAAAGTATTTTTTAAAAATAAATAAAAATTATTTTGCCCACATTTGTCCCCAATACGGTTTTAATTGGACATTGGACATTTCAGTGAAACTTAAGGTGTGTGAAAACCCCGTACACGTCCATACACTTGAGATGCACAGAGATGATCAGATACAGGACATTTCTGATTACACACACTAGATGTGTTCAGAGATTTCCAGTATACCAGCAATTGCTGATGTTGTAATGTTTAAATCCTGGTAAGCATGAGGCCAAGAAAGTTCTCAGTTCTTAAAGATTTATTAAAATCCTAACGCAATCCAACAGTGCCAGATGTTACATAATGGTCAGCATGTTCAACACACTTCAACTCTTACTCTACACCTTTTATAGGTGACAACATGTGGACTACAGCGCCATCTCCTGACTAATACACAAACACTACATTCCCCCATTACTTAAAGGATTAGTTCACATCAAAATGAACATTTCCTGATAATTTACTCACCCCAATGCCATCCAAGATGTTCATGTCTTTCTTTCTTCAGTGGAAAAGAAATTAAGTTTTTTGAGGAAAACATTTCAGGATTTTTCTCCACACAATGGACTTCAGCGGTCACCAAATTGTCCGAATCAATGCAGTTTCAAAGGGCTCTGAAGTGCTTCAGAGGGCTCTGCACGATCCCAGCTGAGGAATAGGGGCTTATCTAGCGAAACGATCACTCATTTTCTAAAACAAATAAAACTGTATATACTTTTTAACCACAATTGTTCGTCTTGTGCTGGTGTGCGACGCGCCAGGCATTACATAATCACGTTGGAAAGGTCACGCTGGACGTAGGCGGAAGTACCGCCCCATTGTTTACAAGCGTGGAGAACACTTAGCGGGCGTTACCCTCGGTTTAGGGATGGGACTGGAGTATTTTGCACCGTGCTCCCAAATGCCATGGCTTGGTGGAACAGGAGAAAACACAGGAGCAAGATGGGCTAACGCCGCTGATGTACCCGAGTCACTCTTAGCCACCCGTGCTGCCGACTTGACCAGTGTTGCTATATTCATAGACGCACACAGTCCACTCTTACACACACACACTGCACACACTGCCGCTTATTTAACAAGTGCGGATTTCTTTCTCTTTATTTTTCTTTCTTACGCTTTTAAAGTTGAATTGTGTTACAGTAACACTTTATAATAACTGCATGCTATTAATCATTAGTTAAGCATTAGTAAACAGTTAATTCATCATTTATAAAGCATGGATAGACATTAATAAGCAGTTTATAAATACAGCTATAAATGCTTTATTTTTTATTTATAAGCATATCTATGATGATCAATTTATCATTTCTAAATGAAGTATTGCATATATAGTTACAAACCGGTTATTTAGGAGTTGTTGTCAGTGGTTCATAAGATCACTTAGAAAGTGTAAGTAAACGATTAATAAACTATTTAAATGTACATTCATACACCTTAAATATTTCTATGTTCTGTATCACTGTGTTGTGTTTGTTTCCTTTTTCTGTTTAGAAGATAACTGTAAAATCTCCTTTGTAAAAGCTTTACAAGGCAGAACTAGTCCTCACTTTAGATGAGCTCACAAAAACAGTTAACTGACCACAACTAAATGCTTTATAACTACCTGAATTAACCATTAATTATTGACACACTGAGTAACTATTATATGTCTGAATAATAAGATGTATGAATGTACATTTAAATAGTTTATTTATGTAACCCAGGTCATTAACTCGGGTCACTAATATTAATAATTAGTATTATTTTATTTATATCGCAATAAAACTAATAGTCAGAAAAGAACATGAAGTAAAATGTTTTTATTTTATTTTATTATAAAAAGGAAAAGGTTCCTGAACTGACTCCTGATTGGTGAGGTGAAAGGTTAGCCCCGCCCCCTGTTGGAGAGTTCCAGAAGATCGCGCACAAGCAGAAATGTAGAGAGATTGCGAACTACACGAGAGTGAGAGCAGATGCGATTGAGTGATTTGAGGGAGAACAAACTGTTTAATAATCCAGCAATAGATTATTAACAAGTTGAGAAGTAGATTTATGAGGTATTAATTCTTTAAAAAGCCCACGCTTTGAGAAGAGTGCGATGTGAATCTGAACGCGACGAGAAGAAAAGACACGTGATAGGATCTGAACTAAATCTTTTTTTGTCTCTGATTTATATTTCTCCTTGGTGAGTACCAATATCTTTATATAAGAGATGTATTTAGGTAATGTGGATACTGTTTTTGGACTCTTAAGCCCTATTCGGACGGGACTCGTTTTCCAAACGACGTTTGAGTTACAATTCTTATCAACCTAACTTACGTCTGTGATTTCATGTACGGATTCGGAGACTAACATCTCCGTGTTTATTACCGAGGTAGGAGTGTCTGTGTTTTACATGTGGGCATTGCAGAAGATCACGTGTTCAGAATGCGTGGATTGCGTAGGAAATTTGATCAAATGTATTTTGAAATTAAGTACTTTTAAAATTAAGCACTTTGAAATATAAAGTAAAACGTCCTAACGTATTTTTAGTGTTTTGTAAACATTTTATAAAAATCGTAGTATAAAAAAAACTAACATACATTTATCATCATGATTTTACAGAACTGGGTTCTTATAATAAACCCACTGGAATAATTTTTTTTAACTTATATAATTTACACGTTATGTAATTAAGTGCAGAAATGAAAGTAATCTTACCTGAAACCAGAGGTGGAAAGAGTATTGAAAATTTGTACTCAAGTATCAGAAACTGACTTTACGTGATTTGGCTCTTCTTGTTGATTTAATTCTTTTTATTTCTTCGCAGTGTACCGAACACATCTACATCCATTATCGGTGCGCAAACAGCAGAAACTTGAATACCGGCGCGATAGCGAGAGATTGTACGGTAGTTCACGTTGACCAAAACACACAAGAAAAAGCGTTTTGGAAAAAAACTTTTTCGGCAATCACAGACATTTGCATTCGGACGGGATTAGATTTCTCTGAGGACCGCCGGGTTTGACGAAAAACAGTAGATAATTTGCTCTGGAATTTTTACAGAAGTCGTGTGAGAAAAAGACAGACATGGCAGATTCGGACAGGATTAAAAATTTCTCTAACGTCCCCCTGTGAAACTAGTCCCGTCCAAATACTTATGATGATTTAATCAATGGAAAATCACAAATTATAATATTGTAAAATAAAAGTGCAAAATTCTAAATGTTATAAATTCATGAATGTTACATTTATATAAATTTAAAAAATATATATATTTTCATAAGTGTTTACAACATGTATGATAAATAAATTTTGCTTTCCCACTAGAGGGAGACACAACATAAGGATGGAAACTATGAATGGCATTAATCACATGATTGATTTAGTAAACTAGTTATCATGATTTAGTAACATTAACCAATGGAAAATAAAAAATAATAATATTACAAAATAAAAGTAAATATTTCAACAAATTCCAAATGTTATAAATGCATGAATGTTATATTTATATATATTTTATAATTATATGTTATTTTCATAAGTGTTTAAAACACGTATAATAAATAAATTTTGCTTGCCCACTAGAGGGAGACACAACATAAGGATGGAAACTATGAATGGCATTAATCACATTGATCTAGTTCATTTTTATAACTTATGGTGTACTGACAGAATTGTTTTATACAATTAGTGTACATAGAATCTGTGAAATGCTTATGGATTATTAAATGTTATAACACACATATACACATGTTATATTTATAAGTATTTAGAATCAGAATCAGAATCAGAAAGAGCTTTATTGCCAAGTGTGCTTGCACCCACAAGGAATTTTTCTTGGTACTGAAGCTTCCAGTGCACATATACAAATACAAATACAACAAGAACATAGTAATACAAATTCTAAGAATGAAAATATATAAAAAATAAATAAAAATAGTATAAAAGTAAAAAAGTAGGGTCACAGTTGGGTTTAGTCTGAATAAACATTTACAGATTATGAACATATTTACAGTATTTTGAGTAGTATGAATATTGAATATGAATTGCACTTACAGGCATATGCTTTGGGGGGCATGTTAAGTGTTCAGAAGGGAAATGGCCCGTGGAAAGAAACTGTTCCTGTGCCTGGAAGTTCTTGTGGCCAGTAATCTGTGTCGCCGTCCTGACGGTAACAGTTCAAACAGGGGGTGTCCAGGGTGAGTGGAGTCTGTGATGATTTTACCTGCTCTCTTCCTCACTCTGGAAGAGTACAGGTCCTGGAGGGTTGGCAGGGGGGCACCAATAATCCTCTCTGCAGTCCGGACTGTCCGTTGTAGTCTCCTGATGTCCGATTTGGTAGCTGAACCAAACCATTATACCATATATGGTGCGCTTATTATAAATGTTGTAAATACTGATTTATTTTTTCACACAGGTAAAGGATTCACACAGGTAAAGTAATCAACAGGTTTATTTGCAGAAGTATGTGATCGCAGCGATGGAAGCAGGAGAGTAACTGATGAATACAGTGTTCAGGATAGATGTCTGTTCTGAAATGGAGATCGAGGCAATGACTGAAGACGGATGAAGGAAGAAGAGATGACTGAAGACAAGTTGTTCAGGTAGGTATCGTGCAGGTAAGGAGTCAGGTAAGTGCATGCAGGTGAGGGCCAGAGAGGATGATGGGAAATCATGGAACGATTTATGACTAATTTTATGAACATGAGCCCATCATATTATCACTATATAAAAGTTTGGTAGTAAATTAAATATAAATAAATAAAAATGTAACTTTAAAAATAAATATTTTTTGTAAAAATGAAACAAATAAAAAAATAAAATACAAAACTACAAAATATGGGCTAACTTTACAAATATACTTGACTTGACTTGACTTGACTTTGCATGTAGACAAACGTTTCAGGATCTAATTATAGTTCTTGGTGCAGTTAATGGCTGTTAAAAGGTACAATTTACATTTTTGTATTTTCTTGCCTTGAAAATAACTGAAAGGTTTGCCACCTTGCCACTTTTGCGGCTGAAGGCCTCCGCAGACTGAAGTAACCTGACAGACGCCTCCACAAACTGGCAGAAAGTCCCTCTGCTGTCCCCTCGGCCGAACAAGTCCTGTATAAGTGAGGAATACAACATTTATAGTAATATAATATACAAATAGTTTGTGTTATGTCCTTGATAAATGAAGAGACATACCCAGCCATAGAGGATAAGAGCTCGGCCGCCTCCACCAAGTCCTCATCAAGGACCGCACCGGCGCTACGGGCCAAGTATACATTTATTGAGTCCTGTTGGTGTGCTGATAAAAGTTTGTCGTCCACCCCAACCGCCCTACGCACGTCCTGGCTGGTGGACATGCCCAGTTTATAATTTTATTTCAACATGTATAACAGATCGCAGGCGCGATTATAAACTAGTAGTGAAGAGTAAGAGATGATCGGTTCAGGCGATACAGAGATCTGTCACCTCACATTTACAAGCGCCAAAACCGTATTTATTGTTGAATTTCGTGATAAAATGGACAGAATCTGAGAGCTGAGAGTGTGTTTCATATCAATAGTAGCCTTGTCTGTCGGTGTCAGTCCTCTTTGCTTCATGATTTTCCTCTGCGTGAGAAACTGGATGTGTGTCGTGAGAGCGAGTGAAAAGTGTCGATTGCCTGATTCTCAGCATTGGCAGCCCTGCATGAAGTCAAATTAATCTCCATAACACACCACTGAGGATTTGTTCTGCATGATATCAGCATTGACCAGCAGGTGTCGCTGTGTGCGTTCCAAACCTGGAGAAATCAACCACTTTTACACACATCAGGCTGGAAAGCTTTAAAGCTTCATGAAGCTTCATCTCACCATCACTACCTTCAGGTTCACTCAGCTCAACAGTTATACGCTATATTAGCAATAATGATTATTTTGGGAGACATGGATGAGCTTTGATTGGTGGTTCCTATCATGCACTGCAACATTAGGCTTTATGTTTATTTCAGCAGTGATGGTTGGTTGGTCAGATGAGAGGAAGTTAATAACCACAGGAGGAGCTGATGATGTTTAAAGGAGGAGCTGTAACTATATATAATGAAGAGCAAGACTGACAGAAACAGAAAATGGCTGATAAGTGTGATCTGTGTCTGCTGGGACTGATCATTCTCTCTTCACTTCTCACAGGTAAAGAAATCTGTATTTTCTCTAAAGACATTTAGTGGAATTAGTCTGGAAAGAGTTCATTTGAACATGCTCAGTTTATTCTTGCACACTGTAGCAAATTAGCTCTATGAAATATTAATAATCAATAATTGATTATGAATATTTGGATCAGTTAATATAATTAACTTAATGTTGTAAATTAATATTACAATCAATTAACCTGTTTGTCCTGTGAACTCTCAGGATTAATTGTTTATTAACTCTAAGAAATGTACATTTCCGGGGCGTGGGAAATGTCTTTCTCAATTTACAGTACTACTGAGAGCAGTAACCAAGATCTAAATGATTAGTGACTCCAGTTATGAGCTTGAGACACGGACAACTTTACGTGTGCCATGAACAAGACTTTATTAACTAGACTAAACACGTAAACTACTCTAACATACACACACATACATGCACACGGTTTACCAAGGGAAAGAGAGCTGAAGCAGAATACAGGAAAGCAAGAAGTTATAGCATTGTTTGACATTCAGCAGATCAACAGCCTTGAGCAAACCATCAGTTTAGTTCTAACACACTCTTCTTTAAAGGGGTAAGGATACTTAATGTATTAAATAATGAGACTAAGTTTGATACTTGCACGTCTCGCCCATTTGAATTAAACTGTCCTGAGCAATCTGTTGAGGCTCCAGTTGATCTTTTCTGATGTGGTCTTGATGAGAGAGAACCAGTGGGAGTCAGAGGATCTTTGGTGAATGGAAAGACAAGGCCGCAGCCTGGAACAAACTTGGGGTCCTTAGAGGCTTCTAGTTCAGCATCATCTTCACGTCAGCATTTCAGTAAAGGAGTAAGAGAGAGCTAAAAGCTGATCTTGGGTTTTTAAAGTGAAGAAGTAACACTTTCTGGAGGTGCAAGAGCCAATGAGAGGATTTTCCTTTGGAGGGAAATTTTTACGACCTATTGTTCCTTTGAACATGTAATTTGATTGGATGTTTCACACAAGAATCTTTAAGATGCTTATAATACTAATGCGTCACAAAGTTAGCAAAATGTATGTAGATTTACAAATCGGAGACGAAGATTGGATTTTTTAAAGACCAAACATTCCACACATATGATTTTGGTTAACCATAATATGCAAAGTCTGAAACATTAACCCAATAGAGTTTACAAGAATACAAAAGCCACACCACATAAAAGAAAATCATGAGATGGGAAAATTAGATACATGTTTACACATTTCTCAAGTGGTTATATATAGAATATATAGGATTACAGGGTTTATTTCTCCTCTGCCAGAATTTAAGTGAGATTCACAGCTTTCTGGACATTCCTTTAGATCGTAAAACTCAGTCTCAGTGTGTGTCCTGTAACAAGACACCACGTCCTGCCAGTCTGTTAGCTTCATTTGGGATGTTAGTTTTTGGAGGATGTTTCACAGGCCTTAGTTGGGAGAGTGAGTTTGCTGGATTATTCATTAAATAAATGAATAATTTGTGTGTGTCTGATTGGTCCAGACGCTACAACACATTCACGTTGTGATCTCAGAGTTGTGTATTGATACACACAGATCATACTGTATTATTCCTGATACTGGACATAGTGTCACTCAAACATCTGATGATGAAGAATTATCTTCATATTAAGAGTGTGTCAGTGATTTGAACAGCTCTCTGATAAAGACTAATAGTTTATTCTGGAGAGTGTGTTGTTTGCTTTAAGTCAGGAAAAATACTATGATTTAAAACTTCTGCTTTTTATGCTGGTGTGTTTTATGTTTCATTTATTAATATATATCATAATGATCACTGAAATATACTGTGTTTCAGGAACCAGTGGAGTGGATGTGTTCATCAGTTCTGGTGAAAATGTCTCTCTGTCCTGTAATAAAGCTCTTTCTGACTGCAAATCAACTACATGGATCTACGAGAATGGATATTCAAGGTTAGTTGAGCTGATTACTGGAGGGATAAAGAATAAAGACACAGAGAGACATGAGAGACTGAGTCTGGAGTCTGACTGCTCTCTGAACATCAAGAAGGTCACAGGAGAAGATTATGGATTTTACAGCTGCAGACAATATGTGAATGGAGAACAAGGACCTGTTGCTTATGCACTTGTTTCTCTGTATGTTCTTCATGGTAAGTTTATGATTATGTGGTCAATTTAAAAAGGGCAGATTCTCCCTTTAAACTCAGATGATGATTGAAGAGTCTGTGATTTGTGTCTTGTGTTCAGTTTCAGTGTCTCCATCATCATCTTCATCATCATCATCATCATCATCATCATCTTCATCCTCACAGACTGAGATCAGTCCAGGCCGCTCTGTGACTCTCTCCTGTCAGTTGTATTCATATTATAGATTCTCCTGTTATGATTGGGTCAGTTCTGTGGGACTTGAGCTGTTGTGGGTGAATCAGGCTGGTGTTGATCTGAAGACAGACTCCAGATATCAGATATTATCATCATCAGCTCCATCTCGCTGTATCCTCACTCTGACTACAACACTCCTGAATGAAGATGACAACAGAGAGTGGAGATGTCAGCTTACTCGCAGAGATCAACTCGAGACCTCAGTCAGATACACTGTCAAGTATTCAGGTGAGAAAATGAATGAGTCTCATGAATCAGTGTTAAAAGTCATCCTGTGTTTTAACTAGTTAAAATATAATGATACTTTTGTACAGTATGAATCATCTGAACAAACATTCATCCTTTACAGCTCCAGCTGATTCAACGACAGCAGTGAGTCCTTCTACACGAGGTACATGATGATGATGATGATGATGATGATGCTGATGCTTTTACGCCACTGAGTTTCACTCTCATATAAACCAGGAATAAATTATACAGTAACACAGTTATACAGTAATACAGTAATACAGTCTCTTCTCAACTACTGCCATTCTCCTCCTGACAGCTTGAGAGTGAAGTAAGAAGATAATAGATGACAGACTCGTGCACATATTCATCATTTCTGTGATGTGAAGCTCCAGTATTATGTGATGATGATGTTGTGTATATGTGGCATTATGTGTTGAACTGAACTAACAGACGTGATCCACAGATCCAGCTGATACAGCATCAGAAACTGAAGTCAGTGTGACTGCTGGATCATTATACAGAGGTACGACACGTTCATTTATACTGACAGCTTTATAACATTAAACTATCAGTCAGTCTGTAAATGCTTCATCAATAACTGTTGATAGTTGAATACCCTTGACTTCAGTCATGTACAGTTTCTCTTCTTCCTCTCATGTTTCCTGCAGTGATTGTGATTATTGTTGAGATGGCAGTGTTTGCTGCTCCTACTGTGATTCTTCTTCAGATCATCTGTGCAAGAAGAGCTGGTGAGTTTTGAGCCGCACACAATCTGATGATTCACACTCATCTGATCTGGAACAATCTGCAATCATGATAAAAACACATACGAGAGGTCAGTCAATGCTTTTATTTTGCAGGGAGGAAGGACTCGAAGCACCCAGAGGAAATAGAGATGCCCACAATATTAGAATAAAATACTGATGAGTTTAGAGCCAATCTGCAGCAATATTTACAATAGCAGAAACTTACAGAGGATTGTTCATTGTTTTATTTTCTTCTTCTCAGAAAACAGAGAAAAAACTCTGAGCACTTATAGTGACATAATCAAGTTTAGATTAAAATGTGTTTTTTACATATAAAAGCCAGATTTATTTTCATTTATATGGATGTTATTGATATATTTTCCTACAGTGTTGAAAGTCATTCTCTTGCGCTTCATATGTAAACTGCTTTAAATATAATATTAATACAGTAATGGACAGACTCAGACTGTATAATCTCTCTCTGTTCTGTGTGATGGAGCTGATTTGAGGATTCTTGGATCTTGTCTGTTCATTCCTGTTTTTAGCATCTTTTTTCATTTTGAATGATTGCTATAATTTTCTTAATAAACCTCTGCAGTTGTGTTTAATAAGTCTCTTTCCTGAGATGTTTGTTCCCCTTCATGAGCTCGTCATGTATCGTAATATAGAATAGTAAGTGTGAGTATTAATGGGTCGAGTGTTGATGAAATATATGTGTTTTCAGCCGTTTCTTGAAGATGGCTAAAGCCTCATCAGCTCAGGTTGAGTTCGGCAGGTCGTTCCTCCAGCAGGAACAGTCCAGGTGAAGGTCTGTGAAAGTGATTCTGTGTCTCTTTGAGATGATGCACCACAAGACACCGTTCACTTGCAGAACACAAGCTTCTGGAGACACATCGGTCTGGAGTAGTGAGTTTAGGTGTAGAGGAGCAGAGCCAGTGGTTGTTCTGTAGTCAAGTCATTGAGAGCATTACAATAGTCCAGGAAACTGCTAAAATAAAGAAGGGAGACTAACTCTCATCCTTCAGAGCTAATAACCATCGGTAAGAGCAGGTGTTTGTTGAGCCAGTGCGGTTCACAATATGCACTTCTCAGTCTGCACTTCTCAGACACACACGATACACAACACTTCACTGTGGGATTGTGTAACTAAACAGAAACTCTAGCAGGGTTTCAACACTCAGTTGTTCAGATGAGAGGAAGTTACACAACCACAGGAGGAGCTGATGAAATCTCTAACTAGATACAACAAACTGTGTTGGTGCTTTGAAGCACCTTTCAATCAAAACTAACTTTAGCTGGAAAATAACTTTAAGAACCGCTATAAAGCCAAAACAATCTTACCTTAAATTATACGTTTATCTCTGTAAAGCTGCTTTGAAACAATCTACATTGTTAAAAGTGTTATATAAATGAAGATGACTTGACTTGACTATTGCACAATACAAGGACAATAAAGACTTTCTGTTCATCATTGTTACTCACCTTCTAACTACAATGTTTAATATGCCAATAAATTGGGCCTATGTGATTTTTCATCCCACCATTTTTGGGCCTGCCAGTATTTGAGAGGGTCCTCACTTCGAGGGAGGTGTGTATGATTGATGTATCTCTTGACCTCTATGGTGGCATCAGCATTATAGCTTTGATGCCGTTGTGTCTCGCTGACCCAGCTATCCAGGAGCTCCCACAGGTCATCTGAGGATGGTGGATTCGAGCTGCCTGAGATGATGATGCCTCTGCTTGCTCACTGGTTAGCCAGATCACTGAAGCACATTCACCCGTCAGCAGCTTCACGGGCATTATCCTGGTTGCCAAACCCAAGTGTCTTAAATCTAGGCTCCAGCAATGTGGCCAGTGCAAGCACACGGATGGATTGAACATTACATGTACTGCTGAAGAGCCATCCCTAAGAATGAAGCAGATGTATTTCTTGCCAGGGCTGTTTTTTCTGCCACCTTGTGCTGAATCATCCTAATGATTGGGATGATCTTTGAAATCCTAATGATTGGGATGATCTTTGAAGCTCATCATTTTCTCCCCAGAGAGCTCTTTAGTGTTATGCTTGAAGGGTGCCAGTACTTCAAGGCTTTCAGAAATGATGTCAAAATCAGCACTTGAAAGTGGCATGATGAAACTATCTATATACGAAAATCTGGAATTTCATTTGAAATGTGGTGTGCTTTTTATTTTGATCTATTCTTATTTTCAACCACTCTTAGTTTCAAGTATTTACTTTTTTATCTAGCATTTGTTGAGAACTGCATTATTATTATTTTTGTCTTGAACAATGATTCAATTAAAATTGATAGTGAATACAAAACCAAATGAGTGAAAAATGTGTTACTGTCTGACACATTCTGAGTGCAGTGTGAATAACTAAATCCTCTACTGAATGCATATTTCCAAACAATTACATTATATAATGTACAAAATACATTATATGGGTTATGTTTTAAAACCAATACCATCATTATTCCATGGTATAATAAAAAAGAATGCATTCATATCTGAAAACTACATGTCTTATTGTACAGTGCCAAGATAGTATTTATATTCCAGTGCCAAGATAGTATTTATATTCCAGTAATGAACAATGTGACTAACACTTTTTGTTTGTGTGGACCGTTTATCAGTTTGGACCAGTGCAGCGCGAGCCTGATCAAGCAACACTGTTACTGCGAGATCCAGTAAATAAAGCATTTGAATTCGCCACTGAAGTAATAACATCGCTGCGAGATCTAGTGAGAAATATTCACATTTCTCCGTTATTAACGGATCAAACAGTGCTGACGCGGAAACCAGGAATAAACATTGTGCAATGAATGAACAAACTATCCAGTGTCCACAGATCAGCAACATTCACCATGGCTTTACTGTAGTAACACTAACTGCAACCATGGAAGTTTGGCATTTTCCACTAAGGCCCAGTATGCATCCACCTCCCTGCAACACTGACTTTCCTCAGCTGTAAACATTGCCTCACATTTCCCACACAAGCACCTATGGAACAAAAAATGTATCAGGAATAAATATCTCTCTGTCTCTCGATGAGAAACCGCTAAGTTATATCATGTAACGTTAGTCTGGGCGGATATTAATGAGCATGACAAACGCCTGATCAAAGCTTAGTTTCTGTTATTGTAAGTTCCATTATGTTCTGTCTAACATTAATCCTGGCCTGTCCCTGCTCTCTTGGCAGCCTAGCAGGCTCATAATTGTATGGCTGTGGTTCGTCAACAATTTCCTCAGCGTCCGAAATGTCATTGCAATCCATTTTTCCCTGTTGTTTGAATGGACCGCTCTCCCTCGCGCTACGTCACGACTCTCGCCCGTCACGCCCATTTTCAGATGCGGAAGTAAAATTCTCACAAAAACGACTCCAGAAGCCACTGTAGTGTATTTATAATTTTTTTTTAAAGAAAATCTAGTTCCTACATTATTTTTCTATACATTAACTTGTTAGGTCTTCTAACCTGCAAGATGCTCTTTAAATGCTTGAACCCCGATAAATGCTGCTTGCAGCTTTAATTTAAAATTGGAATTTCTCTGAAATTAAAAATCTTTGGGAACTTTTGGGATACTGGGAGTACACAACTGCAGGAAATAATCACACTTTGCAAGTGATTTTTGGTCATTTTATAAAAAATAAAACTTACATATTGTAGCTTTAAACACCTTACGTTTTGACTCCCTGTTAACTGTAGTAACAAACTGTCAGAATAATATACCCATTTGTTGACATTTAGCGAGAAACCTTATAATTTAGAAAATAAAATCGTATGTCAGAGGTTATGTCTACCTTCAACAATAAGGGTGTCCTCCCTTGAGATGTAGCCACATCCTCCAGTGTCATATTGCATCAACCAAAACCATTGTATCATTTAAAGAAATAGTGTATCTTTAAAGACCATTGTCATGCTCTTAAAGTGTTAACCCATTGAGCACAGTAAATCAAACTAAACGGCCCACTTTGCCTGCATTCACCCTACATTTATTTTTAAGAGTGCATTTACTATTGGAAGCTATGGCCAAAAAGCCTCTGAAAAGACCAAGAAAAAAAAAAAAACATGGGAATGTTCAGGTTATGAAATATACTTTAATGTAGGACACATACAAAGAATACACAAGGAAAATCATGATTATCCTATTTGAATCTGCCTTCCTCCACATATTTTCTTGGGGGGCACTTCAGTCTTCTGCCACAGACTTGGAGTAGTAATACCAATCACACCGAGAGCAATTATCGGTCCAGCATTCCCACTGAGTTTACTCTCCTCATCTGAACCCATTCCCAGATCATCCTCCTTCTCATGAACCGCCACCGCACGTCCCAGAATGGAATAAGGCCCAAAGAGCTTGGCGTCTGGAAGCGTCAGGAACTGCCTTATAACTCCTTTCTCGGAAGCAAAGTTGCCCAGGTCTCCAGGATGATGAGGGTGGTCAACGCCGTTTGGATTATAATGAGGACCAACAGTGATGCAGCCTTGACTGAGGTCTCCATACTGATGGATGTGCATGGCACGCTCTTGACGATCGATGGCAGGCAAACCACGGAGGTTGATTTTCACTTCTAAATCTCCATTGGGGAAGACCTGCTTGAAGAGGATTTGCCCAAAGATCTTTGGCTGGTTACGTGGCAAATTGGAGCTGGGAGTTACTTCACAAGTGGCATAGATTGTGTTGTCAAACTCCACGACTTCCGGCTGTGGAGCTTCGGCAGGCAAACACTCCTCGTTGTGGAACTCTCCTCCTTGTATATGCAGCACCAGCAATATCAGAGGGAATATTAGGATGATTTTCTCCATGTTGATCTTTAAAGCCTACAATGAAGAGTGGATTCAGTGAAATCATGCCATTTGGTTTAAGAATGTAATATTTTTGATAAAAGGTCAAAGCTTTGTTGCAGGGAACTTTGAGAATGGAAGTTGCATTAGGTAAAATAGCACAACCAGATTAGTTTGCAACGGAAAACCATACAAGAACCCAGACAGCAACCAGATCCGGCCCACATCTGGGCCGTGTGTAATCCATGTGTACCAGATGTGGGCCGACACCATGTTGCTGTCTAGAAAACTATAATTTTTGAATTGCTATGTACCCTTGTGAAAATAATAAAATAAATGCACTTATTGGTATTGGATGTGTACTTGTACAAAAAAGTAATGCCAAACTAAGAGTTTTACTTTAAAGTACATTATGTTTTAAAAATCTTTTTGTTGTGCTTTAAAGTACACTTAATTTGATCTGCTGTAGCCTACATGTTATTCAATATTAAATATAAAGTTAAGATTTTCTGATTCTGATATTTTTCACAAGGACAGGTAAAATAAAAGACAATATCTATACACATACAATATAATAACACCATGTTGCTGTCTAGAAAACTATAATTTTGAATTGCTATGTACCCTTGTGGAAAAAAAAAAAAAAAAAAAAAAATAATAATAATATATATAAATATATATATATATATATATATATATATATATATATATATATATATATATATATATATTTATTATTGGATGTGTACCTGTAGTATCTTGAAAGTACAATAATAATAAAAAAACCTGTAGGTCCACTTGCAGATAATAACACTGATGAATTATAAAAAGCCACTTAAGTGTTCCCACGTACACTTTCATAAGCGTCACACCTGCCAGCCAAAGTGCCTATGATACAAACCAATGACATACAGGTGGATGTAATCACACTAAAATGAGTCCAGGCAAAGGTTTATGGAAATGGAAAAGGTCTAGGGAGAAGTGCCCTCTGGTGGCCATGATAGGGCTTCTGCTGGCAGGAGTGACATTAAGTACATGTACACTTTAAAAAAAATAAAAATAATAATAATAAAAAAAAAAAAAGCCAAACTAAGAGTTTTACTTTAAAGTACATTAGGTTTTAAAAATCTTTTTGTTGTGCTTTAAAGTACACTTAATTTGATCTGTTTTAGCCTACATGTTATTCAATATTAAATATAAAGTTAAGATTTTCTGATTCTGATATTTTTCAGAAGGACAGGTAAAATAAAAGACAATATCTATACTTTTGCTTAAACTAAACTTTTTTTTAGTTGTACTAAATCAAGTCAGTTGATGGAGAAAATGGAATGAAAAAACAAGCCTAAAACAGCACAGGTGCACTACCGTACAGCTGAAAAGTTGTCCTCAATCCGTGTGGAGCCTGAATATTGCAATCACAAAAATACTACAACGCTTAATCCGTGTGCAGTCCTGACCTGGGGTTGAGAGAATGTTCCTTTTGGCTGCTCTTATAGGAACTCATGTTGAGCTACAAGTTAACCATGCTAGTCTGTTAGTCATTAATTAAGTTCACCTGTGTTTCATTTAGCTCCCTTTGTTTGCCTGTTTATATATAGCACTCAGTTTATTCAGTTCTTTGTCTTGCATTGCACAATGTGTTCTCCAGTGTTTTGTGTTTATTAAAAGAAGTACTGCTATAGATTCCTCTTCTCTTCATTTGGTGGCTCATTTGTGACTCATTCATTCTTAGTGTACAATTCCACTTGACGTTCATGCTTGACACCACTTCTTATAGCAGATATTCATCAAACATAAGTGAATAGCTGACAGTTCTTCCTTTTCAAGAAACCATTTCTACAGACTCTGATGTAGGCCTACCAAGCCTGACAAGCCTATATTACACATGCAATTGGACTGTTATTTGCAGTTTTTTTTTACAATTGCTATGACAGATTTTTCAATACAATTTTCCAAAACTCTTAACACGGTTAGTTAGCACTACATCCGTCTATGTAAGCTATACTATTAACACATTTCGTGTTGCTTTAACACAAAATGCATACAATTCACACAAGCTCAAACAAGACCAAAACAATGGATTTGTACTGCCAAATTTACCAATGCTTTAACACTGTATGTCAGAACAGATAACACCATGTTCTAAACCTAACCTTACAGGCTAAAGTCAAGGTAAACAGCTGTTTATATTGTGAATTGAAACACAAATATATCCCCTGTATTTTATCCTATTGTTACTGAGAAACAGCTGATTGAATTATGCAATAATATAAATCACAGCTGATTCCCATCTAGGAAACACACTCAGGTGTTGAGGTTCTTTCAATCGCATGACCATATGGTATACTGTAACCGTACATTCTATAAAGCACTCTGAGATGGGTCTTTTTTATTGAATTTCTGCAGCAAAAGACCTACAGTAAACCCAACAAAACAAAAATGTAGAGAGGCTTCAAAAGAAACTGCAGTGCAAAACACAATCTATGATCAATACAATATACTGTCTGTTGTATAAGAGCATACCTGACACGTATACAATAATGCAGTTTCTGTAATTCCATCTGATGTTAGTGTTTTTATGACATTGTGCTATGATTGACTAAATCTTCCTGTTGGACGGCTATGTTATTTGATTTTGAGACATGTTTGCAGTGTTTTGGTAGGCATAGTGTATTATTGTATTTAGAAAATTAGTGTTGGAGCTTAGTGTGTTGTTGGTGCGTTAAGAGTTTAGGAAATTTGTTAAAAGTATTGAAAAATCTGTCATAGCGATTGTAAAAAACTGTACTTGTCTTTGAAGGCAGAAGTAAAAATTTCTGAGGGAATGATTCTTCTATGGCATCGATGTTAAAATCCCCTTTTAGTAGATTGAATGCAGGTAAGGTGGGACACTTGTCATTTAGATACAGTACCTAGATGTTTCTTTCTTTTTATTACTTTTGTTAACTTTAAGGTTCGACTTTAATATTTCATTTTGAATACAGTTGATATGTGTTATTTGCAAGGTATATACCAATAAACATTTTGAGATCATGCACTCCAGACAAATTTCTTTTCAGGTAATGTGACCCATCCCTAATTTATCAAAAATGATCCTGGATCTTAAAAACACATGATTTATTAACACATCACACAAACATATTCCACAGCATATTTAACAGACCCAAAAGCACATAGATAGGCTATGATGAGTAATACTCATCAGTTCACTCAATGCATGTGTAAAGTTCAAAACAACTAGAACATGTTGTGTTGACATGAAATTTTATGAAATTTGAATTTCAGATATCTTAATGAACTCTACAGCATATTACAAATGGAACTACAACACATGCAACAACAAATAGGCTAACAAAAATTCAATAAGAGGAACATTTTAAATGGTAACCATATTGTAAAACTTTTTTTCTGTCTGTTTTCTCTAAACACTGTAGATAAACTTAAATTGTGTCCATATTTTAAAGCGTTATATTCTGCATCTACATTTTAAGAATAATAATAATAATAATTCGTTACATTTATATAGCACTTTTCTGGGTAATCAAAGCGCTTTACATGGAAGGGGGAATATCCTCAACCACCACCAATGTGCAGCATCCACCTGGATGATGCGACGGCAGCCATATTGGGCCAGAACGTCCACCACACACCAGCTTAATGGTGGAGAGGAGACAGTGATGAAGCCAGTCAGTATATGGGGATGATTAGGAGGCCATGATGGACAGAGGCCAAGGGGCAAATTTGGCCAGGATGCCGGGGTTACACCCCTACTCTTTTTCGAAGGACATCCTGGGATTTTTAATGACCACAGAGAGTCAGGACCTCGGTTTAACGTCTCATTGGAAGGATGGTGCTCTTTGACAGTATAGTGTCCCGATCACTACACTGGAGCATTAGGTCCCACATAGACCACGGGTGAGCACCCCCTGCTGGCCTCACTAACACCTCTTCCAGCAGCAACCTGGTTTTCTCAGGAGGTCTCCCATCCAGGTACTAACCAGGCTTGCTAACCTCTTACAATAACAAAGGTGTAGGTTGATGACGCATAAGCGGAATTATGGAACTTGTCGTCATGCCGAAGGATCTAATAATGTTTATGGGTGAGTGAGTACATTGATGTTTTTAACATGACTGTGGTATGAAGCAGGTCGCGATTGCCAATGAGAGACAGATATCAGAGCCACATGCGAGTCCCGCGGATATAAAGGAATAAGGACATTTCATTCTACCGATCTACCCGCAAGTGCTGAATTAATACTCACACATACCCCTTTTCCACCAGCATGAACCAGGTGCCAGTTCAGAGCCAGAGCTACAGTATTGCCAGTCCGGAGTTGGTTCGTCTGACGAGCTCTCTAAGATCCGGTTTGCCTTTCCACAAGGTCACTGTATACATCTCATGTTGCCCAGCAACGCTAGCGTGGCAGCGCCAAACACAAACACACCAGGCTTGTTCGAGATGGTTCGGCTTCTCGCAGACCGATCGGCTCATGACATCAAAGCACTGCGAAAGCAATCCAAAAGCACAAGGACTCGTATGCTCTCCAAACACTCCCGCAGCTCCGATCGGTCCGTGCCGCTCCGATGCATCTCGAACAAGCCTTCCATCAACAATGGAGGTCGTTGCGTTACTACAGTATTGATGCTCATGGCTTTGCTAATCGTAAATTCTCTAAGATCATTATTCATGTCGGCACTAATGATGTTCGACTCCGCCAGTCGGAGATCACCAAAATTAATATTAAAGAGGTGTGTGAACTTGCAAGTACGATGTCAAGGATTTGCTCTGGCCCCCTTCCTGTTCGCAGGAGTGATGAGATAGTTAGTAGATTGTGTTCGCTTAACGGTTGGCTGTCTAAGTGGTGTCCGCTTAATAATATAGAATTCATAGACAATTGGAAAAGTTTTTGGGGCAGACCTGACCTGTTGAAAAGAGATGGTATTCATCCCTCCTGGGATGGTGCTGCTCTTCTCTCTAGTAATATGGCTCATAGTCTTAGAGCTCAAACATGACAATCTGGGGCTCAAGTCAGGAAGCAGACAGACTGGCTAAACCGACTGTCTGCTAGCGGCCTCGCGTCACCCAGGTCAGATAAATCCCATCACATAGAGCCTCTTTTACCTAGCTATCATCGTATAGAGACTGTGTCTGTTCCCCGAATTAGAACATACAAAAAACTTCCAAACCCATCTAAACCAAACGATTAAATTACTTTAAATGAGTCCACAAGATTACTGTTATAAACATGAACCTCGTCTGAGAGGAAAAGGGGGAGGAGTTGCTGTAATTTATAGTAATATCTTCAGAATTACTGAGAAGTCTAGTTTTAAATATAATTATTTTGAAGTGTTTGTGCTTAATGTAACACTATCTAGTGTAAATGATAAATCACTACTAATGTTTACAGGCCACCAGGGCACCGTAAAGACTTTATCAAAGAATTTGCTGACTTTCTATCAGAGTTAGTATCGGCTGCAGATAAAGTACTAATTGTTGGTGATTTTAATATACATGTAGATAATGAAACCGATGCATTCGGATTGGCATTTCAAGACATTCTGAGCTCTATTAGAGTTAGACAACACGTGTCAGGACCTACTCATCGTCGTAATCATACTCTAGATCTAATATTATCACGTGGAATAGATGTTGATGCCGTTGAAATTCTGCAGCAGAGCGATGACATCTCAGATCATTATCTAGTCTCGTGTAAACTTCATTTAGCCAAGGCTGCAAAGCCGACCCCGTGTTGCAAATATGTGAGACCTATCACTTCTGCCACTAAAGATTGCTTTATTAATAATCTTCCTGATCAGTTTCATCATCTCAGCATCTCAGATAGCTTAGAAGAACTAGATATTACAACAGAAACGTTTAACTCTCTCTTTTCCAGCACCTTAGACGCAGTTGCTCCGTTGGGTTTAAAGAAGATTAAAGAAAATAGTCCAACGCCGTGGTACAACGAGCACACTCGGGCCCTTAAGAGAGCAGCCAGAAAAATGGAGCGCAACTGGAAGAAAACAAAACTAGAGGTATTTCGTACATCTCATGGAAGGATAGATCGACTGCATACAGAGAGGCTTTAAAAGCTGCTAGATCTGCTTATTTTTCAACCCTATTAGAAGAAAATAAACAAAACCCTAGGTATTTATTTGAAACGTTGGCTAAACTAACGAAAAATAAAGCTTCAAGCCCAGAAGTTTCCAAGCAGCACAGCAGTAATGACTTTATGAACTTCTTCACTTATAAGATTGATAATATCAGGGAGAAAATTATAACTATGCAACCGTCTACTACAGTATCGCATCAGGCAGTGCATTGCAGTCTCCCTGAGGAAACATTTGATTCATTCATTGCTATAGGAGAGGAAGAATTTACTAAACTCGTTAAATCATCTAAATCGACAACATGTATGTTAGACCCTATACCGACTAAGCTACTGAAAGAGATCCTCCCAGAGGTCACAGATCCTCTTCTTAACCCCCTGAGGTCGGCTATCGCGTCGGCGCGATAGGCTCGTTTTTTTCCGTATGACTGCAAAAAAATAATAAAATAAAAATGTTAATTTTTATCTTATATGCTTGTGTTATACATCAATCTATCCTGTTAAGTGTGTATTATTTTTGTGTATACTCACAATAAAAACAAAGTGTTGTGCTTTTCGCCAAATAAAGAAAAATAAACACGAAGCGAGTTCTGCCTTCTCTCTGTCCGTGTAGTCCATTCTGAAACGCGTCCGAAAATTAATCATAACTCAGCGAATACTTCTCACACAGGCACGTGAGATATGTCTTTATGAAGCTTGAAATCTCCTCTTTTAAATGAAGTAATTTATATAAAAAACAAATGTTTTCAACTCATGTAATCCATTTGAAAGCAAGGAGAGGTACCGTTTTTCCTTCTGCTTTATTATCTCTATAATGTGCTGAGGCCGCTCCGCCCCCGGCGCGATTCACATGTAAATAGTTAGATGATCTAGTATGCATCGCATACGCCCCCCGATCAATGCTATAAAAAGTTTCTTCATCAGACTTACTGATAGTTCATCGCGTTTTGAGTATGACACGCTTCTCCGGTAATAAAGACGCCCTTCAGATGATTCTGGACGGCGAGGAAGAATGCACCTTTTCCTCAGAGGAAGATTGTAACTCAGACGACGAACGGCAGCATTTTGAAGAGCGAATTCCGCCGAGAACACAATTTCGGAGTAAGTTTTACTTAAAAGTCTTTTGTCTTTTATTTTTTGTGTTCGCATTTATGAGGAAAAAACAATATTATGCTTATGTTAAATATAATATGTTTTGTCAAAAATAAAGTTATCAAATAATCAATCAAATCCTTAACTTTGAAATATGTATGATAAAATGTATAATTTAGTTTTTACAAAGAAAGATAACACTTGAATTGTTGTTGTAATTGTAACCTTTTTAATAAAAAATATATATTTACAAGGTAGATGTAAACAAACTATTAAAAGGTAAATATAAGCCTTTTCTTTAAATAACTTTTATTGTGTTTTATTATTGACAAATTTGGGGAGAGCATAAATATTCCAAAACTGAAAATACAGTATGAGAATTAACTGCACAATTACTAGACATGTTTTCCTTGGATATTATAGGCCAAATTGCAAGCACAATATGAGGAAAAATAAAAAATAATTGAGATGCTTCCAACTGTTGCTCTTGCATTCTTGTGGCTCAGTGACTCACCTGAATGAATGGCTCATTAAGTATGCAGGCCCCATTGTCTCTTCAGGTGTGAACCACTATATATGCATGACCGTTGACGCCCACTCCGCATATGGCCTTTCCAAACAGAAAGTGCTTTGCAAAATTCAAATCAATGTATTGTGTTATGAGAATGATAAGGCAGGGTGATTTTCACTTCATTTTGAAGAAAAAACACTAGGCGATGACATCTTTTAGACAAAAGTCTTATTGGCACATATTTAGAATGTGTTTTATGGCCTTATTTCAGAAACTTTAGTTTTTAGTTTTTTCAATAACCACGCATAAACATTATTCTCTCAAAAATGCAGACATGTACATTCTTGTTGCTCACATTTCATGGTAGCCCTGTTTGTGCTAAATAGTGTGTAATTTTTTTTGCCATTAATATGTTTATAAGCAACTGAAAAAAAGCAAAAATGTCAGGGCATGTCAGAACATCTCAAGGATCCCAAAAACACCTTAGACCCCAGAGGGTTAATATCATTAATTCATCTTTGTCTCTAGGATACGTACCAAAAACCTTTAAGCTGGCTATGATTAAACCGCTTGTTAAAAAAACGCAACTTGATCCTACAGAATTAGTCAATTACATTTTCTGTCAAAGATATTAGAAAAAGCAGTGTCTTCACAACTGTGTTCCTTTTTAGAAAGAAATTATATCTGCAAGGATTTTCAGTCAGGGTTTAGACCGTACCATAGTACCGAGACTGCTCTCATTAGAGTCACAAATGATTTGCTCTTATCATCCGATCGTGGTTGTATCTCGCTATTAGTGTTACTCGATCTTAGTGCTGCATTTGACACTATCGACCACAACATTCTTTTAAATAGACTCGAACATTATGTTGGCATTAGTGGAATTGCACTAGCATGGTTTAAATCATACTTATCTGACCGTTATCAGTTTGTAGCAGTAAATGATGAGATGTCTCATCGATCACAAGTTCAGTATGGCGTACCACAAGGCTCAGTACTAGGACCGCTGCTGTTCACTCTGTACATGCTACCATTAGGAGATATCATTAGGAAGCATGGCATTAGCTTTCACTGTTATGCTGATGATACTCAGCTCTATATTTACCAATTCACAAAATTAACAGAATGCATAGCTGATATCTAAAATTGGATGACTAGTCATTTCATACTACTTAATTCTGAAAAAAAAAAACAGAGATTCTAATTATAGGAAGGTTTTTGTCCAAACCGGGGCTAATATGGTCATACTTCCTGGTTCTGTCAACACTGCATTGGCTCCCTATTAAACATCGTATAGTTTTTAAAATATTGCTGATTACTTACAAAGCACTAAATGGTTTAGCTCCGCAGTACTTGAGCGACATTATTCTAGGTTATTAGGTGAGGAAGTTTTTTGTCCAATAATTAGAATCTCTGTTTTTTCAGAATTAAGTAATATGAAATGACTAGTCATCCAATTTTTTATATCAGCAATGCATTCCGTTAATTTTGTGAATTGGTAAGTTTCGTCAGGGCGTGAAGAAATATAGAGCTCAATATAGAGGTAAAGAGAGAGAGCCCAAAGCCCAAAGCCAGAGCATCAAAAGAGACAGAGCAACAGTTTCAATCTTCTTTTATCCTTTCCTGACCATGTAACTAAAACCCAGATGTGAGACATTCAAACTGACCAATCAGGGCCCGGTTTCCCAAAGCGTTCTTATCTCTAAGTAGTTCTTAACCTAGTACTTAAGTTCTCTCTTAACCTTAATGCACGGTTCCCGACATGTTCGTACGCTAAGTATATCTTCTGTAAGTCACACTTTCGTAAGGTTGGTCCAGACCATTCGTAAGCTCTCTCTTAGCGTTGTTTGCAAGTCAAACTATGGTATGTTGACAATGTTGTGGCTCAACAATGATTTTATGCTATATATAATGATATATACTAATAAAAAAAATGTCCGCAATGGATACAGGACTATTTATGAAGTTGACTTTATTTGTTATTAGAACTAAAATGGTGCTAATTAGCCTTGGCTATTTTCTAATGTCATTAAAGCATTAATGATTGTCAATCTATAATTGCCATTCACTTTTGATAATTATAATCTGGCAAACAATTTGCCTCTAATTGCTACACTACTACACTATAACACTACACTACACTACATTACACTACATTACACTACACTACACTACACTACACTACACCACATTACACCACACTACATTACACTACACTACATTACACTACACTACACTACACTACACTACACTACATTACACTACATTACACTACACTACACTACACTACACTACACCACATTACACCACACTACATTACACTACACTACACTACACTACACACTACACTACATTACACTACACTACACTACACTACATTACACTACATTACACCACATTACACTACATTACACTACATTACACTACACTACACTACACTACACTACACTACACTACACTACACTACACCACATTACACCACACTACATTACACTACACTACACTACACTACACACTACACTACACTACACTACACTACACTACATTACACTACACTACACTACACTACATTACACTACATTACACCACATTACACTACATTACACTACATTACACTACACTACACTACACTACACTACATTACACTACACTACACTACACCACATTACACTACATTACACTACACTACACTACACCACATTACACTGCACAACATTGCACCACACTACACTACATTACACTACACCACATTACACCACACTACACTACACTACATTACACTACACTACATTACACTACACTACACTACACTACACTACACTACATTAAACTACACTACACTACATTACACTACACTACATTACACTACATTACACTACATTACACTACACTACATTACACTACACTACACTACACCACACTACACCACATTACACTACACTACACTACATTACACTACATTACACTACACTACATTACACTACACTACACTACACTACATTACACTACACTACACTACACTACATTACACTACACTACACTACACTACACTACATTACACTACACTACACTACATTACACTACACTACACTACACTACATTACACTACACTACACTACATTACACTACATTACACTACATTACACTACAAGTTAAAGAAAAACCTTTATCCTATTCAATATCTGTAGAGAACAGGCCTCAAAACATAAGAATATCTGTGAGTGATCAGCCCTGTTAAATACCCTTATATGGGCAATGTATCCCCCAGGATACAGGCATTCAATGCCTGATAATCAAAGTTGTGAGAAGATTATTTAAAAAATATCCACAAGAACATGTAAAACTATCCTTAAAAAACTATTTTCTAAAACAAAATCACTCTAAAATATCATAATCGTGAAAAATATAAAAACACTTCCCTCATAGCCAGTGTCTTTGTCCACGTATGCTGCCATTTTGGATTTTGATACAAATATTTGGAATGTTGGCATAAAGTCACATGACCTGATTACATGACCCATCACCCCATCAGTGTTTCTCATCAACTGCAACCACATAATGCCCCTCCCCCCATGGCCCTTCCCCCCACAGCCTGTTAAATGACTGTATCCCCCAAGATACAGAAACTCTTTAAGGGTTAATGTTGACAAAGGAGCGTACACGTTAGAATTTCTGCATCAAAAATTGACATATGCCCAAATGACCACGTCTCATAGCTGATTCATCTTCATTCATTTATAGGGCATTGAACGCAGGTCACATGGTTGTCAGAGGATTCCCTTTCCACTGCTTTGCCTCATGCATAGCTTTACGTCAAACACACAGATAATGTACATTACAAACTAATGTCTTTACGCAGCCTCTTCAAATGAGACTTTATATCTGAATGTGCACTTAGAATGACACTGTTTAATTTCCTTCTGGATAAATAAGGTATCTCATAGATAGAGCATAATTACATAATTTTTAGAAGTCGTTAAACCCATGTAAAGAAGCTGCACAAGTGGCACAACGGGATAAGGAGGGTGGATGATTAGCGAGGGATACCCAGTTCGTCTACCCGTCACAACATATTGTGTGAACATATTACTGACAATTTAACCATTTAATTAATAGGTTATATTTTACTGATAACTTACACTATGTTAAAATAAAAGTTACTGGAATAATTTGAGGAATGTTTCATTTGGATAGAACGTGTTGTCTTTCTTAACGCTGTAATGCACCGTGTGAAGTGTAAAATCGATTTCTGAGCAATCGATGCCAACTAATTCAGCACCTTCACTTGGGACAGCGCCTTTGTTAAGTTGAACTTAAGCGGCAGCGATTTAAGAAGCTTCCAAGAGACACTTCGGGGAACACACTTAAAAACATAAACTACTTTGGTAAGATATATCTTTCGAGTCTTCTTAGCAGGCTAAGAGTGAGCGTTATCGGGAAACCGGGCCCTGATTTTTAACATTCTAGCACAATTCTGGGTCTATGCCATTGTTGATGTTTTTGTGTAGAGTGTTCATGTCACCTATTGTGTCGCCTGAATCTATTTTAAGTTGATACCAGGCAGTGAGGTTGTGCATGAATTTTGGTGCTCGAGTGTATCCTGAAATGTTTCCTGAAGCTGGGTGGGTAGGGTTGCCACCCGTCCCTTAAAATACGGAATCGTCCCGTATTTGAGAATAAAATAACGTGTCCCGTTTTGAATCAATACGGGACGGGGTTTGTCCCGTATTTTCGGAGTTGTCTTCAATGCAGCATCTCTCATGCAAATCATCCGACCGGCATTCTGTGAAGACTCGTCCTATTCTGCCCCTGATTGGGTAATACTCGCTGCCGCTGCTGCCATCGTTGGATTGATTGGTTTGTTTCAGGGTCACGGCCAATCAGAGTCAGAGGAGGGCGGGTTGGCACTCAGAGTGTCGATTTGAAAGAATGGCGGAGGCTGCTACAGATACAGATACATCTTCATACCTCAATCATCTCCTGAGGCAGATAGCGTAATGACAGTTTTTTAATCACTCAATAATTTTCTGATTGATTACATTAGATTTCATATGCTGCCTATTTGTTAAGAAATAAGGTTAAAAATGTAAATGAATCATGTTATGGTATGATTGGTTGGTAAAACTTTACAATAAGGTTTATTTAACATGAACTAACAATGAGTAATACATTTGTTACAGTATTTATTCATCTTTGTTAATGTTAGTTAATAGAAATAAAGCTGTTCATTGTTTGTTCATGTTAGTTCACAGTGCATTAACTAATATTAACAAGATTTTAATAAAGTATTAGTAAATGTGGAAATTAACATCAAAGATGAACAAATGCTGTATAAGTGCAGTTCATTATTAGTTAATGTTAATTAATGTAGTTAACTAATGAACCTTATTGTAAAGTGTTACTGATTTTTTTATTACGGTTAAGGTGTACAGTCAGACACATAAGCATTATTTTAATAAGAGATATATTTAATAATAGAAATATAGTGCCTATGTGAAGCAAATAAACAACTTAACTAATTTAAATGATTGCATCCTTCAATAGGCTACTGTAGAATTAACAATAGACTATATAAAATAGATTAACTTACCAATAATAAAAAAAATTGACATATACACGCCCCCCACCCCCCCGCGCGGCAGGCGTCCCTTATTTTTCTGTATTGAAGGTGGCAACCCTATGGGTGGGTGCTACCTGAACTACAGCAAATTTGCGGTGTGCAATCTGGATCCGGTACTATACCGGGAGGCCATGTAGCTGTTTCTTTAGGTGTGACTGTGATTTGTGGTGTGGACGGCCTATTAATAGAATAGAATAGAATAGAATAGAATAGAATAGAATAGAATAGAATAGAATAGAATAGAATAGAAAGTGTTAGTATTAATTGATCAAGTGTTGATTTTATGCCAGTATATCACGAAACACTCAGCATGAAACTTTGCGCGATAAGTTCATATTCTGAGTCCATCTTCTTGCCTGAAGCCAACAGCCTACTTCCTCAATAAGGTGCAAGATTGGTCTTTCATTGGTCTTCCCAAACTTTTTAGCCCGCGACCCCCATGATAAATGCGCTGCTACCCCGCGACCCCGCACCTCCCCCACCCCAGGGTCCGAAATTAACTTTTTGGCTCACCTGCCACCGGGACTGGGAGATGAAAAAATCCACTAGCCAAGCATATTTTTTACCGGCCAAAATAATAAACAACCTTTTTTTTTTGGTCACATATACATTCATTTCAGTAGGCTACTTTTAATTGAGATAATAAGGTAGGCCTATTATGTTGAATACAAACATAAAAAAAATATCCAGAGCAAAATCTGAAATGTATAATAAAAAAAGATTAATATATTGATATATTGATGTTTAATATTATTTTAATATAGGCCTTTTTTCTGTTCCTTTTTTTTTTTTTTTACCTGTGTTGTTTAATTTAATTAGGTGATTCTAAGTTTAAATATTGATGATTACAAGCTTGGGGGAATTGCAATTAATTACAGCAAATTGTGCAATTAATTAGTTTTTTTTTTTTTGACCGATTCCCAGTCCTAATGAGGGAAACCGATTATAATCCTGTTCATGGTAGAGAAAGCTGATGACATGGCATGACAAGTTATTGAATGAAACATAAACACAGCTTTTGTGCGTTTATCATCTTTTCCGCATATACTGACACAGATAATCATTTTCATTTTAAGAATGAATGTCTTCGTCAACAACAAGCTCTTTTGCACCCCCTGCTGGTGAGGTCGACTAACAGCAGATGGAGAGGATGCTCGGTAATCTACTGCAGTTCCTGGACGTCACTGTTGAATTTACTGTCGAATTTGAACCACTGAATTTGTGGAAGCGAAATAAAATAGACCGGAAATTGCCTGTTGAATATTATAGGTTGTATTTTTAAACAGTTTGAATATTTTTGGAAGTGAAATATGAAAGGTGAATATGGATTATTTAATTTTTAATAATGAAAATGTGTTTGAAATGTTTTGAATTGAAATATTAACAGCTTAAATATTCAACCATGTTGAATTTCAGCCCATAAAAATGCAAGCCCTAAAAATACAATGCATTAAAATGCAAGCAGGGTTAATGCAATGCCTATTTTTTTTCCAAGTAGTGCAATTCAACAGGCTTTTTATTTCAAAAACATTTGACATTATTTTACTTCCATACAATTTCATTTCTAACATGATAAATACTGAAATTAATGATTTTATTGACACTACGTTGTACTTTTGCAAAAAAAAATAATAATGTACGTGGGCTTCCTCAACATTGATTTCAATCGTCTCTGGGTTTATTTCGCTGCTGATTCGTATATCATAGTAATTGTGCATTTAAATGTTTGTTACATTTGTTGATTGGGATTGAGTCAGTTTAAATTAATTACGTTTATGGCATGATGTTTATTTGTTTCATTACACTCTGAATTGAAGTCTGCTTACCACCTATTCACCTTATTCCGCCCCGCCCACTTTTACTTCTGTCCAGGACTTCCGTTGTAAACCACCTTCCGGTTTAGCGGACCCTCATTCAATTTCGAGGAGAACTGCAGAGAAGTCTCACTGATAAAATGTCACATAAGATAAGCTAATTTGTGCCAAATGTGCTATGTACGTGTGTACCAACAGCACAGCAATGCACTGTTTCTCGGGGTAATTTTTAAACGACTTTTAGGTGTTTATATGACCCGTCTGCCTGTCTGATCGCAGCCCGGCCGATGTGTAGTGTTTAGCCTACATTAGCCACACACATCTAATGTTGTAATGGTCTCACTACAGGACACATACACATGCTATACCTTGTTTGAAAGCTATGGTCCTCTAGAATTCAGTCGCTGGATTTATTTTACAGCCATTACTTGTGTTAGAGATCAAACCATAAGAAATTGCAGCTAGCAGTTAGCTAAGCTAACGTTACCCTCTTGTTCATCTAGTTGAGGCTCTACTTTCTTTCTACACCAGTTCGTGGCTATTTTTTTCTCATCTGTTGGCTATACACTGCAAATGTATCTGGTGATTAAGCAAACAAACTGTGGTGTAATAATGTTTCAAACTTTACATGTAGTAGTGTTTGTGCACATCTTCATAACTAAGTAATAGCTATTAGAAAGACACAGCTATTAAATAATTTGATTGTGGCATTGTTTCAAAAGCTTCAAGTGAAATGTACTTTAGTACGTTGCAGCAGTTGTTAATAACCATAGGCCAACGCATTTGGCTATAATATTATAGTCTATCTACTTATATCAAGACAGAGAACAGATTGGACCAGGGCAAACAAAGCGCTAAGTAGCTAAACCAGGAAGTGAGATTACGCGGATGGCGCCACCCGGTGCTACTTCCGGAATAAGGTGAATAGGCTGTTTCTTGTTCCTCTGACCTCCCCTCAATTAATCAGATCCAGTCTGACTAAACTGAAAAAATATTTTCTGATATTTTCATATAAAATGCTTCATTATCCATTTTAAATGTGGAATTAAACCCACTTCCCACTATTGCATGTTACGCAATCATGTTTTTAGGTATCTAAAAACTTTTTCAGATCTTTGCTTTTTCAGGCAATGACCAACATGATGAGGAGGACAAGCCAGTTTTGGTGATTGAACCCCAAGCTATTTGTCTGGCGAACATGAAGAGGGAACACCGGCAAGAAGAATTTGCTTCGAATGCTGGAAGTCCAGATGTGAAACTGGTATTTCAATGGGGAAAGGTGTTCTTTATTATTTTTTAAGAAACTCATACAGGTTTGGAACAACATCAGGGTGAGTAAATGATGACAGAATTGTAGTTTTTGGGTGAACTATCCCTTGAAATTGTATTTATTTATTTTTTATTCCAGATTTACTCAATGTTACACCGTGGGCCAGTAAGAGAATGATCATTTCAGAGAATGAGAAATGTTATGTTATTTAATTACATTTTGCTAATAAAGTTATACAAATCATTCCACTGAATTGACATGGTAATTGTTGCTACGATCAAGCTCTTGTGTTTAAAAATATGATTTTCTGTGCAAGAATTTGAGCAAATCTTTGACATGGCCTTACTCAGTCAATATGAAAGATATCGAGGTTATATTTTCACAGAATGTTCTTTACATCGTGTAGGATGATTTTATGTAGAAAAAACATTGAATCACAAAAAAAATGATTTTAGCTGGGTTTTCACAGGCAGGGTCACACATGGCTTTGTGTTATTTCAGACAGATATCCACTGCCTTTGCTAGGGTCAAACCCGTTTCCCTGAGAAGCCTAGCTCTCACGGTGTCATTGTTAACACCACAGACAATGCGACCTTTACTCAAGTCATCAGTTAATCATCTTTACTCAAGTCATCAGTTAATCATCTTTACTCAAGTCATCAGTTAATCGTCCACATTCACAGTCTTTCGCCTTATTCTTCAAGTGAGTCACGTGTGCATCAATGGTTTGGTTCGGTCCCTGTGCTCTGGTGAACATATGGAGTTAGGAGGCTTCAACTGCTCCATGGTTTTCCTCTGACACCATGTGATGTTTGTGGACTGTGTATTTTAATAATTCACTGAGACACCAGATTAATGCCACTAACTGTTTTACTCAACTTGTTTATTCACTATTACTTCATTTACAAATTACTTAATGTTTTAAAATGGGATATAAAACTTGAGATTAAATATTAAGTCTGTGCATACAAATGAATATGAAATATATTGCTATGTGAATATAAATATGTATTAAATGTGCAATAAATAATAACAATAATGTAACAGTTGAGGTGTAATGTAATGCCACATGTAAAATCTGAAATATAAAAGTAATCAAGCTGTGCTAGCTGTGTCTCTGTAACAATGGTGACAGAGGCTCATGGGTAATGTGGAGGCTCATGGGTAATGTAGAGGCTCATGGGTAATTACTTAAAAAATATTTAATTTCCAGACTCAAACCTGTTGAGTCTGACTTTGGGAAGATGATAAATCCAATGTTTGTGCTAAAAGTTTAAAAGTGTTCTTTAGAAAGTTCTGGATCTTCCTCCAGCGTGAAGAAGGAAGGGTGTGTGTGTGTGTGTGTGTGTGTGGACACTGTTTCAGATACAGCAGAATAACCCCTGGGGTCAAGCTCAAGCTTTATTAAGCTCCCTTATGCACAAATAGAAACAACTGACATATACAGTACATCTCAAAAGTAACAAAGTTCTACTATCTAAGGATCTAAAGTTAAAAGTGAAGAAAATTTATTTGAAATACTGTGTGTTACTGTTATATTTTTGTTTTTATTTCATTTTTCTTTAATTCGTTCAATCTCAAAAGAGACATTTCATGCAAAAGAGCAAACAAATAGAAAAACACAGTTACCTTTTCATTAATTAGCTGCATTCCAGAGGTCTGAGTGGTTAATTAGTTTTATTCTTTTCTTAAGATCATCTTTGCAAATTTTTGCTTTTAAATTGTATTGTTTGGCAGCCGTTACACTGTCCAGTCCATATTAATCACTTTTATCCAGTCTAAAGAACTCCATAATTCCCCTCTGTTCAATAAAAGCACTGCCCACTTACAACATTATGAATCAACAAAACTTCCAAGAACTCAATTATTTATTTATTTATACATGTGTATGTTAATGTATCACAACCCATCTAACAAATATTGAGGATTTGTTCTGCATGATATCAGCATTGACCAGCAGGTGTCGCTGTGTGCATTCCAAACCTGGAGAAATCAACCACTTTTACACACATCAGGCTGGAAAGCTTTAAAGCTTCATGAAGCTTCATCTCACCATCACTACCTTCAGGTTCACTGAGCTCAACAGTTATACGCTATATTAGCAATAATGATTATTTTCATCCTTCATTCTGAGCCCTGTCTGAAATGACTGGTGTTAGTGCCGTGTCCCTTAAGGCTTGGTTAATGTCATTGCATGTTTTGAAAACATTCATATATATCCATCATTTACAGACAAAGCATTATGAAGTTATTCTCTTACGGTTTGTGATGCTGCTGTCAGATCAGTACAGTTCTGCTTCATGTCTCAACTAAAGTTTCTTCACAAACTGTGCATTTCCCCTGTGCACTTCAGCGCTATACAGAGAGATATATAAGTTGCAGGGCGAGCTCAACCTAAAGCCTAGTTTGAGCTTGGCCTGTGAACTTAAAGGGATAGTTCACCCAAAAATGAAAATTCTGTCATCATTTACTCTCCCTCAAGTTGTTCCAAACCTGTATGACTTTCCTTTATTCTGCTGAACACAAAAGAAGATATTTTAAAGAAGGTTGGTAATTAAACAGTTGCTGGTCCCCATTGACATCCATAGTATATTTTTTTCCTACTATGGAAGTCAATGGGGTCCATCAGTCGTTTGGTTACCGACTTTCTTCAAAATATCTTCTTTTATGTTCAGCAGAATAAAGAAAGTCATACAGGTTTGGAACAACTTGAGTAAATGATGACAGAATTTTCATTTTTGGGTGAACTATCCCTTTAAAGGTCATAGGAAGAGAGAGTGTGTGTGTGTAGCTATCGCTACATGACATGTTTAAGGGTGTTAAAACCACATGTGTTTTTGAAGAGGACTTGGAGCATCTCTAGATTCACAGATAGAAAAGGTGTGAAGCCGAAGAGGGTCAAAGGGAACAGGGGAACTTTCCATATAGAGCTTTTGGTGTGTGTGCTGCGTAAGACATGAGTGATAAGATCTGTAGATAATCTGAATATGTGCTTTCACAAGCTTATGTTAGTGAAGGGACTCGGATAAGTCCCAACCTTTACCTTATAAGGGAATTAACTGTACTAAGATGTCAGGCCATAGATAGAAGGCGGCCCAAAAAAGAGGGTTTTTTCGGGTCCACAACTCGGGTGAAGACTCTCATGTGTTTATTATTCTGAATCTTTTTAATAAAACAAAGTCATGTTGTGGTGATTCGTAAAACTTGTTAAACAAGTCTCAGAGTAATTTTCCCTATTATTATTTCATGAATTTAGTAATGAAATATTAATGCTAGCGAACGTCCAGTGCATTCGAACTCCAGATTGATCTGGTTCGAGGCTCCGCCGTGTGTGTGCGCGTGTGTGTGTCTGTGCGCGGGTGTGTGTGTGTCTGTGTGCGCGTGTGTCTGTGCGCGCGTGTGTGTGTGTGTGTGCCGAGGACCCTGAATCGACATCAGACATCCCTAATCTGAAAGGTAAGGGAAATGTTTAATTTAAACAGATTATGATTATGTCTGAGAATGATTTATGTGTTACAGCGGTATAAAAATGCAACAAGCTTCATGTATTGAGTGTTGGCTGTAAACCCGTGATCCAGGAACATCCGGATTAAATAATCAGATTCCAAATATAGTACTTGTAATTAGATTACATTACATTTTAATATACTTGTAGTCAGACTACAATTACTTTGTGTCACAGACATCACTGGTGAAATAAACATAAAGCCTAATGTTGCAGTGCATGATGGGAACCACCAATCAAAGCTCATCCGTCCTTGTTGTGCATACAGTTCGACACAACTACACAAGCATTTTTTTTAACCGAACGTTAACGTTACTCTGTCAACAGCCTATTGTCTAAATTACCGAGCTAACAGAGCTACGTAAACTAAGAGCGAACATGAGAGCACCCGACGGCAGACGTCAATAAAGCAGCGTAATGGAATAATCTCCCGATCAAACTCCGCTTCCCGAAGTTTATAAACTGCCTCAGGAACCCAGTTAAGATACAAAAATCTATTCAACAAAAATAGCGATGCAGTTAAGTGTTTTTCACTCGGCTCAGCCGAGCCCTCTCTGTTGCTGTGTGGAGCAGCCTGTGTCCGTCACTCACTCATCCGGGCATGCACTGCGGTCTCATGAGGAAACGCAGCTTTTTGACAAAGTTTTTCTTGTTCCCGAATACAAAACATGTTATTTGTGCCTTTCCGAACACCATATTCGGGTTCGTCTCCACCCCGATGCAATGTCTATTATTTTCTAATTTGATCTTTCAACTTGTCTGATTATCTTTATTAACTGCTGTGCACGATTAATCGGTTCGTCTCGAGGGGTTTGAGTCTTGGTGGAAGACCTTCGCCAGCGTCTTTCTCTCCTTCTTCTCCGTCTTGCGAGATCTCTTTGCGTGGTTCCTCTGGAGGTGTTCAACTACAAGATCGCCCATAACAATCTCAACTTTGTCCAACACTCAACACATTACATGGGGTTTTTGTAGAGGAAAGTTGAGTGTCACTCAGAGTCAAGACCATTCAAGACCACAGAGCAAAATCCTCAGTGTTAAAGTACACAGTTCAGAGTCTATATGAGCCCAATCTACAGAGAGGACAAAGTTACACTGGTATAGTGTCACTATATAGCAACGGATGTAAACACTCGGTTGGTCAGATGAGAGGAAGTTAATAACCACAGGAGGAGCTGATGATGTTTAAAGGAGGAGCTGTAACTATATATAATGAAGAGGAAGACTGACAGAAACAGAAAATGGCTGATAAGTGTGATCTGTGTCTGCTGGGACTGATCATTCTCTCTTCACTTCTCACAGGTAAAGAAATCTGTATTTTCTCTAAAGACATTTAGTGGAATTAGTCTGGAAAGAGTTCATTTGAACATGCTCAGTTTATTCTTGCACACATTCACGTTGTGATCTCAGAGTTGTGTATTGATACACACAGATCATACTGTATTATTCCTGATACTGGACATAGTGTCACTCAAACATCTGATGATGAAGAATTATCTTCATATTAAGAGTGTGTCAGTGATTTGAACAGCTCTCTGATAAAGACTAATAGTTTATTCTGGAGAGTGTGTTGTTTGCTTTAAGTCAGGAAAAATACTATGATTTAAAACTTCTGTTTTTTATGCTGGTGTGTTTTATGTTTCATTTATTAATATATATCATAATGATCACTGAGATATACTGTGTTTCAGGAACCAGTGGAGTGACTTATAATGATGTGTACATCAGTTCTGGTGAAAATGTCTCTCTGTCCTGTAAAAAAACTCTTTCTGACTGCAAATCAACTACATGGATCTACGAGAACAGCTTCAGACATTCAGAAGTTGAACTGATGACTGGAGGGATAAAGAATAAAGACACAGAGAGACATGAGAGACTGAGTCTGGAGTCTGACTGCTCTCTGAACATCAAGAACGTCACAGGAGAAGATTCTGGAATATACACCTGCAGACAATATGTGAATGGAGAACAACAAGGACCTGGTGCTGATGTTTATCTGTATGTTCTTCATGGTAAGTTTATGATTATGTGGTCAATTTAAAAAGGGCAGATTCTCCCTTTAAACTCAGATGATGATTGAAGAGTCTGTGATTTGTGTCTTGTGTTCAGTTTCAGTGTCTCCATCATCATCATCATCTTCATCATCATCTTTATCATCCTCACAGACTGAGATCAGTCCAGGCCGCTCTGTGACTCTCTCCTGTCAGTTGTATTATTCTCTATTCTCCTGTAATTATTGGGTCAGTTCTAGGGGAGTTGAGCTGTTGTGGGTGAATCAGGCTGGTGTTGATCTGAAGACAGACTCCAGATATCAGATATCATCATCATCAGATCGATATCCCTGTATCCTCACTCTGACTACAACACTCCTGAATGAAGATGACAACAGAGAGTGGAGATGTCAGCTTACTCGCAGAGATCAACCCTTGACCTCAGTCAGATTCACTGTCAAGTATTCAGGTGAGAAAACACTCTTTTCTGACAGATTTGTGAAAACTTCCACAGATTGGCTCTACTCTTTCTGATGGCTTCATACGTTTTGGAGTTGTAAAATATTAGTGGTCAAAGTCATAAACTGCATAACAATCCTTATAATTCCCAGTATTGGCCTCCTACATGGGTCATACATGATATATTGCATAAATCAGACGAGTGTATTAAAGCCTAGTATGACCCATGTAGGAGGTCGGCTTTAGGAATTATAAGGCTTATGTCCTTCATTCAAGCTGAAGGTTTATTTGCAGAAGCTCAACTGTGTTTCACTCTCATATAAACCAGGTATAAATTATACAGTAACACAGTAATACAGTAATACAGTACAGTCTCTTCTCAACTACTGCCATTCTCCTCCTGACAGCTTGAGAGTGAAGTAAGAAGATAATAGATGACAGACTCGTGCACATATTCATCATTTCTGTGATGTGAAGCTCCAGTATTATGTGATGATGATGTTGTGTATATGTGGCATTATGTGTTGAACTGAACTAACAGACGTGATCCACAGATCCAGCTGATACAGCATCAGAAACTGGAGTCAGTGTGACTGCTGGATCATTATACAGAGGTACGACACGTTCATTTATACTGACAGCTTTATAACATTAAACTATCAGTCAGTCTGTAAATGCTTCATCAATAACTGTTGATAGTTGAATACCCTTGACTTCAGTCATGTACAGTTTCTCTTCTTCCTCTCATGTTTCCTGCAGATCCTACTTTGGAATATCTATGTATTGACGGCATCTAAAACATACAACGTTTCATGTATGAAAACATTCAAATGCACAAATATTGATGAATCAATATAAAAAAAAACCTGTTACTGCGTTAGATTAAACTGAAAAGGGTCATAGCACTTGCATATTGTTGTCCTATTGTTAGTTTAACTGCTTCTGTTGTTCTCATTTGTACGTTGCGTTGGATAAAAGCGTCTGTAATGAATGTAAATGTAATGTAATAAATCAATCCTTGAGGTTTCAATCCTGAATTGATGGAATTATCCGGCTGATTTTATTGTGGCGGGATCAAACCACTGAAGCGAGAGACTGATGATGTGTGACAGTGATCATGTGATCATGAACCGTGTGTCAATGTTTCTGCTAACGTATAAATGCTAGTGTGCTAGAGTCTCACTTAACATGAATATCTATGAATGAATAAAGCATCAAATACATTTATCTTTGGTCAAGGGCGATAGTCATTCTCCTCCTGACAGCTTGAGAGTGAAGTAAGAAGATAATAGATGACAGACTCGTGACCATATTCATCATTTCTGTGATGTGAAGCTCCAGTATTATGTGATGATGATGTTGTGTATATGTGGCATTATGTGATATTAAATAGTGACACCATAAAGTTGTGTGAAAATAACAGCCAAGATTTATTTACACATATGGATTTTATGGATATATTTGCCTACAGTGTTGAAAGTCATTTTTCTTGCGCTTCATATGTAAGCTGCTTAAAATATAATATTAATACAGTAATGGACAGACTCAGACTGTATAATCTCTCTCTGTTCTGTGTGATGGAGCTGATTTGAGGATTCTTGGATCTTGTCTGTTCATTCCTGGTTTTAGCATCTTTTTTCATTTTGAATGATTGCTATAATTGTCTTAATAAACCTCTGCAGTTGTGTTTAATAAGTCTCCTTTCCTGAGATGTTTGTTAGGAATATGTTAATTCCCCTTCATGAGCTGGTAATGTATCTGTAAGTCCACTGAAGTGAGTTGTAGTTGAGAAGCCGCTTCAATAACCGAGAGCTAGATATTGGGTCTTAAACACCTCACGACACCCTGAAGGAGCCACTGAGAGGTCAGACTTGAAGCACTGTTCCTGAGATGCTCTTCTTGGTGGTTAACTGTAAGCAGCAGACAGATCCAGCAAGAGGAGAACGTCTCGGGTTACGTATGTAACCCTCGTTCCCTGAGTAGGGAACGAGACGCTGCATCAATACTCGATACTTTGGGGAATGCCTTCGGCATGAAGCGTCTGAAGTCAACTATGGAACTATTCCAATCTTGATTGGTGCAACGTCACCCGTGACGTCGCATGTGACGGTGATCCGGAAGCTACAAAAGGGTCACAGGAACCAGGAAATGTTAGCTTCTAATTGGTCAAAGCAAGTCGTTCTCAGGGGCGCGAAAAGTGTGGCCGAGGGATGCAGCGTCTCGTTCCCTACTCAGGGAACGAGGGTTACATACGTAACCCGAGACGTTCCCTTTCGTAAAGGGAACTCCCGCTGCATCAATACTCGATACTTTGGGGAACGAATACCCACGCCGCCACACTGAGAGTAAAAACGCCCTGGTGTAAAGCATCTGGTACACTCACGGACGATAGAATGAGTAGAGGGCAGATCCAAACTAGCTTGTCATAAGATTTGGTGCAAGAAGGGGAGGTCTGGAGCCGGAGGCTCGACTGACCTCATGGCTGGGAGCCCCAGACAGTAGAAAATATTAGATGAGAGGTGAAGGCAGAAGCGCACCTTGTACTTCAAATATGAGTGGTTTTAGATCCCTTGATGCATAACTAGATGGACTGACTCCTCTCAGCCTGAAAGGCTATGACCTTGACCATCCGACACATGCGATGGAGGATGGAATACCTGAAGAATCTTAACATTGCCTACAAGTACCTCAGTACAGGGCAAAAATAACGTTGAGTGGCTCCCACGCTAGCAAGTAAGAGGGGGCAGCACCACCACTCTTCCAGGGAGTAAGACGAGCAGGAAGCAGACTCAATATATTCTCCTATATATACTTATATATCTCAAATATATATTCGTATACCTCACCCACAGGACATGATGGGTGCCAGGGATAACCCATCAGCCTGAAGCCAATAGGCTGGATGAAAAGCATTCATCCTCCAATCTACAGGAACATGGAGTTTCAGTGGGAACGTCCTTTCGAGAACACCCTTAGAGGCTTGCGGAGGGCACTGAGGCCGCCACAGAGGCCCTAAGCATGAACAGGAGATCCCGTTAGAGAGCGGGATGGAACACCAGTACTGAAGCCAGTGGGCAGTAATAAACTGGGTTCAATGCCCTCCCTAACTTAATTGTTTAGTTCCTAGTAGAGTGGGGTTCTAGTATGGATGTCCTGACCACCTCGGTGGAAAGGGCAACCTAATTATGGGTGGGACCCCCTCAGGGGCCAGACCCATAGTCTCCATAACTCTGGTCGGGGATGAAATAATATACCATCAGCCTGAGACAGAAGATCTCTCCTAATAGGAATTTTCCATGGAGGACTCTCCGAGAGACTAATAAGGTCCGAAAACCAAATTCGGGCCGGCCAGTACGGAACTACAAGGAGTAGTCTCACTCCGTACCTCCTGACCCTTTCTAGAACCCCAGGGAGCAGAGCGATCGGGGGAAAAGCGTACAGATGTGCACGAGCACTTCTTCCACTGAAACGCCGGCCTCAGGTACACATCTAACTCCATGGCGGAGTGAGAGAGAGGAGTCACACCCTCTCGGGTGAACCTCCATCTCAAACACCCGCCAAAAAGTCAAAATCAAACAAAGAAAACACGCTCACCTAAAACTATCGTACGAAGAAAAAAAAGAAAAAGCACACACACAAAAAAAAAAAACCTAAAACAGAAAAAAAAAAAAAACTAGAAAAACTAGAAAAGAAGTACCAGAAAAGGCCCATTTAAATCGCTCAATCCTCTCACCCGTGAGACACTCACACACCACAAACTCCAGAGAGAGAGAGAGAGAGAGAGAGAGAGTAAAACAAGTACATCACCCATTGGACACCATTCAAAACCAACACAAACTGGAATGTTATTCGGCTCTAAATCGAGAGTACACTGTTGCGAACTACCTAAACATAGTGAGTGATGTGAAGCTCAGGAAAACCCTGACGATGTACAGACTCAGTGAGCACAGCCTGGCCATCGAGTGTGTGTGTGTGTGTGTGTGTGTAGTAATTGTAGTCTGACTACAAGTATATTAAAATGTAATGTAATCTAATTACAAGTGCTATATTTTGAATCTGATTATTTAATCCGGATGTTCCTGGATCCCGGGTTTACATCCAACACTCAATACATGAAGCTTGTTGCATTTTTATACCGCTGTAACACATAAATCATTCTCAGACATAATCATAATCTGTTTAAATTAAACATTGCCCTTACCTTTCAGATTAGGGATGTCTGATGTCTATTCAGGGTTCTCGGCGGAGCACACACACACACCCGCGCACACTGACACACACACGCGCACACAGACACACACACACGCGCACACAGACACACACACACGCGCACACAGACACACACACGACGGAGCCTCGAAACAGATCAATCTGGAGTTCGAATGCACTGGGTGTTCGCTAGCATTAATATTTCATTACTAAATTCATGAAATATTAATAGGGAAAATTACTCTGAGACTTGTTTAACAAGTTTTACGAATCACCACAACATGACTTTGTTTTATTAAAAAGATTCAGAATAATAAACACATGAGAGTCTTCACCCGAGTTGTGGACCCGAAAAAACCCTCACAAAAACCCTCTTTTTTGGGCCGCCTTCTATCTATGGGCTGTCATCTTAGTACACTTAATTCACTAACATAAGCTTGTGAAAGCACATATTCAGATTTTCTACAGATTGTATCACCCTTGTCTTACGCAGCACACACACCAAAAGCTCTATATGGAAAGTTCCCCTGTTCCCTTTGACCCTCTTCGGCTTCACACCTTTTCTATCTGTGAATCTAGAGATGCTCCAAGTCCTCTTCAGAAACACATGTGGTTTTAACACCCTGAAACATGTCCTGTACGTATAGCTACACACACACACACTCTCTTCCTATGACCCTTAAAGGGATAGTTCATAGTTTATACCAACCTTCTTTAAAATATCATCTTTTGTGTTCAGCAGAAGAAAGGAAATCATACAGGTTTTAGTTCATAGTGTCACTCAAACATCTGATGATGAAGAATTATCTTCATATTAAGAGTGTGTCAGTGATTTGAACAGCTCTCTGATAAAGACTAATAGTTTATTCTGGAGAGTGTGTGGTTTGCTTTAAGTCAGGAAAAATACTATGATTTAAAACTTCTGCTTTTTATGCTGGTGTGTTTTATGTTTCATTTATTAATATATATCATAATGATCACTGAGATATACTGTGTTTCAGGAACCAGTGGATATGATCGTGTGTTCATCAGTTCTGGTGAAAATGTCTCTCTGTCCTGTAATAAAGCTCTTTCTGACTGCAACTCAACTACATGGACCTACAAGAAAAGCTTCAGTTATTCAGATGTTGATCTGATTACTGGAGGGATAAAGAATAAAGACACAGAGAGTCATGAGAGACTGAGTCTGGAGTCTGACTGCTCTCTGAACATCAAGAACGTCACAGGAGAAGATTATGGATTATACACCTGCAGACAATCTGTGAATGGAGAACAACAAGGACCTGATGCTGATGTTTATCTGCGTGTTCTTCATGGTAAGTTTATGATTATGTGGTCAATTTAAAAAGGGCAGATTCTCCCTTTAAACTCAGATGATGATTGAAGAGTCTGTGATTTGTGTCTTGTGTTCAGTTTCAGTGTCTCCATCATCATCATCATCATCATCATCATCTTCATCATCTTCATCTTCATCATCATCATCTTCATCCTCACAGACTGAGATCAGTCCAGGCCGCTCTGTGACTCTCTCCTGTCAGTTGTATAATGTATTCTCCTGTGATTATTGGGTCCGTCGTGAGGGAGTTGAGCTGTTGTGGGTGAATCAGGCTGGTGTTGATCTGAAGACAGACTCCAGATATCAGATATTATCATCATCAGCTCCAGATCGATATCCCTGTATCCTCACTCTGACTACAACACTCCTGAATGAAGATGACAACAGAGAGTGGAGATGTCAGCTTACGCTGGGAAATCAACTGGAGACCTCAGTCAGATACACTGTCAAGTATTCAGGTGAGAAAACACTCTTTTCTGACAGATTTGTGAAAACTTCCACAGATTGGCTCTACTCTTTCTGATGGCTTCATACGTTTTGGAGTTGTAAAATATTAGTGGTCAAAGTCATAAACTGCATAACAATCCTTATAATTCCCAATATTGGCCTCCTACATGAGTCATACATGATATATTGCATAAATCAGACGAGTGTATTAAAGCCTAGTATGACCCATGTAGGAGGTCGGCTTTAGGAATTATAAGGCTTATGTCCTTCATTCAAGCTGAAGGTTTATTTGCAGAAGCTCAACTGTGTTTCACTCTCATATAAACCAGGTATAAATTATACAGTAACACAGTAATACAGTTATACAGTAATACAGTACAGTCTCTTCTCAACTACTGCCATTCTCCTCCTGACAGCTTGAGAGTGAAGTAAGAAGATAATAGACGACAGACTCGTGCACATATTCATCATTTCTGTGATGTGAAGCTCCAGTATTATGTGATGATGATGTTGTGTATATGTGGCATTATGTGTTGAACTGAACTAACAGACGTGATCCACAGATCCAGCTGATACAGCATCAGAAACTGGAGTCAGTGTGACTGCTGGATCATTATACAGAGGTACGACACGTTCATTTATACTGACAGCTTTATAACATTAAACTATCAGTCAGTCTGTAAATGCTTCATCAATAACTGTTGATAGTTGAATACCCTTGACTTCAGTCATGTACAGTTTCTCTTCTTCCTCTCATGTTTCCTGCAGATCCTACTTTGGAATATCTATGTATTGACGGCATCTAAAACATACAACGTTTCATGTATGAAAACATTCAAATGCACAAATATTGATGAATCAATATAAAAAAAAACCTGTTACTGCGTTAGATTAAACTGAAAGGGGTCATAGCACTTGCATATTGTTGTCCTATTGTTAGTTTAACTGCTTCTGTTGTTCTCATTTGTACGTTGCGTTGGATAAAAGCGTCTGTAATGAATGTAAATGTAATGTAATAAATTAATCCTTGAGGTTTCAATCCTGAATTGATGGAATTATCCGGCTGATTTTATTGTGGCGGGATCAAACCACTGAAGCGAGAGACTGATGATGTGTGACAGTGATCATGTGATCATGAACCGTGTGTCAATGTTTCTGCTAACGTATAAATGCTAGTGTGCTAGAACCTCACTTAACATGAATATCTATGAATGAATAAAGCATCAAATACATTTATCTTTGGTCAAGGGCGATAGTCATTCTCCTCCTGACAGCTTGAGAGGGAAGTAAGAAGATAATAGATGACAGACTCGTGCACATATTCATCATTTCTGTGATGTGAAGCTCCAGTATTATGTGATGATGATGTTGTGTATATGTGGCATTATGTGATATTAAATAGTGACACCATAAAGTTGTGTGAAAATAACAGCCAAGATTTATTTACACATATGGATTTTATGGATATATTTGCCTACAGTGTTGAAAGTCATTTTTCTTGCGCTTCATATGTAAACTGCTTTAAATATAATATTAATACAGTAATGGACAGACTCAGACTGTATAATCTCTCTCTGTTCTGTGTGATGGAGCTGATTTGAGGATTCTTGGATCTTGTCTGTTCATTCCTGTTTTTAGCATCTTTTTTCATTTTGAATGATTGCTATAATTTTCTTAATAAACCTCTGCAGTTGTGTTTAATAAGTCTCCTTTCCTGAGATGTTTGTTAGGAATATGTTAATTCCCCTTCATGAGCTGGTAATGTATCTGTAAGTCCACTGAAGCGAGTTGTAGTTGAGAAGCCGCTTCAATAACCGAGAGCTAGATATTGGGTCTTAAACACCTCACGACACCCTGAAGGAGCCACTGAGAGGTCAGACTTGAAGCACTGTTCCTGAGATGCTCTTCTTGGTGGTTAACTGTAAGCAGCAGACAGATCCAGCAAGAGGAGAACTGAGGATTCGGAGGCTCCTCTTGCCAGTCTCAGAGCTTCAATAACCGAGAGCAGGGCCGTCTCAGTTTAGTGGCGCTTCTGAAGCCAGACTGGTTGTTGTCCAGGAGGATGTTCTGTGTGAGAAATGTAGATAGTTGGTGGAAAACGACTCGTTCAAGTGTTTTAGCAAAGTGGTCCAGAAGTTCAGGGAGGCGGAAGTTAAATCAGTGGTGCTTGAGAAATACATCCCAGATCTTCCAGAGCATTTGTAGTGTTGATAAAGGAGTCTGGATCTGATATATTTCTCAAGGCTGGAGAGAGTAAAGCAGAACGTTATAATCCATGTGTAGAAACTCCCTGAAGACAGTTAATATCTGCTTTACAGACGCTCATGTGCAAATGCAGCTTTATTTTACCAAGCTGATGCTAATAATTACTTTACAATACTTTTAAAATCTGTTTTATAATTCAGGAAACTGCTAAAATAAGGAAGAGAGACTAACAGTAATGCTCCCGTGTGCAAAATAATATCTTATAAACTGTGTTCAGAGCAGATGTGTGTTGAGATACGCATACGCATGTAAAGCAGCACTTCACTGTGGCATCGTGTCTCTATACAGCAACTCTAGCAGGATTTAATCACTCAGTTGATCAGAACAGAGGAAGTTAATAACCACAGGAGGAGCTGATGATGTTTAAAGGAGGAGCTGTAACTATATGTAATGAAGAGGAAGACTGACAGAAACAGAAGATGTCTGATAAGTGTGATCTGTGTCTGCTGGGACTGATCATTCTCTCTTCACTTCTCTCTGTCAAGGTTCTCCTCTGACCGTTCTGTCAGTCGTGTCAGTCTAATCTGTCTATTTTAGTGGTGTTTTGTTCTTCCCGCTGTTCCAGAGGATCCTTGCTATTGTTTAGTATATTTTCCCCCTTAGTTTTCTCTGCTTATTCTGGAGCAATGTAGCTGTTATCTGATTGGCTTGAGTAAACGGTGGGTGGAGTCCACTTATCTGTGGCTTTTTCTGCATGTTGACGCTAGAAGTGTTTCAAAATCCACAGATGCGTGCAGCGATTTACAGATGCACAGATAGCGCTTCACAAATAAATGGAAATTTCAGTGAAACTTAAGGTGTGTGAAAACCCCGTACACGTCCATACACTTGAGATGCACAGAGATGATCAGATACAGGACATTTCTGATTACACACACTAGATGTGTTCAGAGATTTCCAGTATACCAGCAATTGCTGATGTTGTAATGTTTAAATCCTGGTAAGCATGAGGCCAAGAAAGTTCTCAGTTCTTAAAGATTTATTAAAATCCTAAAGCAATCCAACAGTGCCAGATGTTACATAATGGTCAGCATGTACAACACACTTCAACTCTTACTCTACACCTTTTATAGGCGACAACATGTGGCCTACAGCGCCATCTCCTGACTAATACACAAACACTACATTCCCCCATTACTTAAAGCTGTCAATCACACCCAGGCCAGAATCTATAATAATAATAATATGAATAATGTTCAATGTTAAGTATCAAGTAAATGAATGGTGATTATAAACAACAGCTAACACATCTGGATAAACATAATAACACAAGTGTTAATGATTACTTTATTACCGAAGAAAACTGTCAAAGATACAGTAACAGTAACCACTAGCAGAGTGTAGTTAACACGGTTGGACACTTTTGAGTGGGAGTACGCAGTGTGTCTTGAGTACGTCTCAGACGGCCGTGCTTGAGGTGTAGGGCGTCCAATCGTGGCAGGTTGCCAATCCCTAACTGAACCTATTTCTCAGTATGTAGACTGGTACATTAAGCCAATTGTCTGGACATTACCCTCATATTTAAGGGACACTACTGTTTTTTTGAGTAAACTGATGAATGTCCATACATCAGATGATGATTTGTTATGCACTAGGGATGTAACTAGCCTGTATACTAACATTCCACATGATTTAGGTTGATGTGCTTTGGAACATTATTTAAAATCTAGAGATGTTGATAAGCCTCCAACAAAGTTGTTGTGGGATCTGGCACACACAGTGCTGACCATCAACTATTTCAAATTTGAGAACGTTTTTTATCATCAAGTGAAAGGTACGGCTATGGGATCTCCATTTGCCCCTAATTGTGCAAACTTGTTCATGGGTAAATTTGAAGCAGACTTTGTGTATTCTCCAAGTAACATTTTCCATCACTGTTTGAAATGTTGGTTTCGATATATTGATGATGTGTGAATTCTTAAATTCCAGACTTGACTCCATACGATTTTCCCTGGAATACAGTATGTCTCCTATATCGTTTCTTGACGTTAAGGTTTTTAGATCTTGTCATGGTCGAACAAGACAGGAAGCAAAAGCAGGTACTCAAGGCGTTTATTAGACTCAAATGGTCACACAAAACAGTTCAGTTCAGGGAGGGCGGCGACTCAGGCTCGTGCAGGGACTAGATGGTCTGTGGTGCGCTGGTGCAGTGATGGTGAAGAATCCCAATCCCGGTGCTGGAGTGCGGTGAATCCAAGGACGGTGAACAAGAACGGCAGGAAGACAGGGCTAGACCAACACAGAAACGGCAACTCCACGGGAAACACAGACACGGCAATCACAGGACCTCAACCAACAATCCGACACTGGAACAGAGAATGGTGTGAGTATATAAAGGGAACGGAAATGAATCGCAGCTGTGAACAGTGATTGTGATGATGATGATTATCAGCTGGAGCGCTGACAGACACGTGAGCGGGACAACGCCCACTCACACATAAACAAACATAGACACGAGACAAGAAGGAAACAATGCATTCAACAACCGTGACAGATCTACTGGACAGACTCTACAGACGACAGTATTTCGTAAATCCACAGATAAGAATAATTTTTTACATTCTAAAAGCTACCATCCTCAGTCGGTTTTTGCGTATAAGGCGGATTTGTAGTACTGATGAAGAATTTGAAAACCAGGTGAAAGTAGTATATGACCGTTTCCTTTCTAAAGGTTATGATAATACTAATCTCGACTCAAGTTTGGATAGGGTACGTGACATTGAACGAGAATCAATAAGATTACACGAACACAAAAGTAACATACGCAATCACGATATTAAAGGAGAACTTGGTAACTTTTTTAACGTAATAAAACTGTCTAGAAATCATTTGGATGGTTAAACAACCCTTTCTGGTGATACTGGTGACTTTCCCCGCTCCCCCCAGCGTTTCCAGGCGAAAAACCAACCTTGCAACTTGGGGACTACCGATCGTTTCATCAGCTTCACTTCCGGACGGACAGCGGCCGCGGTCTGCCGCCGCTTCTGTCGATGACGCTGATGAGATCGACGCGCTGCTACGAGAGGGGGATTCCTGCTCTCTCATAGCATCAGGCAGTGAGGATTGGGCTCTGAGGATCCCGCCCCCCCTGCCCGTGCTTCTACGGGTAAGAGAGCGAGCATTGAGGCGGAGCTCATGCGCGTACTCACTCAGGCCACGGCGAGCCTCGGCCTCGAGTGGATTACGCCTGAGCAGCCTGCTCACAACCGGCTGGACGGCTATTTCCTGCCTGGGGAGTGCGTTTCACCTGCATCCAAGCCAGCGCCTTTTCTTCCTGAGCTTCATGAAGAAGTCACTAAGTCTTGGGGCTCCCCTTTTTCGGCCAGGACACGATCCTCTGTCTCTATGGCGTTCTCCGCTGTCGACGACGCAAAGAACAGAGGCTACCACTCCCTGCCGCCGGTCGAAGAGGCTATTGCAGCGCACTTATGCCCGCCCTCTGCTGGACGGCGTGCTAAGATGGCGCTGCCCTCAAAAGCCTGCCGCACGACGTCAGCCCTGCTCCGCCGTGCTTTCTCCGCCGCCGGGCAGGCCGCGTCAGCGTTGCACACCATGGCCACGCTTCAGATATACCAGGCCGATCTCCTCCGTAAGCTGGATGAGAGAGGACCTGACGCAATCTGCGTGCCGGACTTGAGGAGCGCTACAGACCTCGCTCTTCGCGCCACCAAGTCAGCAGCACAGGCCATTGGACGGAGCATGGCCTCGCTCACTGTGTCTGAGAGACATCTGTGGCTTACGCTCTCTGACATGACTGAGTCAGAACGCACCGCGTTCCTCGACGCGCCGCTTTCCCCTGCCGGCCTCTTCGGAACCTCGGTCAAAGATTTCGCCGATAGGTTCGCTGAGGTGCAGAAAGCGACCCAGGCCATGAAGCACTTCCTCCCGAAGCGCTCCAGTTCTGCAGCAGGCCGTGCGAAACCGTCTGCTCAGAGCTCACAGCCTAAGCCTCCGCCCACCGCCTCCTCTTCACAACACCGCCAAACCCAGAGCTCGAGGCTCGAGGCCTCACGCGAGCAATGCTGTAAAGGTGGTGTATGTGCCCGCTGTTCTGCGCCCACGCCCACACACAGACATGAAACTAGCCCAGCCCTCCTCCTCTCAGCTAGACACTGCAGAGGAGTCGAGCGTGGGCATTCTGCCCGCTGATATCAGCGCGCCCCCTGCCTCAGATGTCATGAGCGCGACGTTTATGTCGCAGCACACAAAAGCCGCTGTATCGCGAGCCGATCAGAGCGTGCTTCGCATCCCTCCCTAGCTACTCGCGCACCTGTGTGGGAAAAGCTTCCCGGGGTTTCGAAATGGGTGCTGAACATCATAAAAGAAGGCTATTCGCTGCAGTTTCACCGACGCCCTCGCCGCTTCATGGCGCGCGTCGAGACCACGGTAGAATCAGAAGTAGCTCATCTACTTCGAGCCGAGATTCTGAAACTGTTGAGCAAAGGGGCTATAGAACCCCTATCTCAAGCTCAAAGCGAAGGGGGGCTTTACAGCAGATACTTCCTGGTGCCCAAGAAAGACGGGGGTCTCAGACCCATACTAGATCTGCGGCAGCTGCACAGAGCGCTTCTGAAGCGCCAGTTCAGGATGCTCACAACCAGAAAAATCCTCGCGCATGTCCGCCGAGGGGACTGGTTTGTGTCAATAGATCTAAAAGATGCGTATTTTCAAATACAGATAGCGTCATGTCACAGGCAATTTTTGAGATTCGCCTTCGAGGGCCAGGCATATCAGTACACAGTCCTGCCTTTCGGCTTGTCCCTGGCACCCGATACATTTACGAAGTGCATGGACGCAGCGCTCGCACCCCTCAGATTACGGGGCATACGAGTGCTGAACTATCTGGACGACTGGCTGATTCTAGCCCAATCTCACTCAGAGCTCGTAGAGCACAGGACCATTTTACTCGATCACCTCGAGAATCTCGGTCTCGCAGTGAACTGGGAAAAGAGCTCGCTATTCCCCAGACAGATTATATCTTTTCTGGGAATAGAGCTGAACTCGCTGCTAATGACAGCACGCCTGTCATCTCAGCGCACACTGGACATTCGGCCCGCAGACGGCTCGTTCCGCTGCGGCGCGATAGTCCCTCTCAAAACAATTGAAAGGATGCTCGGTCTGATGGCCTCAGCATCTTCAGTTCTCCAGTTGGGCCTTCTGCGCATGCGCCCACTGCAGTTCTGGCTCAGAAAGAGAGTACCACGCACAGCGTGGGCCTCCGGTCGCCTTCGCGTCAAGGTCAATCAAGCGTGCATTGCAGCTTTGAAACCTTGGAAGGCAAAAGACTGGTACCAGTCAGGTGTAAGCCTGGGGACTTCCTCGAGAGTGATGGTGGTGTCCACGGACGCATCCACCTCGGGATGGGGAGCGCTGCTCGAGGGCAGACCGCTTTTTGGCCAATGGTCAAAGCGGGAGAAGCTCTTACATATCAACTGCCTCGAAATGTTGGCAGTGAGCAAAGCGCTCACGCGCTTTTGTCCCCTCATAAAGGGACACCACGTGCTAATACGTTCAGACAACGTCTCAGTGGTGTCCTACATAAATCGCCAGGGCGGCCTCAGGTCCCTGACTCTGTACAGGTTAACCAGGCGCCTCCTGATATGGGCCCGCAGCAACCTGCTCTCGCTGACAGCAGCGCACGTGCCAGGGCTCCTAAATATAGGACCAGACAGACTGTCCAGGAACCAGGTTCCGACAGGGGAATGGTCTTTGCACCCACAGACAGTCCGGCTGCTGTGGGAGAAATTCGGCAGAGCGGAAGTAGACCTGTTCGCGTCTCAAGAAAACGCTCACTGTCCAGAATTTTTCTCGAAGAGCAAGGACGCGCTGACCCACGAGTGGCCTCGCCGTCCTCTCTACGCTTTTCCCCCCGTCTCCCTCCTGACTCAGGTGGTAGAACGGGTCAGGGAAGAAGGATGCTCAGTGCTGCTTGTAGCCCCACTTTGGACGAGCCAACCGTGGTTCCCAATTGTGATGCAGTTAGCAAGCACCGCCCCGTGGCCAGTGCCTCTGAGGAGGGATCTCCTCTCTCAAGCCAACGGCTCGATCTGGCATCCTCACCCAGAGCTGTGGTCCCTCCATGTGTGGGCCATCAACGGGTACCCGCTGACCTCCCACAGGGAGTGTTAAACACTATCACACAGGCCAGAGCTCCGTCTACGCGACGTCTCTATGCCTCAAAATGGTCAGTGTTCTCTAGCTGGTGCACAGCTCGTGGTGTGTCACCCCTGCATTGCGGTGTGACGGAGGTTCTCTCCTTCCTACAGGAGCTGTTGGATAAGGGCAGGTCCCCTTCCACGCTCGAAGTCTATGTAGCGGCCATAGCAGTGTTCTCTTCGACCACGCTTGGCCAGTCTATTGGAAGGAACGATTTAGTCATTCGCTTCCTTAGGGGAGCTAAGAGACTGAATCCTCCCAGACCTCCCACAGTCCCTATATGGGACCTTTCTACGGTACTGGAAGCCATGAAAGGTCATCCATTCGAGCCCTTGCAGAACATTGATCTTAAACACCTGTCTTTCAAGACAGCGTTTCTTCTGGCTCTCGCTTCAGTGAAGCGCATAGGGGACTTACACGTGCTCTCAGTAAGCGCGACGTGCATGGAATTTGGGCCGAATGACTCTAGAGTTATACTCAAACCTAAGCACGGTTATGTTCCTAAATCCCTCAATACACCGTTCAGAGCACAGGTCATCTCCCTGTCTGCTCTGCCGGTCACTGAAGGAAATATGGACGAAAGCTCCCTTTGCCCAGTCAGGGCGTTAAGAGCTTATGTGTCTCGCTCGTCTGTTTTCAGACAGACGGAGCAGCTCTATGTTTCGTTCAGCGGGCGTTCTAAGGGACTAGCCGCTTCGAAACAGACCCTATCCAGATGGGTAGTGGACGCAATAGCGCTAGCTTACACAACCAAGGGCATGCAGTGCCCGCTGGGTGTCAAAGCGCACTCCACGAGAAGCATGGCTTCATCGTGGGCCTGGTCAAGTGGGATTGCCTTGCAAAATACTTGTATGGCGGCAGGCTGGGCCTCTCCGTCTACATTTATAAGGTTTTACAACCTAGAGGTTCCCGCACTACAGGCCAGACTACTGTCGGTCTAGTATGGCCAAATCTCATAACCGGCGCTGTCAGTTATGCAGCTATTTGAGTATTGCAATCCTTGCTCTATGCTGCCATAGGGAAGACGGTGGCTAACCCCCCCTCTCTTCCAGGATTCCCTGTGAGTCCCCTGGGTGATTATGTACTGTATGAACTGTCGCCCTTGAGTCTATAGTATCAGATCCCAGCACGCACGGCGTTTTACAGTAGGTTCCCCTAGCGTATTCTACGCAGTACGAGAGTATCTCTCGTAAGAGAACGTACTCGGTTACTAACGTAACCTGGGTTCTCTCTAGAGAGAGGAACGAGTAGGGTTGCAAAATTCTGGGAATTTTCAAAGATGGAAACTTTCCATGGGAATTGAAGGGAATTAACAGGAATTTATGGGAATAAACGGGAATAAACTGGGAATTTTCAAAGTTGAGGGTTGGCTCTTCATAGGGAACTTAAATACAGTTGAGGAAAGTATATTTTAGCATAATCTTGACTAAAACAAACAGATGCCATTCAAATACACTTGAATATCCATGCCATTCCTCAATCACATGCACATAGCACACTGCTTACTGCATGGCTATTGAGACCACACCCCCTACTGGCAGTGTGCATGCCTCCATCACATGTACAGAAGCCCAAAGCACAAGACTATTGAAGGCACACATTTGAGCCTGTGGACTAAAAGTGAAGTAAGTTTTGATGATATTATGGGGAAATATATTTATTAAATGTTTAAATAGCAAATATCACATACAAATGTATTCATCTACTACTAGATAGCAAGCTGAAAAGTTAGATGCTAAATAAGCTAGCATAACTTTATTTACCACATAAGTAGGGCTGGGCGGTATGACGGTATATATCGTTACCATGGAAGAAAATGTCAACCGTAACAGATTTTTTTATTCCGTGTATACCGCGACATGTAAATAAGTAGGCGTGGTTAACACACGTGCAGCGTGCGTGAGACTGAGACACTGATATTTGTCAAAGAAACATGAAGAATGACCAAGAGGATCCGCAAAAATTATTAAGTTTTCAAAATTAACGTGATATTTTCGGGGGGGAAGGTGCAGAAGTCAACTAGAGCAGTGCAGCACACTGAAAGTTTAGAGAGACGCACATGCTCGGGGCTTACTTGACAACAAGTTCATTTATCAATATTCTAACGAATAGAAATAACCTTAAATAATGTATCTATCCGTCTCTTATGTGTACAGTTACTTTCAGAGTGGACGCGCAAGCGGTTGCCGTGGTAATGAACATTTCCAAAATTCCCCAGCTTAACTTCCCATGGAAATTTACTGGAAACTTTCTGGAAATTTACCGGAAATTTTCCGCCCCTTTGCAACCCTAGGAACGAGTACTGCGTATCCTGCCGTGCCTGCACGCGCTCTGGTTGCTTCGACTATGAAAAACCAGAGATATAATGCCTGCGAGCGGTATTTATAGACCTAAGCCACGCCCGTCTCGGCGGGACGTGACGCAGAGGGCGCGAAGCCCCCTTATTGGGTCTGACGTCACTCTAGGTCTCGCTCGATAGGCTTAAGCAGTTGCCAGCAGACCAGCCAATAGGCGCGCGAGCTGCCTCGCCTATGTCTGTATGTTGCCGCAACGCGTTTTACATTAATACAAAATTAAGGATAATTTTTTGGCTTCAGTATTCTCGTGGAAAAGGATTTTCCCCTAGCGTATTCTACGCAGTACTCGTTCCTCTCTCTAGAGAGAACCGAGGTTACGTTAGTAACCGAGTACGTTTTTGTAGCCTATACAATGTTGTGTCATTAACAATTGTAATATAATGTGTTAACACTAGGGCTGTAGTCAACCAAAGAAATGCTTAATTGACCAAAGTCCTGTCCTGCACAATGATTAGTCGACTAAAAAATAAATAAAATAAAAAACGCGATGTTTTGCATTTTGATTGAACATTTATTAAACAATTGTCATATAAAACAACAACGAATAAACGTTTTATATATATATATATATATTTTTTTTTTTACACCTGGGATCCCCCGCGAAACGGTTCTTGAATTTGCGCTTGAATTTGAACTTGAATTTGCGCTTGAATAAGGCCGGCGACACACTGGCTGCGTGGCGTGAGAGTCTCAGCTGCGTGGCGTGTCTGTTTTTATTTCGGCTCCCATGTTAACAGGTTGGAGTTTGCACACTGCCTGCGTGAGACACGCGTCTCAGGCGCGGCTCGAGCCACGCGGAAAACGCGTGCATGCTATAATAGAACCGACTGAGTGTTCCTCTTGCTAGAGCGCAGAACAGCGGAGTTTGTATGGACCGAAGTGCATGTCTGAGCTTGTATTGCTGCTGTTGCTTTGACATTGTGGAAAATAGAATAATAGAAACAAAATGTATTAGACTTTTTACCCTTTATTATAAATCTAAATTAATCTCGTTTTTAATTTAGGCAAACTTTCGTTTTTCTTTATTTAAATTTCGTTTTTCTTTATTTAAATTTCGTTTATTTAAATTTCGTTTTTCTTTATTTAAATTTAGTTTTTCTTTATTTAAACTTCGTTTATTTAAATTTCGTTTTTTCTTTATTTAAATTTCGTTTTTCTTTATTTAAATTTCGTTTTTCTTTATTTAAATCTACCCTTTACTGTGTCAGTAATTTGTTAGTCAGAAAAATATTAGACTACCTTAAAAGTTTTGCTTAAGTTAACAGACTGTGTGCGTTTTATATCACTAGTGCAGTGTCCTATTCGGAGAATATAAGCCCTGCTCGCGTGAGGTGCGCCGCTTCCCGCTCGCGCTGTTCTGTAGTTTACTATTAATTCTGAACGTGTCGCGTCTCACGTGTCTGTCTATATTGCACCAAATGCGACACTACACTCCCTTGTGAAGTCGATTGGATGAACGGTTCTCGAAATAATCAAAATGCAAACGGACAGACAGACACATAGAGATTACTACCTATATTCCTTACTGAGCGCGAAGCAGCAGTGCAGCCTACGAGTGTTCTACGTGGTGCGCTAAACTGTGGCGCTGTTACAAAATAGCCTAAACTAAAGCATTTAAAGTTGGGGATAAAACATAGGCTAATTATATTTAGAATACAGTAATATATAACTGCTTATAAAGGAATAAATATCAAGGAGTAAATCAATGAAAATTTCTTTATTGGTATAAAAAAAAAAAAAAAATGCGACTGGTCGACCAATGAGAATGTCAGTCGACCAAGACGTCATCGACCGATTAGTCGACTAAACGACTAAAGTTGACAGCCCTAGTTAACACTCAGTGTCAGTTTTAAAAATACTGTTATGTTTGGTGTTACCTACCCAGAGCAGATGCTAGCTAGCAGTCAATAGGAGCCTCCTAGTAATGAGCGGCCAGGCAATTTACTCACGTGAATGTATTTTGTCTGTAGTATACGCCAGCGACACCATGCTTTACTGGGATCAGGAGATGACCCAGCCCATAACCCAAACGCTCTATCAACGGGAAGGGGAAAGTACCCTTTACATGGACCATGATTTCACCACTGCTCTGCAAATAGTTCCCCCCGTTTCTGTTTCTGAAACAGGTGAGTGCCCGCTCGCATAACGAAATGCAGTTATATTCCCTTGGTTAATCTATTGCATTAGGCTATGTTGAAATACACCAACCAGTTAAATATGAATAAAACACAAAATGGTTAGTATGCTTGGTAATTGCAGACATGCTTGAAAAAATAACTTGCATGTAATTGCCAAGCATAAATCTAACCATTTTGTGTTTTATTCGTAGGCTACTTTTGAAAACCTTGTTCCCCTAGGTGATCAATATCTGTCTGCCTGTCTGCCTGTCTGTCTGTCTATCTATCTATCTATCTATCTATCTGTCTGTCTGTCTGTCTGTCTGTCTGAATTATCTATCTGTCTGTCTGTCTGTCTGTCTGTCTGAATTATCTATCTAACTAAATTATCTATCGATCTTAATTATCTATCTGTCTGTCTGTCCGTCCGTCCGTCTGAATTATCTATCTATCTATCTAAATTATCTATCTGTCTATCTATCTAGATGAGAACACTACAGCAGAGCTGCCCCAGAACCAGGGTTTCACCAGGGACCAGACCCTTTTTTTGATTGACCTGATGTGCCAACATCTAATGAAAGATGACAGTGAACTTCCTCGCAACCTCGCTGAACTAAACTCTAGGATCAAAATGTCCAGGGGGAAGAAGCGATCCTTCTGGCAGGAAATTGCGGCGAAGTTGAAAAGTCAGTTCAACCAGCATTTTGATGTAGACAAGGTGTCCAGAAAGTGGACCACCCTGGATGATGCATATAAGAAGGCAGTAGACAACAATGCATCCACAGGGAAAGCTCCTACCAAGTTCCAGTTTTTTAAAGAAATGGGGGAACTTATTGGGGGGCATCATGACGTAGATTTCCCGGTAATCGGGACAGCAAAGGGGGTTACTGTTAGGCGGCCAGAGGCCTTCAAGCAACCCTTGATGTTCGGCAACTCTTCTACTGAGGAAGAATTGTCTTCATCCTCCATTGCACATTCCTCAGATTCTGAGAGCGCAGGGCCTTCAACCTTATCACCTCCTCACACCAGTGCTTTGGCACGGAAGAGGAAGCGTCGTGAAGACATAACGCAGGTGATGTCCCGTGTCATTAAAGAGTGCGAGGAAGCCACGCAGCGCCAACACGAAGAAATCATGGGGGAAATTAAAACCACTAATGCTTTATTCAAGCAGATGCTGCAGCAGTCCCATGAGCAACAATAGATAAAAGATATTATTTTTTTTTTATTTGTTTACTGTTTATGTTTTAGGCCTGTTTTTAATGAAGCCTACACCTCTGTACAGTATATGTTATGTTATTTTAAAGGTGCTGCACATATTTTTTTACAAGAGTTTATGTTTACAGAAAATGAGTTATGTTTACAAATGAGTATTTATTTATTTTTTCAAAGGTTTATTTTTACAGAACAAATTGTTTACAAAAAAGATTCATAAAGAATAAAAAAAAAATACAAAAATATAGTATATGTTCAAATAATATACTACGTTGAAATCAAACAGCATCAAAGTAGATAGTGTTCTGAGTTATTGTGGAAAAAAGTCATTAAATTAAACGATTATAAGGAACCAAACCACTGTCTGATTTGTTTTCTTTTTACATCTGAACATAATGTGTTTAACTTGTTAATCAGAATTTTTCACATGTTAGGCATTGCTTTAACTTGCTTGGATGATAGTAAAAGTGTAAGGGGATGAAATAGAATGCCTATGATAAATATGAGTTTGGATAGGCTAGTAGCATATTCATATTCAAATACTGTAGCATACAGTAATGTTCATTCATTCTCATCCTCTTCACGAGGGCACCTGATTGGGTGCTCATCACATGTACTTTCAGACTCTCCAATACACATATTGTGAAGCGCACAAGCTGCTACAATGACTTTCACAACTACATCTACACGAGAGTATTGTAGTTCACGGAGCCGTCTCCATTTACACTTTAAGCGGCCAAACGCCTGTTCCACTATTACTCTCCCACTGCATATCATTGCATTTCTGCGCAAGTCATCTTCACTCAAGGCTCCATTGTCGCGTTTTGGAGTGACAATGAATGGGAAGCTGTTGCAGACATATGCTCCATCCCCGAGTAGTTTGTAGCCTCCCAACTTCTGTTCATGGGTATTGAAGAATGGGGATAGCCTAAGCATGCGTGCATCATGTACTCTACCGGGAGGCCCAGCAAAAATATCTGTGAACCTTCCTAGGTCGTCTACAATACCCTGCAGCAGCACAGAATAGTAGGCCTTCCTGTTTAAATAATCCCCCCCCCCTAACAGGTGGCCGCTGGATTCTGAAATGGCATCCATCAATTGCACCAACTATCCCATCAATTCCGCACGACCTTCTGAACAGAGCTGCTTGGATGGTCTTTTGACAGTCATTTGGCCAGACAATGTAGTGTTCTGCAAGGGCACATGTACGGTCAAGCATTTCAATGATGACATTATGCGCTGCTCCTTGACTGACATCAAATTTATCAGAGATCTCACGAAATGAGTTCTGATTTGCGAGATACCAAAGCAGCATCACCACCTTTTTCTCTACAGGAATTCTTGCAGGACCTCCTGGTGAGTGATCATCAGTCATCCCATGTTGCCTTAATTTATTGCAGAATAGGTGGAACTGCTCTCTGGTGAGCCTCAGATGACTCTTAAATGTGCTGTCCTGCATGTCTAGAACAGTCATCCAGGCAGTTCCGGTTTTTAAGACCGCCGGATTGTCTTGCTCCAGGCAGTGTAGTATGACAAGTCTTTAGAAAAAAAACCCGGGGTCAGTTATTCATTTTATGTATGCGTGTATGTATGGTAGGCCTTATTACAACAACACTGTTTTTTAACTGGTAGGAAAGATTAGGTTAGTAGCTATGCTTCACATAAGGGTAGACCTAGCATTTGCAGCTAAAACAGAAATATTAGCTCTATTAACTCCCTTGTCCTTAAAAAAAAAATCTATTCATGATCTAGAAAATATACAGCATTAGCATATTTTTTACCGTTTGAGTTTTGACAAATCATCTTCTTGCTGTAGCAGATGACTTAAGCAATCTACAATCGTTTTAGGCAGATAACAAGTCTGGATCTGTGTGTCCATCTTTTTCCTACATTACGACAACAAAAGCACTTGAACACAACACACTGGTAAATACCAGTTCACAAGTGGAAAATATCATCTTTTCCACAGCACGTGAAGGCCCTATTACTAACGACTGGCTATTCACAGGCTATTCATCGGGTTTCAGTCCCTAATTTCTTTTCTCAAAGTTCACCTCACATTTTAAACTGTATCAAATGCATTTCTTGAATAAAGAAACATTTCAGTAAGCATTCAAAAAATAATAAAAGTATAACTTCTAGGTAGCAGGTGCACCTAGGGCTAGCTAGCATGTTAGCTTAGCACACCATCAATACACAACAATTTATGAGATTAAAACCATGTTTGTGCTCCAAACTTACTTTATAACGCAAGACGAGTATTTTAAATAATCTTCTGTGATCTAATTTGGCTTCAGATAAAAAAATCAGACGGACAATATACTATTGGATAGTGTTCTGCACAATGATAGTCTATATAGATTAGCATTACATTAAAAATATAATCTATTATTATGAAAATACCTGGCATGGCTTGAAAAACACAGGTAACTCAAATATCATTGCAATCATGTTTATTATCTTCAAAACATCTTTATCTGCATGTTACAGCGCGATCTCTTGTTAGCTTTGTGTGTATCAGTGACATCCTGGAATGTCACATGGTCATGGCTCTTCTTCATGTTCCATATATGGACTATTATTGTGCATGTAGCGCCCTCAGGCTATTGGTAAGAATTGAAAACACAGTATCAGAGTACCAAACGCTCATAAAGATTACATCGATGCATTTGGGTATAAATTCAATAAATATTATTCCTGTCTATAGAAATATGATGTAAATCTATGAGAATCTATCAATATTTCTCCAAATCTGCACAGTTTTGAGCTAAAGCCCTGAGGGACGTTGTTTTGTGTATCGCTGTCATGACGACAGCACAGAGTTTTTTATGAATGAAAGCGGCTGACGCGCATAATTCATATTAAAGGGGTGATGAACTGAGAAATAAAATTTTCCTTGAGCTTTTGACATATAGGAGATCATCATACTATAATAATATCCTGTAAGTTTCAGAACTGAAAACTACCTTGTTAGTCCAATAAAAGCTTGTATAGACATCAGGCTCAGCAAACGACTCGTTTTTCAAAGTGGGGAACTATGACGTCAAAGAGGATAAAACACCGCCTCCACAAAAGAAGATCAACGCCTACTTCAACACGGCCTGTTTAGCCCCGCCCACCGATTCGCCCAAACATGCTAAATAACATAGGACGACATGATAATTGCTAAACCAGATCGAGCTACTTCCAAGCAATAAACATGCTGTTTACTAAATATTGTGTAGTGCCTGTTTGTGGAAGAAGACTGCATAAGCTTCCTTCGGATTCCAGCATGGTTAAACTTGTTTAATGGTTAAACTTCCTTCGGATTCCAGCATGGTTAAAATTCTTTTCTCCCTCTATATGTTACCATTGGGGGAAATCTTTAGGAAACATAAAGTGTCATTTCACTGCTACGCTGATGATACGCAGATTTATCTGCCCGTGAGAGAATTAAATTCAAATTCACTTGATACTTTATTGGCATGCTTACATGATGTTAAGGAGTGGATGGCTGCAAACTTTTTGAAGCTTAATGAAAATAAAACTGATGTCATCGTGTTTGGCCCAAAAAAACATGATGTGCTGCAGTACTTGAATACAACTTCTTTGAATGGTTCTGTCAAATCGAGTGTAAAGAATTTGGGATTTGTTCTGGATAGTGATTTAAAGCTGGACAGGCAAATTAGCTCTGTGGTGCGATCCTGTTTTCTTAGCCTACGTCTGTTAGCTAAGACTAAACCATTTCTATCTATTACAGATTTTGAGAAAGCTATTACGTCCATTGTTTTTTCTAGAATGGACTATTGTAATTCCCTTTTTTATGGTGTTGATGCGGGAGCAATTGTGCGTTTACAGAAAATCCAAAATGCTGCAGCTAAAATGATAAAGTCGGCAAAGAAATATGATTCTGTGACTCCACTATTAATTTCACTAAAGTGGCTGCCAGTAAGATGTAGAATTATTTATAAGATTCTCATACTAGTTTTTAAGGCCTTGCACAACTTAGCCCCAGTGTATTTATCTAGCCTGGTGGCAATTTACACTCCCTCTAGATCCCTGAGATCTGAAGATAAACAGCTGCTTTGTACTACCAGGACTAAATATAAACATAGGGGTGACAGAGCATTTTCTCGAGCAGGTCCAAAACTATGGAATGACCTTCCTCAATCGATTAGATCTGCCAAAACCTTATCTATGTTCAAAGCCATGCTAAAACAACATCTCTTAAATTCTAATGGAGAGCTTTCTTAACTGGTTTACTGTCTATGTGTCTTTTTTATGTGATATGTTTATTTATTCTATTGTTCTGTGTTTTTTACTTTGTTTTTTGTGAAGCACTTTGGGCAACGCGAGTTGTATTAAACTGTGCTATATAAATTAATAAACAAACAAACAAACAAACAAACAAACTTTATTAAATCAGTCAATCACAATTTCCCGACACGGATCTGCCAGCAACATGTAAGTAACCATGTGTACTCTAATGCCTGATCTGCGATCAGCGATTTCTGATGTGTAATTATTCAAGTTCAGATTCTCTTAAAATCGTTCAATACTGTTTATGCATCAGTGACTAAATGATCAACTTCACATAATTTCTCGTAGTATTATGAAAATAATCCTTTTTAAACTGTTATTAAATTATATACAGAAAGCGATCAAAGAACGATCCCTTTCCTTTCGCCCAAGCTGTCAATCAAACAGCACAGCGCGAGCCGCGGGAGCTTATCTGGACACTTACCAAACTCGTGATGAAATAATGACACTGTTACACTACACAACGAAGCTCTTACTGTGTATTCACATCGTGTTTGCATTGTGATTTGGTGTAAGCATTTGTGTGAGTGCAAAAATTGCGTTGCAATGATAAGATCTTTATTCACGCGATCAACAGACTGTCTGTCATCTGCTCAGTCAGTGCTCATCATGCTGCAACCTTTCATGCGATGTAATAGATTTAAATATAATGCTTTAAACGATACTTTTCACGATTTGTTAATCTCGATAGCTGTAATAGTAAAAACGTAGTAAAAGTTTTCGAGAGAGTTCATGTAATACTAGCTATTTCATATGCAAGCATGTCAGCCAATCACAGCAGTGGGCGTTTGCACTGCAGTCTCACAGCAGCCAATCACAGCAGTGGGCGTTTGCACTGCAGTCTCACAGCAGACACGCCCCTTAAAACGGAGCGTTCAAATCTGAGGCTGAAATCAAATCAGGCTTGGAAAAATGGCTTTTATTTATAAATTATGACAATTTTTGATGTAAAAATCATACTAACATTATAAGGGCACCCCAGGAAACATTATAAAATAATTTAACAATCCAGTTCATGACCCCTTTAAAGGTATCGACTCATTTTTTCATTTCATGACTCCTGACACAAATTAAGACATAACTGTCACTATGAGTTTCTCAGAATACAATAGTGGTCAAATACTGAAACTTGAGTATTATATCTTTTTAATTATGTATAGTTTGTCAAGGTATAACCAGAGAATGTCTAATATGGCGAGAAGTTTCACTCTCAGTACACTTCCGGCTTCTGAACTGGTTGCAGTTCCTCTCTGATTCCATATGAGGGCGCTCACAGGACGAGTGCAGAATGAATGGAGGTCTCCCATATGGAAAAGGTTTGCACCTGTGATTCTTATATGTTCTAACAGAATATTGTAAGGGACATATATGCTGCAAAAACCACATATATGAATTGCATAATATTAATGTATTTTTAATCATACTATGTCATATATGTCCTACACAACTAAAGCCATATAGATTTTCATGATGTAAAAACATAGGAAAATGATGCTAATTTGATATGAATGTCCAGCATGGACGTGTATAAAACGCAGTGCAGTTTACCAATCAGTAGGCTATAAGGCTGTACTTCACTCACGCTTGTTCTTGTCTTGTCCTAAGTGGAGCCCAATGCCTGTAGTCAATCATGGTTATATACTGTATAATCAGCCTAGATGAAACACAGCATTTTACACACAAGCACACATTTGTAACACTTTTGCAACATTTTAATTTCAAAATTATTTATTAGAGTGTATTCTACAAGATACAGTTACATATTTCACATATCACTAATTTTCATTTTAAATCCTGCATCACCAGATTTCATTTTCATTTGTGACAATTTCTCTAAACTTTATCACAGTACAACTCTGGTAGCAGTTCTATTCTTAACCTACAAACAAAACTAAATGTTGAAGTGTTTCTTATGTTTATCACTCTAAAAAATAATTCAGTGGCTTAGTAAATATCACAGTAATAATTAACTTTATTAACTTAATAAAATCTCTGAATATCATTTACTTGATAGTTTGAGTTGAAAATAATTGACTAAACTAAATTTACAGTTGTATTTAAGTTTGAAGTTTTCCACTAAAATAATTTAGTATTTGACTAACCAATTATTTATTTAAAATACACTGAGCTAATATATTTGTGAAATTTCCATCACAATTTTTGAGAATGGATAATTAAAATGATCTGTTTCAAGAACCACAAATATTACTTAAATAAAATCAATATAATTAATATTTAACACGCATAAGAAATTGATTAAGTTTACTCAGTTAAAACAATGCACCCCTCCCCCACCCTCTGACGTGACGACAGCTCAGCGGTTGAGTGAGCGCGCGCTGTTTGAATTCTCTCACCAGTCTCCAGAGCAACAGTTCTCCTCTCCTCAGCGGCGCAGATTTGGTGAATTTCCTCTGTGAAATTCAGGTGTGTGTATGTTTTATTTTATCTGTATAATCATTAATGTGCTTTAAATCATTTTATTTAATGCGAGAGAACATACAGAGATGCAATGTTACTCACCTTAAACGAGTTTAACGAGTGTCGACTCGCGTGATTGTAACGCCTTGCATAAAAAACACACGACTATATTCCTAAAGATAATGAATATAACTAATTTGGATGATAAAATGTCCTCGGAACTGTGCACTGTTTGTTTGTTTGTTTGTTTATTGGCAGGTTATGGAGTCAGTCGCGTCGCAGCATCTTTCGGCTGTGAGTGACGCAGGACGGCGGTGTAAAGTTAGAGGTTCCCCCGCAGAGGCGAGTCCATCTCCGGCTGGAGAAACAGCGCTGATCCGGTGGATACTGGATAACAGACCGGTTGATTACACTTGAATAACTTGAATGTTTAGGCCTAAATGTTTAATTTTTACTTAGAAAATGTTTCTTACATGAGTAGGCAATATTGTATACGTGTTAAAAATAGTATAAAATATGCTGTATTGCTGTAGGCTACTCATCGACAATAAAGGCCAATGTCATGTAGTTATACCGGTGGTTGTATGGAATATTTTTACAAAGGTTTAGAGGAAATACAAAAGTTTATATTACTGGCATGTAAACACAGTTAATATTACTCATAAATATTTGTTTTTAAATGACTTCCATAGTAGGAAAAAAATATACTATGGAAGTCATTGAGACCAGAAACTGTCTGGTTACTGACATTCTTCTAAATATCTTCCTTTCTGTTCAGCAGAAGAAAGAAATTAATAAAGGATTGAAACAACATGAGGGTGAGTATATGATGACAGAAGTTTCATTTTAAAGTGGAGTATCCCTTTAAAAATGTGCCAACTGCATAAGTGAATCAGATGTTGGTCATCAACACATTAAATCTGTATGAAACATAAACAAATGACACAAAATGTGTATAAATTCTATATGACTTTAATTTGACTAGCATATGATTCAATATAAGAACTTTAAATGATTTTTATATGAGTTTTATATATTTATACTAATACCATACACATTTGCATACTTTTGTCATGTAAAACTCATATAAGTCTTTTAACAGTATTCATATATAACGCAAAAATCCCCTACAAGTTGTATGTGTGCTATTTAGTATGAAAGTGGCCATAATCGGTCTGATTTTGTATAGGACATATATTGGCCTTATATGAAACACAGAAGGTAATTCTGGCCGATTTAAATAAGGAAGATATATGGTTGCTGTATATGAACCATGCAGGTTTTTTTCATATGGGCTATGGCGCTATACTAATAAAAATCCACTTTTCTCAGGATATAATTTTTTGTCTAGTAATTTGAATGTTGTATTCGAAAGGAGATGCAAATAAATTACACATTGCTGGGTGTTAGATTTTTTTGAGTCAATTATTTGCTTTAAAAAGTCTTTTAAAGTGTCAATGACGTCATACACATGTACGACCAGAGATACTGCTTAACAGCAATCCTTCACTCACTCTGGTGCGTTCGCGCTCTGCACTTTCTTTTCACTCGAGGCATCGACAACACAGCTGACACAGGTAAACACACGTGCTAGAAGAGTTTTTGTTTTGTTTGTTTCTGGTCCCGCTGCGGATGACACGATGCCATCAAGCGGTATCTCTGGTCGTAATCAGTCCTTCACTGACCAATCAGCGTTCATTAGCAGAATGCTAGCGTGTTATGGGCAACAACAACTCAACCTGTAAGAAATCAAAAGGACATAAGTACTCGTTCATTCAACTTTCGACCTATAACCCATGTTGAACTTGCAAAATCTACAATCAAATCTGAGGTTTCTCAACGGCAATCGGGTGAAAGAGACAAATTTAGCCGTCTAGCCCCATAGACTCCCATTCATTTTGCACTCATGGCGATCGCCCCCAGTGGAACTCTGGTGGAACTACAACCAAAATTCGGTACAATAGGACTTAATAGGGAGTGGGCAGGCTCTCCGTAGACGGGCTCTGGTATAACATTAAATCTGATAGTAATTTTGAATTAAATAAATAACGCTTCAGTGCGCGGGCGCACTGGCAACGGTTAACAGGTTAAAAAAATAAATAAAAAAAAAACATATTGTAGCTTTAAACACCTTACATTTTGATTCCCTGTTAACTGTAGTAACAAACTGTCAGAATAATATACCCATTTATTGACATTTAGCAAGAAACCTTATAATTTAGAAAATAAAATCGTATGTCAGAGGTTATGTCTACCTTCAACAATAAGGGTGTCCTCCCTTGAGATGTAGCCACATCCTCCAGTGTCATATTGCATCAACCAAAACCATTGTATCATTTAAAGAAATAGTGTATTTTTAATTAAAGACCATTGTCATGCTCTTAAAGTGTTAACCCACTAAGCACAGTAAATCAAACTAAACGGCCCACTTTGCCTGCATTCACCCTACATTTATTTTTAAGAGTGCATTTACTATTGGAAGCTATGGCCAAAAAGCCCCTGAAAAGACCAAGAAAAAAAAGAAAAAAACATGGGAATGTTCAGGTTATGAAATATACTTTAATGTAGGACACATACAAAGAATACACAAGGAAAATCATGATTATCCTATTTGAATCTGCCCTTCCACCATATCCGACTCCCTCATCTTGACTCTCAGTGCCTTCCTCCACATATTTTCTTGGGGGGCACTTCAGTCTTCTGCCACAGACTTGGAGTAGTAATACCAATCACACCGAGAGCAATTATCGGTCCAGCATTCCCACTGAGTTTACTCTCCTCATCTGAACCCATTCCCAGATCATCCTCCTTCTCATGAACCGCCACCGCACGTCCCAGAATGGAATAAGGCCCAAAGAGCTTGGCGTCTGGAAGCGTCAGGAACTGCCTTATAACTCCTTTCTCAGAAGCAAAGTTGCCCAGGTCTCCAGGATGATGAGGGTGGTCAACGCCGTTTGGATTATAATGAGGACCAACAGTGATGCAGCCTTGACTGAGGTCTCCATACTGATGGATGTGCATGGCACGCTCTTGACGATCGATGGCAGGCAAACCACGGAGGTTGATTTTCACTTCTAAATCTCCATTGGGGAAGACCTGCTTGAAGAGGATTTGCCCAAAGATCTTTGGCTGGTTACGTGGCAAATTGGAGCCGGGAGTTACTTCACAAGTGGCATAGATTGTGTTGTCAAACTCCACGACTTCCGGCTGTGGAGCTTCGGCAGGCAAACACTCCTCGTTGTGGAACTCTCCTCCTTGTATATGCAGCACCAGCAATATCAGAGGGAATATTAGGATGATTTTCTCCATGTTGATCTTTAAAGCCTACAACGAAGAGTGGATTCAGTGAAATCATGCCATTTGGTTTAAGAATGTAATATTTTTGATAAAAGGTCAAAGCTTTGTTGCAGGGAACTTTGAGAATGGAAGTTGCATTAGGTAAAATAGCACAACCAGATTAGTTTGCAACGGAAAACCATACAAGAACCCAGACAGCAACCAGATCCGGCCCACATCTGGGCCGTGTGTAATCCATGTGTACCAGATGTGGGCCGACACCATGTTGCTGTCTAGAAAACTATAATTTTTGAATTGCTATGTACCCTTGTGAAAATAATAAAATAAAATAAATGCACTTATTGGTATTGGATGTGTACCTGTACAAAAAAAAAAAAAAGCCAAACTAAGAGTTTTACTTTAAAGTACATTATGTTTTAAAAATATTTTTTGTTGTGCTTTAAAGTACACTTAATTTGATCTGCTGTAGCCTACATGTGATTCAATATTAAATATAAAGTTAAGATTTTCTGATTCTGATATTTTTCACAAGGACAGGTAAAAAAAAAAGACAATATCTATACTTTTGCTTAAACTAAACTTTTTTTAGTTGTACTAAATCAAGTCAGTTGATGGAGAAAATGGAATAAAAATAAAAATAAAAAAACAAGCCTAAAACAGCACAGGTGCACTACCGTACAGCTGAAAAGTTGTCCTCAATCCGTGTGGAGCCTGAATATTGCAGTCACAAAAATACTACAACGCTTAATCCGTGTGCAGTCCTGACCTGGGGTTGAGAGAATGTTCCTTTTGGCTGCTCTTATAGGAACTCATGTTGAGCTACAAGTTAACCATGATAGTCTGTTAGTCACTAATTAAGTTCACCTGTGTTTCATTTAGCTCCCTTTGTTTGCCTGTTTATATATAGCACTCAGTTTATTCAGTTCTTTGTCTTGCATTGCACAATGTGTTCTCCAGTGTTTTGTGTTTATTAAAAGAAGTACTGCTATAGATTCCTTTTCATTTGGTGGCTCATTTGTGACTCATTCATTCTTAGTGTACAATTCCACTTGACGTTCATGCTTGACACCACTTCTTATAGCAGATATTCATCAAACATAAGTGAATAGCTGACAGTTCTTCCTTTTCAAGAAACCATTTCTACAGACTCTGATGTACCAAGCCTGACAAGCCTATATTACACATGCAATTGGACTGTTATTTGCAGTTTTTTTACGATTGCTATGACAGATTTTTCAATAAAATTTCCCAAAACTCTTCACACGGTTAGTTAGCACTACATCCGTCTATGTAAGCTATACTATTAACACATTTCATGTTGCTTTAACACAAAATGCATACAATTAACACAAATTTAAAATGCTTGAACTTCTTTTACACACAAGCTCAAACAAGACCAAAACAATGGATTTGTACTGCCAAATTTACCAATGCTTTAACACTGTATGTCAGAACAGATAACACCATGTTCTAAACCTAACCTTACAGGCTAAAGTCAAGGTAAACAGCTGTTTATATTGTGAATTGAAACACAAATATATCCCCTGTATTTTATCCTATTGTTACTGAGAAACAGCTGATTGAATTATGCAATAATATAAATCACAGCTGATTCCCATCTAGGAAACACACTCAGGTGTTGAGGTTCTTCCAATCGCATGACCATATGGTATACTGTAACCGTACATTCTATAAAGCACTCTGAGATGGGTCTTTTTTTATTGAATTTCTGCAGCAAAAGACCTACACCTCAAATGCAGTTTAGTGTGATAGTGTAGACCAAGTGAAACAGCGCTGCGTTACCTCACAAGTTTAATTCGCCAAATAAACTGACTTGTTAACCCTTTTCCACCAAGGCAGTGCTGGTGCTGGTTCACGGCTAGAGCCTAGTTTCAAATGGGTTCTTTGTTTTTCGACACCCAGAGCACCAGCTCTGAACCAGGAAAAGTGGTTCTTAAGTAGCACCAAAACATTTGTTGGGTTTGGCATAGTTATGATGTTGCTCGACAGCGTATTTATGCGGGTTGATGTAAACGACAACTTTTTGAAAACGATTTTGTGTGCACGATGTTATTTTTGAAAACAGAGGGGGAGAAATATTCGTTTCTCTAAATACCCGGCTATGTGTAAATGTGGCCTGAGTGCTATATATAAACAGGCAAACAAAGAGAGCTAAATGAAACACAGGTGAACTTAATTAGTGACTAACAGACTATCATGGTTAACTTGTAGCTCAACATGAGTTCCTATAAGAGCAGCCAAAAGGAACATTCTCTCAACCCATGTGTGAGTGGTGTCAGGAAGAGGAGTCAGTGGAGCACATAATTATAAGATGCAGGAGGTATGAGGAACAGAGAGTAACAATGAGGAATAATTTGAGGGAAATAGGGGTGCAGGATTTAACATTAAAAGGAGTGTTGAGCATAGGTGATAGAGCACAGGTTAGGATATTGTTAACTTTCTTAAGGGAAACTGGTTTGTTCAATAGGTTATGAAGATAAAATAGGGATATGGGTAAGTGTGTTGGGTAATGAATGAAAGTGTTGTTTTTTTTTTTGTTTTTTTTTTTTATGTGGAAACTAGATTGTAAGCCTATTGTCTGATTCACACTCCGGAGCAGAAGGGGGCGGTAATGCACCAAAAGCTGGTTGCCAACCGCCGTTAAAAACAAAGAAGAAGAAGATTCTCTCAACCCAACTGGGTTAAATAAGCGCATTTAAATTAGGGTTTTTTTTTTTTTTTTTTTTTTCTTTCTTTCTTTCTTCTCTTCTTTCTTCTTCTACCTGTCATGGGGGCTGAGAGTAGACGGAGGAGCTGAACACGCAGCGCCGGATGAAACTCTATGAAGCCTCTGTGCGGGTAAATAGAGGTTATAGTTGTGTCAATGGTCCATTTCCTAGATAGGTGGCGGTAATGCACATATCTGTCTGCGATCCGCCGTAAAAAAGCAACAAGAAGAACAAGATTCTCTCAACCCCAGGTCAGAACTGCACACGGATTAAGCGTTGTAGTATTTTTGTGACTGCAATATTCAGGCTCCACACGGATTGAGGACAACTTTTCAGCTGTACGGTAGTGCACCTGTGCTGTTTTAGGCTTGTTTTTGTTTTGTTTTTTCATTCCATTTTCTCCATCAACTGACTTGATTTAGTACAACTAAAAAAAAGTTTAGTTTAAGCAAAAGTATAGATATTGTCTCTTATTTTACCTGTCCTTGTGAAAAATATCAGAATCAGAAAATCTTAACTTTATATTTAATATTGAATAACATGTAGGCTACAACAGATCAAATTAAGTGTACTTTAAAGCACAACAAAAAGATTTTTAAAACCTAATGTACTTTAAAGTAAAACTCTTAGTTTGGCATTACTTTTTATTTTTTTTAAAGTGTACATGTACTTAATGTCACTCCTGCCAGCAGAAGCCCTATCATGGCCACCAGAGGGTACTTCTCCCTAGACCTTTTCCATTTCCATAAACCTTTGCCTGGACTCATTTTAGTGTGATTACATCCACCTGTATGTCATTGGTTTGTATCATAGGCACTTTGGCTGGCAGGTGTGACGCTTATGAAAGTGTACGTGTGAACACTTAAGTGGCTTCTTATAATTCATCAGTGTTATTATCTGCAAGTGGACCTACAGGTTTTTTTTATTATTTATTATTATTATACTTTCAAGATACTACAGGTACACATCCAATACCAATAAGTGCATTTTTTTTTCACAAGGGTACATAGCAATTCAAAAATTATAGAGTTTTCTAGACAGCAACATGGTGTCGGCCCACATCTGGTACACCTGGATTACACACGGCCCAGATGTGGGCCGGATCTGGTTGCTGTCTGGGTTCTTGTATGGTTTTCCGTTGCAAACTAATCTGGTTGTGCTATTTTACCTAATGCAACTTCCATTCTCAAAGTTCCCTGCAACAAAGCTTTGACCTTTTATCAAAAATATTACATTCTTAAACCAAATGGCATGATTTCATTGTAGGCTTTAAAGATCAACATGGAGAAAATCATCCTAATATTCCCTCTGATATTGCTGGTGCTGCATATACAAGGAGGAGAGTTCCACAACGAGGAGTGTTTGCCTGCCGAAGCTCCACAGCCGGAAGTCGTGGAGTTTGACAACACAATCTATGCCACTTGTGAAGTAACTCCCAGCTCCAATTTGCCACGTAACCAGCCAAAGATCTTTGGGCAAATCCTCTTCAAGCAGGTCTTCCCCAATGGAGATTTAGAAGTGAAAATCAACCTCCGTGGTTTGCCTGCCATCGATCGTCAAGAGCGTGCCATGCACATCCATCAGTATGGAGACCTCAGTCAAGGCTGCATCACTGTTGGTCCTCATTATAATCCAAACGGCGTTGACCACCCTCATCATCCTGGAGACCTGGGCAACTTTGCTTCTGAGAAAGGAGTTATAAGGCAGTTCCTGACGCTTCCAGACGCCAAGCTCTTTGGGCCTTATTCCATTCTGGGACGTGCGGTGGCAGTTCATGAGAAGGAGGATGATCTGGGAATGGGTTCAGATGAGGAGAGTAAACTCAGTGGGAATGCTGGACCGATAATTGCTCTCGGTGTGATTGGTATTACTACTCCAAGTCTGTGGCAGAAGACTGAAGTTCCCCCCAAGAAAATATGTGGAGGAAGGCACTGAGAGTCAAAGATGAGGGAGTCGGATATGGTAGAAGGGCAGATTAAAATAGGATAATCATGATTTTCCTTGTGTGTTCTTTGTATGTGTCCTACATTAAAGTATATTTCATAACCTGAACATTCCTATGTTTTTTTTTCTTGGTCTTTTCAGAGGCTTTTTGGCCTTAGTTTCTAATAGTAAATGCACTCTTAAAAATAAATGTAGGGTGAATGCAGGCAAAGTGGGCCGTTTAGTTTGATTTACTGTGCTCAATGGGTTAACACTTTAAGAGCATGACAATGGTTTTGATTTCAGAGAAATTCCAATTTTAAATTAAAGCTGCAAGCAGCATTTATCGGGGTTCAAGCATTTAAGGCCTTTAAGCACAAATGCATAAAAAGACATTAAGTTTTATTTGGCAACCATTTAACCACTGACATCAGACATGGGAAAGACCATTTCCAGCCAATTTAACATAGGAAATATACGGTTTTCAAAGCTTTTTAACAGTTATAGCGCCACCTATGGTCTGATCTCCATAAAATTGTGCATGCTTGTTTACAATGTTATTTCACATATGCTCACCAATTTTCGTGAAGTTCTGAGTTTTTGTTTAGGATTTAACCCTTTAGAACCTGAAGCTAAAATAGGTGTTTTTCACATATTTTGATTTTTTGACTGTAAAATTCTAAAACAATGTGCTATCTTCGTGTGCAAGGTGTCATCTTTTTCAGAAAAAGATAAGCTTTCAACAAATTACAGTTATTGACCATTATTGTGTGTGGTGAGTTTGTAAATAGAATTTAAATAGACAAAAATAAAAAAACGAGAATAAATGTACTGATTTTTATTTAGAAAAAAAGCAGAAAAAATCATGAACGAAAGAAACTAACACTTTAAAGTTGAAAAATGAACTATAATACATATAGGCTATACAAGTCTTTTTTGTGACATTGGGTTGCACAGTTTTCATGTAGGACACTTTTTTTCATACACGCACACATACAAATGCACGCATTCATAGGCATGCACACGCACGCACTACATGCTTACATGTAGTTTCTACGAAAGAAACTAACACTTTAAAGTTGAAAAATGAACTATAATTCATATATACAAATGTTTTTTGTGACATTGAGTTGCACAGTTTTCATTTAGGATACTTTTTTCATACACACACTCATACAAATGCACCCATTCAGGCATGTACACGCACGCACTACATGCTTACATACGTGAAAGAGTAACGGCCATCCGCCTCCCAAATTTCATTAAAAATCATCCCAATCCCCTCTTCTGCTGTCTAACACTTCTTTCGCCATGTATTTGTTCGTTTCTTTTATTAATTTATGCAATCCAAAACACTAACCTGCCGAGCGTCAAATCTCTCTGTTCAAATCCTTCCATCCCGCGCTGCTGTCATTTGCAGATGGAAAGCATGATATTACCGTAATAAGCCGTATATTGGCGAAAAGCGCATGATGTCTACTTTCAGGAACTATTTAAATTATTTTGATAGTGCAAACGGTTGAAGAGTTACAGTGACATGAATACAGCTTGGTTGGCTGTGTCGTGGACGACACATCCGGTTTTAAAGGGTTAAAGGCTTTCGAGTTCATTTTCTAAATGACCCTGTTATAGCCATCCAAATGCAAAAGTTCAACGCACACAGTTTTGAGATAAATAATCAGTCAGCTATAAATAAAGCAATTGTGGAGCGATACATAAAAGTAAAGGCAGGTATCTCACAGTAATGCTTATGCCCTGAGCATTGGTGTAGTGGCACAGAGTTGACACTGCATTCTCAGAAAAAAACATTTTGAAGAGACTCTGAGGAGTGTGTGCATCAGCAGGACTCAACTGTGGTCCAGGTTCCCGTGCAGGCAGGAATCCCAGAGTCTGTGGAACCATATCAATGTCAGTCTCTGTTTTCCATGATAGAGTAGACTGCTTGTTGCTTGTCTGAATGTTTGTCTTGGCCCTCTTTGTATTTCAATCACTAAAAGTAATAGTGCCCAGATATTGAAAAGATATGGATGGATTTTTTTTTTTTTTTGCAAAGCCATACAGACACATAATGTTTGTATGGACTATGTAAAATCGGAATATGTAAACATAATTATACTAATATCTGAAAGAAAGGGAATAAGTGTACTTACTTTTCAGTTGTCGTGTGACACCTGTCGTGTGCCCTCCCAGTGCAGGTGAAGGTGAGAGTGATGCTACCACATTACTAAAACAATTATAATATTAATAAAGGTTTAACAAAGTACTATGCCAGCACATGCATAACAGATGGGCAATCAGCATGTTGATAAAACAACAAAAATAAGCTATTTTATGTTAACATTACCAATCACTAATTGTAATATTGTGCATACATGACACCACAATTTTTGCAAAGCCACACAGGCACATGTACATTTGTATCATCACGAAGTATATAAACAAAATTACACTAACATGGGTAAGTATGTACTTACTCTTTCTGATTTTCGACTGTGTTGCTGCGCGGAGTGCGCGCCCTCCGAGCTGCAGGTGAAGGTGATGCAGCTACATTCCTTTTTTTTTTTAAAAGTTGAAAACTATTATTACATAAATATTTCATTGCATTACATAAGTATAGTACCATTAGTCTATATGAATAACTGATGCGAATAATTGTAGACACGTGCTGTATGCCTAGATATTGCGTGTCAATGGGCCATTACCGGAGATAGCACAACGCAAACATTAACACATTTGCAATTCATCAGCTGGGCATATTTGCACATTTCAGCACATTTACACACATTTGCAACAGATATTTGCAAGCACTCTTCGTTGATGATAATAAGGCAGCATAAACGCTATAGTCAAAATATAATCTAAACATAATATTTTTTTAATTAATTTCCAAATTCTAACTGTCATACATACTAGGCCTATGATCTAAACCAGTGGTTCCCAAACCTGTCCTGCCGGCACCCCAACACTGCACATTTTCTTTGTCTCCCTAATCAAACACACCTGATTCAAGTCATCAGCTCATTAACCCATGTGATAATGAATTTAAAAAGACTTAGGCCACGTCCACACGAAGCCGGTGCGTTCCCGATCCGATATTTTTTTTTCCTCGTTTAAAAAAAAAATTCCGTAAACACGGCGTCGTCTCAAGAAATATCTGCGTACACACGAAACCACTGAAACCGACTGAAAACGGTGTAGTATATATGCCAGACCAGTATGGGGCGCTGTAATTCTGCCACAGAGATACACTATACACGGAGAAGAAGACTTTGAGCATGCTCATAACCTTGCGCGCTGTATACGAACCAAGAAGAAGAAGACAAAGATTATCGCTTTTTGCTCACCACAGTTGCAGAGAAGCAATAGATTTTGCTGTAATAAAGCTAGTAGGCTTAGTAGCTTCTGCAGCACGAATACAATCATATAAGTCCGCCATTATTGTTGTTGCTGTTACTCGTGACACAGACGACACGTGATGTGATGACATCATCGTTTCACAAAATATACGGATTGGCTGTACACACGAAACCGCAAGGGTGTCGTTTTCAGATTTATCCACTTTGGGACCGGGTTTCAAAAAATAGCGGTTTCAGTCTCCCAAAACGCCGGATCCGTGAGGACGAAACGCCAATACGATAAAAAATGTATACGTATACAGCGAAACGCGTCTCCGTGTGGACGGGCCCTTACTCATCCGAAATATTATCCACGGCTGGATCAAGTCGCCAGGACGAGCCTATCCAGGACGAGCTGAAGGGCTTCCTCACCGGTGTATCGTGTCATCTTCCAAGCACGCAGGAAAGTGAATGAATGAAACTTGCTGGTTTTAAGACATTTGCCTGGGCGTATTTTAAGTCTATGTTGCTGCTATGTGAAAAAAATCCAGCAAAACGCGCGGGCGCGTTTCTCGACCCCAGAGGGTTAACCCTCTGGGGTCTGAGGGGTTTTCTGGGCCCTGGAGGTGTTCTGACATGCTCTGACATATGTGCTTTTTTCAGTTATTTATAAACATGTTAATGACAAAGGTGTAATTCACTCTATATAGCACAAACAGGGCTACCATAATATGTGATTATCAAGCATGTATATGTTTGAATTTTTAAGAGAATAATGTTTATGCGTGGTTATTGAAAAAAATAAAAATGAAAGTTGCTGAAATAAGACCACAAAACTCATACTAAATATCTGTAAATAAGACTTTTGACTAATGGATGTTGTCACTTCGAGTTCTGGCTTCAAAATGATGTGAAAATCATCCTGCCTAATCGTTCACATGAAACAATACATTGATTTAAACGTTGTAAAACAGTTTTTTTGTCAGAAGAGGTTTATGCATGGGAGTGGTAATGGCCTATCACTATTAATGAGATTCAGACCAGGGGTGTGACATAGACACCCCCAATGACTAATGGCCCATCGCAGCCTGAACAAAGAAGTAGAGGAGGTTTTGTTTTTCAATCTGTTTTATTGTAATTCCTCTATGTGGAGGAACATAATGTTCTAAATTTGCTCTAAGCAAATCAAATGTGAGCAAAATAAAAAAAAATAATCAGTCTGCTATAAACAAAGCAATTGTGAGCGATAAATAAAAGTAATTTGTACAATCCGACCCCCCAAACATGAAAAGAGCTGAAAGAAGTTAAAGAGAAATCAAATAACGCACACTATAACCTTATAAACAATAATATGTTATAAATTATATGCAACTTTTAATACTGTAGGGCAGTAGCCTACAATTCCCGGAAGCAACCTCCGAGTGGCCCAGCCCATGGTCCCGTGTCGTCAAAAACGTTACATAAATTCGAAATAGTGCGCGCAGAAGCACATGCCGTTTTGTAAAATGATATATGAATTATTTTTATTTTATCATATGTCATTTTAAAAAAAAGGACATTTTACAAACCTACGTTTTGCGCATGTGCTCCTGCACGCACTTTTTCAGTCAGAACACAGCAATCAGAGGAGGACGCGCTGAGGAATTTGTGACTGTTTCACCTGTTCAACCACATCAAAGTTTCGTAATTAGTAAGTCCGTGCTTTTTCTCTTTTTTTCTTTCTCTTATGTGCTGAAGGGCCGCTGTGCCTTAGTGAAACGGTGTTTGTACGTGAAGAGCTCTTTTCCAAAACGCCATAAACCTAAAAAGCTGTCTCAAAGATCCAGCAAAAATAATGATTATGAATATGTAAAATATTGCAATAAGACATTTTAATTGTTTATTAACTTCTGGCAAAGATGAAGTTGACGATAGGTTATTGACTCGCAGGCTAGTGAACGCACCAGAAACATTTATTAGGCTACATAGTTTTTTGTTTTGGATGGTTTTGTTTAGAACCAGCTTTCTGTAAATATATTTCACATTTTTTAGACCTGCGAGGCGAGTAGGCTACGGTCTGGTTCATGATGATCTCCAGTTCAAGCACCTTATGTTGTGATTGCTAGCCTATTTACTTTTTATGTATTAAATCCAGGAAATTTGTTAATGAAAATAATATTAAAATTAAGATACAATTAATACAAAACTAAATTCGTTTTAAAGAATGGATTTGTGCTTTCGGTAACACTTTATTTTACGGTGCCCTTGATACAGAGTAATTACTTAATTAATTACTTAGTAATAGACTTTGTAATAACATGTAACAAAATGTACTTAACATGTAACTAAGTTATGGAACAGCCTATACTTACAGATTGTAATTACGCACATGTAATAGGCAGCTACTGTTACACATGTGTAACAAGCCGAGTCTGTTACATATTACATACACATTAGTTGTATGTAACATAAAGTAAAGTGTATCAAGATTGTACTAAAGTGCACTTCCTGTGTATCTACAAATGGTATCCATCTGAATTAACCCACTAGTTCATAGCTTAAATACATGCATTAGCTTCCTAATTACATTGCAATTACAAAATATTACACAGGTATAAGCTACGTAAAATAAAGTGTATCAAGAATGTACTTAAGTGTACTTTGTGTATACATACCTTATCCATCTCTGCCTTAGTTTGATTTAACTCACTAGTTCACAGCATAAATGCATGCAGTAGTTTCCTAATTACATTGTAATTACATAATATTACACAGGTATAAGCTACGTAAAATAAAGTGTATCAAGAATGTACTTAAGTGTACTTTGTGTATACATACCTTATCCATCTCTGCCTTACTTTGATTTAACTCACTAGTTCACAGCTTAAATGCATGCAGTAGTTTCCTAATTACATTGTAATTACATAATATTACACAGGGATAAGCTACGTAAAATAAAGTGTATCAAGAATGTACTTAAGTGTACTTTGTGTATACATACCTTAACTTTCTCTGCCTTACTTTGATTTAACTCACTAGTTCACAGCTTAAATGCATGCAGTCGTTTCCTAATTACATTGTAATTACATAATGTTACACAGGGATGAGCTACGTAAAATAAAGTGTATCAAGAATGTACTTAAGTGTACTTTGTGTATACATACCTTATCTTTCTCTGCCTTAGTTTGATTTAACTCACTAGTTCACAGCTTAAATGCATGCAGTAGTTTCCTTATTACATTGTAATTACATAATATTACACAGGTATAAGCTACGTAAAAAAAAAGTGTATCAAGAATGTACTTAAGTGTACTTCATGTGTATCTATAAACCTCATCCAACTCGGCTTGTTACACATGTGTAACAGTAGCTGCCTATTACATGTGTGTAATTACAATCTGTAAGTACAGGCTGTTCCATAACTTAGTTACATGTTAAGTACATTTTGTTACATGTTATTACAACGTCTATTACTAAGTACCTAATTAAGTAATTACTCTGTATCAAGGGCACCGTAAAATAAAGTGTTACCGTGCTTTCTGTTTTGAGGTCTCTGTGAAAGTTTGAAAGTCTTTTAGTGCTGCTTCAGAGCGCTCGCGTCCATAATGGAGAACTGTCACGTAATATTGTTTTTTCCTCATAAATGCGAACATGTGTCAACTAATGCAAGTAAATTTAAAAAGACTTACTCACCCGAAATATTATCCATGGCTGGATCAAGTCGCTCAACGTTCGTCGCTCAAAATACAAACGTTCGTCGTCAGAGTCCTGCTCTTCTTCTGAGCAAAATTTGAACTCGTGTCATCTTCCAACAGCGCAGGAAAGTGAATAAATGAAACTTGCTGGTTTTAAGGCATTTCAGGGGGCGTTTACCTTATTTTGCATAGATCATCTCAGCTCATTATCTTATGAATAGCGCGCTCTGTGAGTGGGTGTGAACTCATTACCGATAATTAGGTGAGACGGGAGAAACTGTACTTCTCTTTAGTTTCATACAGATTACATTGCAGGAGAATATTTGTTTTGAATGTGAATTGTTTTATTTAAAAGTAGAAATTTAAAGCTTTCTTTAGACGCATGTTTCATGGTTGTGTGATAAGTATTAGCTGAGTTTCAGTTCATTTTCCAGACTTGTTTCAGAAAGATTTTTGCGGAGACAGAGTGAGCTGAAAGCGCACCCTGTTTATTTTATTTATTTAAAAATAAAAACAAGGTTTTGATGTTAATGTGAGTGTACACAAAAAAAGAAGACCCTCTATAGTTTATAATCATGTATTTATTTTATTAATATGACCGTAAATGACGGATTTTTTTAAGTTTATGTTGCTGCTATGTGAAAAAAATCCAGCAAAACGCGGGGGCGCGTTTGCCGACCTCAGAGGGTTAACTGTAAGCAGCAGACAGATCCAGCAAGAGGAGAACTGAGGATTCGGAGGCTCCTCTTGCCAGTCTCAGAGCTTCAATAACCGAGAGCAGGGCCGTCTCAGTTTAGTGGCGCTTCTGAAGCCAGACTGGTTGTTGTCCAGGAGGATGTTCTGTGTGAGAAAAGTAGATAGTTGGTCGAAAACGACTCGTTCAAGTGTTTTAGCAAAGTGGTCCAGAAGTTCAGGGAGGCGGAAGTTAAATCAGTGGTGCTTGAGAAATACATCCCAGATCTTCCAGAGCATTTGTAGTGTTGATAAAGGAGTCTGGATCTGATATATTTCTCAAGGCTGGAGAGAGTAAAGCAGAACGTTATAATCCATGTCTAGAAAGTCCCTGAAGACAGTTAATATCTGCTTTACAGACGCTCATGTGCAAATGCAGGTTTATTTTACCAAGCTGATGCTAAAAATTACTTTACAATACTTTTAAAATCTGTTTTATAATTTAGGAAACTGCTAAAATAAGGAAGGGAGACTAACAGTAATGCTCTCGTGTGCAAAAGAATATCTTATAAACTGTGTTCAGAGCAGATGTGTGTTGAGATAGTGCGGTTCACAATACTCATGTAAAGCAGCACTTCACTGTGGCATCGTGTCTCTATACAGCAACTCTAGCAGGATTTAATCACTCAGTTGATCAGAACAGAGGAAGTTAATAACCACAGGAGGAGCTGATGATGTTTAAAGGAGGAGCTGTAACTTTATATAATGAAGAGGAAGACTGACAGAAACAGAAGATGTCTGATAAGTGTGATCTGTGTCTGCTGGGACTGATCATTCTCTCTTCACTTCTCTCTGTCAAGGTTCTCCTCTGACCGTTCTGTCAGTCGTGTCAGTATAATCTGTCTATTTTAGTGGTGTTTTGTTCTTCCCGCTGTTCCAGAGGATCTTGCTATTGTTTAGTATATTTCCCCCCTTAGTTTTCTCTGCTTATTCTGGAGCAATGTAGCTGTTATCTGATTGGCTTGAGTAAACGGTGGGTGGAGTCCACTTATCTGTGGCTTCTTCTGCATGTTGACGCTAGAAGTGTTTCAAAATCCACAGATGCGTGCAGCGATTTACAGATGCACAGATAGCGGTTCACAAATAAATGCCAGGCAGAGTTGTGTTCGTGACAAAACACATTTGTTTATTTTTTTTATTAATTTGTAAATCTCATTTTATTTACTTGTGAGTTTTATACATTTTTGTGAAACTCTTACATTTATTTTTGGATCTTAATCTGTTTATTTGTGAATTTGATCATTTTTGTGAATATCTTTACATTTGTTTGTGAATCTCTTTACATTTGTTTGTGAATCTCAATCTATTTATTTGGAATAATGCAACAATCCTAACCCCATACTTTGGGACTTTTAGGATATTGGAAATTTCAGTGAAACTTCAGGTGTGTGAAAACCCTGTACATGTCCATACACTTGAGATGCACAGAGATGATCAGATACAGGACATTTCTGATTACACACACTAGATGTGTTTAGAGATTTCCAGTATACCAGCAATTGCTGATGTTGTAATGTTTAAATCCTGGTAAGCATGAGGCCAAGAAAGTTCTCAGTTCTTATAGCTAGGCAGAACTGAGGATTGTAGGCTACCACACAAGTCTTGTACGTGACCATTTAGTACAGTTATAGGCATCGAAAGATTTATATGCTTTAATAGACTTTGGGGAGAGCTGATGATACTGTAGCAGGAAGCATGACCTCTTACCTCCACGATTTTGGAGGCTCTTTTTGTTAAAGACCCTAAAAATCTAAAAACTTCTGAAATGGCGACGCAAAACCTGATGGAGAGCGACTGCCGTTGAGTTCTGGCGATGCTGTGCACAAGCAGCCGGAGGTGTGTGAGTGCGCCACGGGCAAAGAGTGTCGTTTAAGAGCTACGTTAGACAGTATGTTTAACCTGTTAAGCTGCAACCCCACTTTTGAAAAATCCCCAGAAATGACATACCCAAACTGAAACAGATACAGTTCATGAACCCTTTGCACTAAAAGCACAAGTATGATCTCATTTGAAAGCTGACACCTGGCAGTTTATTGTAAATGTAGAATTAATTATTGTCATAATGACAAAAATTGTTATAAATAGCTTCAAAGTTTTGTAAAATTATTAGAAATTAATTTTTATGAAACATCCTCATGAAAATAAAATTGAAGTTGGCACTGGAGCAATCTAGAAATGCACTACAGCTAAAGCCATATGTCTAAACATTCTATGTTTAAAATCTGAAGATAATAAGTCCAAAACTCTGTATTTAGTTAAATGTTTTTCAAGACCATGTCAAATGACTTTATTTTGATTTGACGCTAAAATGCTACTGATGTTTATTGTCATCTTCTAACCATCTATCCAGTATATTGTCTCTATTGTTTTGTGGTGCAGACGATCCCCATTCAGTCTCAGTCTCCCCCTGCACACATTCACACCTCTCCAGCCTGGTTATGGCTCGAAATATGCATTTCTTTTGTCTGCATTATAGCTACTAACGACTGGCTATTCACAGGCTATTCATAGGGTTTCAGTCCCTAATTTCTTTTCTCAAAGTTTACCTCACCTTTAAACTGTATCAAATGCATTTCTTGAATAAAGACACATTTCAGGTAGCATTCAAAAAATAATAAAAGTATAACTTCTAGGTAGCAGGTGCACCTAGGGCTAGCTAGCATGTTAGCTTAGCACACCATCAATACACGACAATTTATGAGATTAAAACCATGTTTGTGCTCTAAACTTACCTTTTAACGCACGTTGAGTATTTTAAATAATCTTCTGTGATCTAATTTGGCTTCAGATAAAAAAAATCAGACAGAAAATATACTATTGGATAGTGTTCTGCACAATGATAGTCTATATAGATTAGCATTACATTATAAATATAATCTATTATTATGAAAATACCTGGCATGGCTTGAAAAACACAGGTAACTCAAATATCAGTGCAATCATGTTTATTGTCTTCAAAACATCTGTATCTGCATGTTACAGCGCGATCTCTTGTTAGCTTTGTGTGTATCAGTGATGTCCTGGAATGTCACATGGTCATGGCTCTTCTTCATGTTCCATATATGGACTATTATTGTGCATGTAGCGCCCTCAGGCTATTGGTATGAATTAAAAAACACAGTATCAGAATACCAAATGCTCATAAAGATTACATCGACGCATTTGGGTATAAATTCAATAAATATTATTCCTGTCTATAGAAATATGATGTAAATCTATGATAATCTATCAATATTTCTCCAAATCTGCACATTTTTGAGCTAAAGCCCTAAGGGACGTTGTTTTGTGTATCGCTGTCATGACGACAGCACGGAGTTTTTTATGAATGAAAGCGGCTGACGTGCATAATTCATATTAAAGGTATCGACTCATTTTTTCATTTCATAACTCCTGACACAAATTAAGACATAACTGTCACTATGAGTTTCTCAGAATACAATAGTGGTCAAATACTGAAACTTGAGTATTATATCTTTTTAATTATGTATAGTTTGTCAAGGTATAACATTAAATCTGATAGTAATTTTGAATTAAATAAATAAATAACGCTTCAGTGCGCGGGCGCACTGGCAACGGTTAACAGGTTAAAGATCATTTTAGAGGCCAGATGGTTGGCTTGATGCACAGGATCATCGATGCTGCGTGTGATATGAAAAACGATTGTGCGCAGGATATCAAACATGTAACAAATCTCAAAAATGAAACGGATGTCGTAAGAGGTCTGACAAATTCACGGACAGATGTGACCTCCATGTTTTTTAACGGCAAAGAGCCGATCGAATCCTCAGAAAAGTTCTGGATGTGTTGCGTGTATGTAGTGACGAGTTCGGAGTCACCGAAATACTCTGTATGTGTACATTTGTGACAGATCTCTGTGTGTCACAGGTGTCAAAAAATGCAACAACTGACATTGGTGAAATAGTTGAAAGTCTGGTCAGCTATACCTAGAGCAAAACATGATAGCCTGCAGAGATTTTCTATTCTGGTTAGACCGTCTGTAAATATCGTTATTGTTTTACATTTAGCTGACGCTTTTATCCAAAGCGACTTACAATTGCTATATATATGTCAGAGGTCGCACACCTCTGGAGCAACTAGGGGTTAAGTGTCTTGCTCAGGGACACATAGGTGTCTCACAGTGGATTCGAACCCGGGTCTCTCACACCAAAGGCATGTGTCTTATCCATTGCGCCACACCACCCCAAGTTTTACTTTATGTATGTTATGCCAGTCTATAATTTTCTTCACTACCTCAATGTATGAATGTATACTGAAAAGTATAATGTTGAAATGATTAAGGTCAAAAGGTCAAACCCATCAATCATAATTAATTAAAAAGCCATCAATCATTTTGACACAAGCTGAATCTTAAAACTATTAATAAAACAATCAGGGTGCGCTTTCATGGTCTCCGTGAACTGGAGTCTCAAAAATAGCGCATCTTGATATTTCAAGCACATAATGTTGTAAGCACATAATAAGCACATAATGTTAGATGTTCTGTTTTGACTACTTTTTGAATTTTGGATAATAATATAATGTATAAAGATATATTTACAATAAAATCGTATATATTACATAAAACATGTATAAAATACATATATCTAAAAAAGGGCCTCATTGATTAACTTTGCCTGGGGCCCCCACTCGCTCTATTGGTCTCTTGTGTTACTGAGAACATGCTGTGTATAATGGATCCATGTTTGTGTGTGTGTGTGTGTGTGTGTGTGTGTGTGTGTGTGTGTGTGTGTGTGTGTGTGTGTGTGTGTGTGTGTGTTTTAATCAATGTCAAATTGAGTTAAATACTGGGGACCAATCACAAACTGGCTTATCCACCTGGCGCGCTATTGGAGGGTTGCATCCAATCCAATTCCTTTTAGCATATTTGAAATTTCAGTGAAAATTAATGTGTATAACCTGTGTGTGAAAATCCCGTACACGTCCATACACTTGAGATGCACAGAGATGATCAGATACAGGACATTTCTGATTACACACACTAGATGTGTTCAGAGATTTCCAGTATACCAGCAATTGCTGATGTTGTAATGTTTAAATCCTGGTAAGCATGAGGTCAAGAAAGTTCTCAGTTCTCAAAGATTTATTAAAATCCTAAAGCAATCCAACAGTGCCAGATGTTACATAATGGTCAGCATGTACAACACACTTCAGCTCTTACTCTACACCTTTTATAGGTGACAACATGTGGACTACAGCGCCATCTCCTGACTAATACACAAACACTACATTCCCCCATTACTTAAAGGATTAGTTCACATCAAAATGAAAATTTCCTGATAATTTACTCACCCCAATGCCATCCAAGATGTTCATGTCTTTCTTTCTTCAGTGGAAAAGAAATTAAGTTTGAGGAAAACATTTCAGGATTTTTCTCAACACAATGGACTTCAACGGTCACCAAATTGTCCGAATCAATGCAGTTTCAAAGGGCTCTGAAGTGCTTCAAAGGGCTCTGCACGATCCCAGCTGACGAATAGGGTCTTATCTAGTGAAACGATTGCTCATTTTCAAAAAATAAATAAAAATGTATATACTTTTTAACCACAATTGTTCGTCTTGAGCTGGTGTGCGACCTGTTGAGCTGGTGTGCGATCACTTAGAAAGTGTAAGTAAACAATAAACTATTTAAATGTACACACTCTAAATGTATACATCTTAAATATTTCTATGTTCTGTATCACTGTGTTGTGTTTGTTTCCTTTTTCTGTTTAGAAGATAACTGTAAAATCTCCTTTGTAAAAGCTTTACAAGGCATAACTAGTCCTCACTTTAGATGAGCTCACAAAAAAAGTTAACTGACCACAACTAAATGCTTTATAACTACCTGAATTAACCATTAATAATTGACACACTAAGTAAATATTACAATATGTCTGAATAATATGTATGAACGTACATTTAAATAGTTGATTTATGTAACCCAGGTCATTAACTCTGGTCACTAATATTAATATTAATAATTATTATTATTTTATTTTATTTATATCGCTATAAAACTAATAGTAAGAAAAGAACATGAAGTATAAGGTATTTATTTTATAATAATCCCAAAAGAAAGAAAAGGTTCCTGAACTGACTCCTGATTGGTGAGGTGAAAGGTTAGCCCCGCCCCCTGTTGGAGAGTTCCAGAAGATCGCGCACAAGCAGAAATGTAGAGAGATTGCGAACGACACGAGAGTGAGAGCAGATGTGATTGAGTGATTTGAGGGAGAACAAACTGTTTAATAATCCAGCAATAGATTATTAACAAGTTGAGAAGTAGATTTATGAGGTATTAATTCTTTAAAAAGCCCACGCTTTGAGAAGAGTGCGATGTGAATCTGAACGCGACGAGAAGAAAAGACACTGACGTGATAGGATCTGAACTAAATCTGTTTCTTTGAGAAAATACTTTTTTTTTTTTTTTGTCTGTGATTTATATTTCTCCTCGGTGAGTACCAATTTCTTCATAAGAGATGTATTTAGGTAATGTGGATACTGTTTTTGCACTCTTAATGTGAAAAATACATTTGAAAAAGTGATGAGTGATATAAAAAATGTTTGCAAATGCTTTAAGTGTTTTCTAATACAAATCGTTGAGTGCATATAGTTATGTTTAAATGTTTGAAAGATTATATTTTTTCTGTTGTGAAGTGTGTGCCATGCGCTGCTAGCTTTGCTAGCTCTGTACACAGACTCTAGTGTGTTAATCAAGCACATGGTGACTAGCATGTATGTGTTGCCTATATCCAAATAATTGAAACAGCATTTTGGTCATTAGAAACTGTTTATTTGAATGAGTTACTGATGATTGTTTTGGCTTTGTTTTTGCAAGGCCGGGTTTTTTTCTTGTGTTTTATTTTTCTCTTTTGTGAGTGTCTGAAAAAATTGCTGCTGTGATCCTGAATCCTGTCCTGGCTGTGGACTCTTATCCCGGGTTTGGACTGGCGAGCCATCCCATCGTTTCGTACCTGGAAACAGAGGAAAAGGAGTTGTGAGAAAAGGAGTTTTCTGATTGGGTAGGACAGAACTGCATACATTGAGTTTTTCAAGTTTTCCAGGATTTCCCTGAAGACAAAATTAAGTCTTAAGACTGGAGCAACATCTGGGCTGAGCTGTATGTGGGGCAGTCCTGGTACACATCCTACACCAGTAAACACATCTTGGTATCCACTCAGAATGTCAGTTTGGTCTTTGTTCTCTGCTTTGTACACTCTTTTAATCAGTCCGAGTTTTGAGCTGCTTCTCTTCCTAGGGTTACTGGTGAATCCTCTTCTACAATGTGGAATTCTGGGTCAAACTCATTGTCTTTGTAACCACATTTAAGCCTTACTTTACCCTTTGTCTCCATCGTGTGGCCAGAATATGTGACTAACGTGCAGTCTGACTTCTTCAGAGGTGTTTTCTTGTCAGAGGTTTTCTCAAAGTCTTTAACCCTCTGGGGACCAAGGTGTTTTTGGAGCCCTTGAGATGTTCTGACATGCCTTGAAATTTGTGCTTTTTTCAGTTATTTATAAACATGTTAATGGCAAAGGTGTAAAATCACTCTATATAGCACAAACAGGGCTACCAAAATATGCGGGCAACGTGTATGTAGATGTTTGTATTTTTAAGAGAATAATGTTTATGCGTGGTTATTGGAAAAAATAAAAATGAAAGTGGCTGAATTAAGACCACAAAACACATATTAAATATGTGTCCACAAGACTTTTGTCTAATTGATGTTGTACCTTTGAGTACTGGCTTCAAAATTATGTGAAAATAGTCTTGCTTTATCGTTCACAAAAAAAAAATACATTGATTTAAATGGTGTAAAACAGGTTTTGCTTGGAAAGCCAATATGCGAGGGGGGCGTGAAGGAGTAGTTTACACCTGGGTTGTCCCACCCACTCTGCATAATGACTCTGCATAATTAGCCATTCATTCAGGTGTGACACTGACTGAGCCACAATGCAAGGACAATGTATTTAGAAGAATACTTATATTGACCATTTAAGATTTCGCTTACATCTATCTTGTAAATATGTTTAGCTATTTTATTAAAAATGTTACAATTACAACAATAATTACAATTTCAACAATATTTCAAGTGTACTCTTTCTTTGTAAAAAAAAAAGAAAGAAAAAAAGATTATAGGCCTACATTTTATCATATGTATTCATTAGTTTGAATATAGCCAACATTGGAACATCTAACATCTTAGTCTATGACTTTATTTTTGACAAAAATAGTGTGACTAACGCCTGACTAACGTTGTTTTATTGAAATATCAGGGCATATAAATGTTAATTTACGTTGCTTATACAAATACATTTTATTTCAACATATTCCAGTCGATTTTTACTCATCTCAGTAGGCTATGGCAAAGCAGTTTATTCTTTCACACACAGACACGCGATTCATATTTAGGCTAAACACTCTTTACAAATATGTACCCTTCATTCATCTCACAGAAAGGCGAGTCATATTATAGAAATGCGATTCATCTTTTTGCGGTTTATAGGCCTACACTAACGTTATTCCATAACGTTATTCCACACTTGAGAAAATAAAACAGCCTACCTCACTCCTCAGCGCGATCTGCTGCTCATATCAGGAGATATTTCGCCTCATCAGCACTGTGGAAACTTTTCTCCATAAAAGGCTATAATGTCTCACTCGCGACCATGCTCGCGACGCGCTTTGTTAACAGCTGATGTGGGCGTTTCACAGACTGAAATGGTTCTCAGAATTTGCATTTGAATAGCGCGCGCTCTCCGGGGAGTGGTCAAATTACTGTGAATCATCTCGTAATGAGCTCGACTGGAGTCGCTCTCTTTGTATACAGATTACAGAAACTAAGAATATTTGTTTTTTATATAAATGACTTCATTTAAAAGCTGCGATCTCAAGCTTTATGCCCGTGGGTCTGTTTGCCTGTTTGACTGAATTTTCGTTCAGTTATAGATCATTTTCGAACGCGTTTCAAACGGGAGTTTACTGACAGAGAGAAGGCAGAAATCGCATCATCTTAATTTTTCTTTATTTGTCAAAAAGCAAAACACTTTATTTTTATTGTGAGTATACAGAAAAAAAATAGAAACTGAACAGGATCGATTGATGTATTACACGAAAATGAAAGATCAAAATTAACAGAGCATGTGGCTAACACGGTTCCTCTGCGAGCGCTCATTACACATTTTGCCATAAGCCGGACACTTCCTTGGCTCATGTATGTCACCACACCTCGTGCACTCTTCCTTCTCTGTCCCCGTGTGCTTGACATTCGCCTGTCTGACAGTTGACTTTGTCTTGGTGATTTTGTTCACAGCCTCTTCTGCTTCTTCATGCAGCACTTTCATAATATGGCTTTGTGTTATTTCATTGGCACGACAGATATCCACTGCCTTTGCTAGGGTCAAACCTGTTTCCCTGAGAAGCCTAGCTCTCACGGTGTCATTGTTAACACCACAGACAATGCGACCTTTACTCAAGTCATCAGTTAATCGTCCACATTCACAGTCTTTCGCCTTATTTTTCAAGCGAGTCACGTTTGCATCAATGGTTCGGTTCGGTCCCTGTGCTCTCCTGAAAATATGGAGTTAGGAGGCTTCAACTGCTCCATGGTTTTCCTCTGACACCATGTGATGTTTGGTGACTGTATATTTTAATAATTCACTGAGACACCAGATTAATGCGTCTAACTTTATCATTTAATTATTTCTCTTTTAAAAACATCTACAAATGGCATCAGAGTCATTAAAACAATTTAACGAATGTCTGGAAGTGGCAAACACCATGGCTGATGAGTTGGAAACCCAAAAAGTAAAGTTTTTCATCATGGCATTTACCAAAATTGAAAAGAAAATGGCTCTGCACATGCCTCCCCCAAATATATCATTTAGTTTTTAGTTTTAGACTAAAAAGAAAAGAAAGAAAGGGAACTGAAGTCTCCAATGTTTAGAGGCCAGCACGGGATCATCCTAGCACAACGTGTTTGGAGGAAAAATTAGCAAAGACGATCGTAAGAAAATAATAAAACCAATTAACCACTCAGACCACTGGACTGCAGCTAATTAATGAAAAGGTAAGTGTGTTTTTCTATTTGTTTGTTCTGTTGCATGAATTGTATCTTTTAAAATTGAAAGAATGAAAAAAAAAACCAAAATAAAAAATATATACAGTGCCCTCCACAATTATTGAACCCCCTGGTAAATATGATCAAAATTGGCTGTAAAAAATAAATCTGCATCGATTATCCTTGTGATCTTTCATTCAAAAAATGTGCAAAATTCTAACCTTTCATTGAAGTAAAAGAATTGAAAGTGGGGGGAAATCACATTATGAAATAAATGTTTTTCTCCAAAACATGTTGGCCACAATTATTGAAACCCCTAGAATTTTTTACGAGTAAAATATCTCTGAAGTATATTCCCATTAATATTTACCTTTTTTAGTACACCAGGGTGACTAGGAACATGAAACTGTCCAGCTATGACTTCGTGTTTCACAGGAGTTTAAATATGAGGAAACACAAAGGCCAAATCCCCTTAATCATCCATCACAATGAGTTAAACCACAGAATATAGTTCTGATGCGTAGCAAAAGATTGTTGAGCATCACAAACTAGAAAGTGGCTGTAAGACAATAGCTAAAGAATTGAAAATCCCCATTTTGACCATCAGGGCAATAATTAAGAAGCTATAACCAACTAAAGATGTTATGAATCTGCCAGGAAAAGGACGTGTGTCTATACTGTCTTAATGCACGGCGAGTATGAAAGTTTGACTGGCCAAAGACTCTCCAAGGATCACAGATGGAGAATTGCAGAGATTAGTTGAGTCTTAGGGTCAGAAAGCCTAAAAAAAAAAATTATCAAACAACCCCTACATCCCCACATGTTGTTTGGGAGGGTTTAAAAAAAAAACCCTCCTCGCTCATCCAAAAACAAATTCCAGCAAATTTAATTGTCAGACACGACTGGATCTTCAAACAACACAGGGTTCTGTGGTCAGATGAGACTAAAACAGAGCTTTTTGGCAGCAAACACACTAGATGGGTTTGGTGAACACAATGATAAAAAGTACCCCATGTGTACAATTTAATATACCATTGGATCTTTAATGTTGTGGGCATATTTTTCTGCTGGAGGTCCTGGACTTCTTGTTCAGATACATGGCATTGTGGATTCTATCAAATATCAACAGATAAAAAATCAAAACCTGACGCCTTCTGCTAGAAATCTTATAATATGCCGTGGTTGGATCTTCCATCAGGACAACGATCCAAAACAAACATCAAAATCAAAACAAAAATTTGTTGTGGAGCACAAAATGAAGCTTCTGCCATGACCGTCCCAGTCCCCTGACCTGATGAGTGGAGTGAACTGAAGAGGAGAAGCACCAACATGGATCTGGGAATCTGAAGGATCTGGAGAGATTCTGTATGGAGGAATGATCTCTGATCTCTTGTCAGTTATTCTCCAAACTCATCAGGCATTATAGAAGAAGACTCAGAGCTGTTATCTTGGCAAAAGGAGATTGCAAAAAGTATTTAATAAAAGGGTTTCAATAATTGTGGCCAACGTGTTTTGGAGAAAAACATTTATTTCATAATCTGATTTCCCCCCACTTTCAATTCTTTTACTTCAATGAAAGGTTAGAATTTTTCACATTTTTTGAATGAAAGATCACAAGGATAATCGATGCAGATTTATTTTTTACAGCCAATTTTGATCATATTTACCAGGGGGTTCAATAATTGTGGAGGGCACTGTATAACAGTAACACACAGTTTTTCAAATAAATGATAAACACAGTGTCAAAATTTTCCAATATCAATTTCTGCAATTCAACCTCAAGTTTCTCAATTTCAAGTTCAATGTCTTGTTTTAAAATTCCAAAAGATTTGGGGAAAGTTATTCAAATATTAACACATTCTGTATATTCATAATTAATTGTAATTCCTTGTGGTTAATTGTTTATATATAGAGATACAACTATATGGGCTTTGTATTACCTTTTTGGGTAATTTAAAGTGTGTAAGTGATAACCAGTAGTATCAGTTATTGATTATTGATAATTAATAATTGATGATTAATAATCAATAATTGTCCATTCCCCCTCTTTTGAGCTGGTGTCGCTACAACACTCTCCGGGTAACCGGCAGGGGAGGGGGACTCGTGACTATTTTTAAAAACAATGTTCAGTGTCGTTTATTGTCAACGGCCACTTTTACGAGCTTTGAAGTCCAGGAAATTCATTTAAATTCCCTCTATCCTATTCTACTCTTTCTAATCTATCGTCCACCTTCATCTAGTAACTTTATCAATGAGTTTTCTGATCTCCTGGGGCATGCTTTGACGAGATATGACCATATTTTAATAATTGGGGATTTTAACATTCATGTATGCTGCCCTGCTTCTGCTTTAGCTAAAGACTTTTTAAATGTAATATCCTCTATAAATGTTGTTCAATGGGTAAATGGTCCCACACACAGTCACGGTCATACACTAGATCTAATACTGTCATACGGTCTATCGGTGGCTGATATTGAAATCAGTGACCTTCCACTCTCAGACCACAGACCAGTATTTTCTTCCAGCTCCACCAAATACAGCACCATCTCATGTACGTTGGTTTCGCACCCTAACCTCACATTCCCATGACATGTTTTCTGGCAAAGAAAGACATTACAAGACTTTAATGATAAATGCTCCAACATTCTTGACTCCATCACACCTTGCAAGCTCATCCATCCCAAACATAAGTCTCAGCCATGGATAAACTGCAACATTACGCCAACAGTGCAGACGGCTCGAACGAAAATGGAAGAGAGACAGAGCAAAGAGCAAACTCCTGTCTGACATCATTAAGAGGAATTCACATTGCTCCAGAACTCTCTTTTCAACCATTGACTCTGTTCTTAACCCCTCTGTTAAATCACAGTTTTATCATTTCTCAATCAGCTGGCACCCGATCCTATTTTTTCTTGGGTACAGTGGAGCGAACTCGAGCTGGTTTCCCTCCAGACATGCAGGGAAATAACTTTGAAATTAAAGCCCACCTTCTCTCCCCAAGATATTCTTCCCTCTCGCTTTTTAAAACAGGTTATCGATACTGTTGGATCTGACATTCTGAACATTATCAACAATTATTAACTGTTTCAAAGTCGCCACTGTGACTCCCATTCTTAAGAAGCCCTCACTTGATCCTGCTGTATATGAGAATTATAGACTTATATCCAACCTGCCATTCATATCTAAAATTCTAGAAAAATCAGTTTTTATGCAGCTGCAGAATTATTAGCTCATTCACTCTATCTCTGACATCTTTCAGTCTGGCTACAAACCGCTTCCCAGCACTGAGTCTGCTCTTCTAAAAGTCCTCAATGATATCCTCATGACTACTGATGCTGGGGACACTGTAGCCCTAGTGCTACTAGATCTGAACTCAGCATTTGATTTCGTTGATCATAAGATCCTTTTATCTCGACTGGCACTCAAACATCCTCAGCGACCCACCTCACCTGTGGTGTGCCCCAGGGATCGGTTCTGGCACCTCTACTGTTCTCTCTGTATATGTTACCCCTGGGAACTATCATGAGTAGATTTGGTGTGTCTTACCACTGCTACGCGGATGACATCCAAATCTACATACCCATAAAACACAAAGATAGCCAAGCATTTGAAGCATTTAAAAAAATTGGGTTTTTATCTTGATAGCAGTCTTAAATTAAACAAACAAATTAACAGCACAGTTAGCGCTAGTTTTTAAGTTAAATCATTTGTACTGTAAGTAGAGACAGCTTCGAGACAGTCATTCATGCTTTCATTTCCACACGACTGGACTACTGTAACTCACTATATGTCGGGCTTCTTCTGTCTGCAACCTCTCGTATTCAAATGGTCCAAAACGCGGCTGCCCGTTTGCTCGCCGCCAGCCGTAAACGTGGTCATATTACCCCAATTATGCGCTCTCTACACTGGCTGCCAGTTCGATATCGAACTGTAAAATCTTAACTTTCACCTACAAACCTTGTTGTAATCAAGCCCCTAAATATCTCTCTGATTTAATCGTCAATCACAACCCACCCAGATCACTCAGGTCAAGAGATCAGCATCTTCTGTCTGTCCCTCGATCTCGCTTACGATGCAGAGGTGATGGAGCTTTTGCAGTGGCTGACCCTCAGTTGTGGAATAACCTCCCACTATATGCTAGAACTGCGTCTACACTATTTAAATCTGTGCTTAAAACTCATCTCTTCTCTTGTGCTTTCAATTCTTTGTAATTCTACTGCTTTTCTTGTCTTAATTTTTATTTTTATTTTCGTGTTTCTAGTCATTTTTGCCTTTTCTGTTTTTTTTGTTTTTGTTTTTTCATGAACTGCACTTTGGCCACCAAGGTTGATTTTAAATGTGCTTTATAAATAAGATTTGATTTGATTTGATATAAATCATGGTTTTATCATCTGCAGTGCTTTTAAAACTTTTTTTTTTTTTTACTTTGTTACAAAAGATTTATTTATAATTTGAATTTTTTTTAAAAATAATAATTTTATTTGATAAGAGTTTAATTATTTTGAACTTTACTTTCCAATATGGCTTTTTTGAAAAAAGCACATCAAATAGTACAACAAATAGTATTTGTACAAAATACAACAATAGTACACACAACACTGTCATTATTAACAGGAGCGCTAGAGGGCGCTTGACTTTAAAACGTAACTATAGGTGGTAATAAGCTGTTATTACTGTAATAAGCACATACGACCTTCTCTATTAATCACTTTCACCCTCTTTTATCCAGTCTAAAGAACTCTGTTCAACAAAAGCACTGCCCACTTACAAGATTATGAAACAACAAAACTTCCAAGAACTCATTTATTTATTTAATATGTGTTTATGTGTGTGTATATGTTTATGTATCAAGCCTTTTCAAACCCTCTAACACACATGTTGGTGCGTTCCCGCTTGTTGCAGATATGATCTGTTTAGTGGTGAGACTGCAGTGAAAAGCAAACCCACTTGTCTTTGAAGTACTTTATTCTTGCAAGACGGCCTTAGTACAGTTAATTCCCTTATAAGGTAATGCTTGGGACTTTCACTAACATAAGCTTGTGAAAGCACATATTCAGATCATCTACAGATCTTATCACCCTTGTCTTATGCAGCACACACACCAAAAGCTCTATATGGAAAGTTCCCCTGTTCCCTTTGACCCTCTTCGGCTTCATACCTTTTCTATCTGTGAAGCAAGAGATGCTCCAAGTTCTCTTCAAAAACACATGTGGTTTTAACACCCTTAAACATGTCTTGTTATCTATAGCTACACACATACACTCCCTTCCTATGACCCTCAAGTTCGCAGGGCAAGCTCAAACTAGGCTTTAGGTTGAGCTCGCCCTGCAAATTCAACACATCTTCATTTGAACATTTTATTTCATTTTCAACCAGCTACTTTTCACACATTCTCTTTTATTTCGAGAACAACTATTACAACTATTAACACATTTTAATGTCTATACATCTGTAGAGGAAAGTTGAGTGTCACTCAGAGTCAAGACCATTCAAGACCACAGAGCAAAATCCTCAGTGTTAAAGTACACAGTTCAGAGTCTATATGAGCCCAATCTACAGAGAGGACAAAGTTACACTGGTATAGTGTCACTATATAGCAACGGATGTAAACACTCGGTTGGTCAGATGAGAGGAAGTTCATAACCACAGGAGGAGCTGATGATGTTTAAAGGAGGAGCTGTAACTATATATAATGAAGAGGAAGACTGACAGAAACAGAAAATGGCTGATAAGTGTGATCTGTGTGTGCTGGGACTGATCATTCTCTCTTCACTTCTCACAGGTAAAGAAATCTGTATTTTCTCGAAAGACATTTAGTGGAATTAGTCTGGAAAGAGTTCATTTGAACATGCTCAGTTTATTCTTGCACACATTCACGTTGTGATCTCAGAGTTGTGTATTGATACACACAGATCATACTGTATTATTCCTGATACTGGACATAGTGTCACTCAAACATCTGATGATGAAGAATTATCTTCATATTAAGAGTGTGTCAGTGATTTGAACAGCTCTCTGATAAAGACTAATAGTTTATTCTGGAGAGTGTGTTGTTTGCTTTAAGTCAGGAAAAATACTATGATTTAAAACTTCTGCTTTTTATGCTGGTGTGTTTTATGTTTCATTTATTAATATATATCATAATGATCACTGAGATATACTGTGTTTCAGGAACCAGTGGAGTTTATGTGTTCATCAGTTCTGGTGAAAATGTCTCTCTGTCCTGTAATAAAGCTCTTTCTGACTGCAAATCAACTACATGGACCTACTTTAACAGATTCAGTGATTTAGCAGAAGTTGAACTGATTACTGGAGGGATAAAGAAGAACGACACAGAGAGACATGAGAAACTGAGTCTGGAGTCTGACTGCTCTCTGAACATCAAGAACGTCACAGAAGAAGATTATGGATTATACATCTGCAAACAATATGTGAATTATAGACCACAGGGACCTAATTCTTATGTTTTTTCACTTGTTTATCTGTATGTTCTTCATAGTAAGTTTATGATTATGTGGTCAATTTAAAAAGGGCAGATTCTCCCTTTAAACTCAGATGATGATTGAAGAGTCTGTGATTTGTGTCTTGTGTTCAGTTTCAGTGTCTTCATCATCTTCATCATCGTCATCATCATCATCCTCACAGACTGAGATCAGTCCAGGCCGCTCTGTGACTCTCTCCTGTCAGTTGTATTCATATTATTATGGACGCTCCTGTGATTATTGGGTCAGTTATGAGGGAGTTGAGCTGTTGTGGGTGAATCAGGCTGGTGTTGATCTGAAGACAGACTCCAGATATCAGATATTATCATCATCAGATCAAGATCTCTGTATCATCACTCTGACTACAACACTCCTGAATGAAGATGACAACAGAGAGTGGAGATGTCAGCTTACTCTGGGAAATCAACTGGAGACCTCAGTCAGATACACTGTCAAGTATTCAGGTGAGAAAACACTCTTTTCTGACAGATTTGTGAAAACTTCCACAGATTGGCTCTACTCTTTCTGATGGCTTCATACGTTTTGGAGTTGTAAAATATTAGTGGTCAAAGTCATAAACTGCATAACAATCCTTATAATTCCCAATATTGGCCTCCTACATGGGTCATACATGATATATTGCATAAATCAGACGAGTGTATTAAAGCCTAGTATGACCCATGTAGGAGGTCGGTTTTAGGAATTATAAGGCTTATGTCCTTCATTCAAGCTGAAGGTTTATTTGCAGAAGCTCAACTGTGTTTCACTCTCATATAAACCAGGAATAAATTATACAGTTGTACAGTAATACAGTAATACAGTACAGTCTCTTCTCAACTACTGCCATTCTCCTCCTGACAGCTTGAGAGTGAAGTAAGAAGATAATAGATGACAGACTCGTGCACATATTCATCATTTCTGTGATGTGAAGCTCCAGTATTATGTGATGATGATGTTGTGTATATGTGGCATTATGTGTTGAACTGAACTAACAGACGTGATCCACAGATCCAGCTGATACAGCATCAGAAACTGAAGTCAGTGTGACTGCTGGATCATTATACAGAGGTACGACACGTTCATTTATACTGACAGCTTTATAACATTAAACTATCAGTCAGTCTGTAAATGCTTCATCAATAACTGTTGATAGTTGAATACCCTTGACTTCAGTCATGTACAGTTTCTCTTCTTCCTCTCATGTTTCCTGCAGTGATTGTGAGTATTGTTGAGATGGCAGTGTTTGCTGCTCCTACTGTGATTCTTCTTCAGATCATCTGTGCAAGAAGAGCTGGTGAGTTTTGAGCCGCACACAATCTGATGATTCACACTCATCTGATCTGGAACAATCTGCAATCATGATAAAAACACATACGAGAGGTCAGTCAATGCTTTTATTTTGCAGGGAGGAAGGACTCGAAGCACCCAGAGGAAATAGAGATGCCCACAATATTAGAATAAAATACTGATGAGTTTAGAGCCAATCTGCAGCAATATTTACAATAGCAGAAACTTACAGAGGATTGTTCATTGTTTTATTTTCTTCTTCTCAGAAAACAGAGAAAAAACTCTGAGCGCTTATAGTGACATAATCAAGTTTAGATTAAAATGTGTGTTTTTACATATAAAAAGCCAGATTTATTTTCATTTATATGGATTTTATGGATATATTTGCCTACAGTGTTGAAAGTCATTCTCTTGCGCTTCATATGTAAACTGCTTTAAATATAATATTAATACAGTAATGGACAGACTCAGACTGTATAATCTCTCTCTGTTCTGTGTGATGGAGCTGATTTGAGGATTCTTGGATCTTGTCTGTTCATTCCTGTTTTCAGCATTTTTTTTTTCTTTTTGAATGATTGCTATAATTGTCTTAATAAACCTCTGCAGTTGTGTTTAATAAGTCTCCTTTCCTGAGATGTTTGTTAGGAATATGTTAATTCCCCTTCATGAGCTGGTAATGTATCTGTAAGTCCACTGAAGCGAGTTGTAGTTGAGAAGCCGCTTCAATAACCGAGAGCTAGATATTGGGTCTTAAACACCTCACGACACCCTGAAGGACCCACTGAGAGGTCAGACTTGAAGCACTGTTCCTGAGATGCTCTTCTTGGTGGTTAACTGTAAGCAGCAGACAGATCCAGCAAGAGGAGAACTGAGGATTCGGAGGCTCCTCTTGCCAGTCTCAGAGCTTCAATAACCGAGAGCAGGGCCGTCTTAGTTTAGTGGCGCTTCTGAAGCCAGACTGGTTGTTGTCCAGGAGGATGTTCTGTGTGAGAAATGTAGATAGTTGGTGGAAAACGACTCGTTCAAGTGTTTTAGCAAAGTGGTCCAGAAGTTCAGGGAGGCGGAAGTTAAATCAGTGGGGCTTGAGAAATACATCCCAGATCTTCCAGAGCATTTGTAGTGTTGATAAAGGAGTCTGGATCTGATATATTTCTCAAGGCTGGAGAGAGTAAAGCAGAACGTTATAATCCATGTGTAGAAACTGTGTTCAGAGCAGATGTGTGTTGAGCCAGTGTGATTAACAGTATACGCTAGGGCTGCACGATATTGGGAAAAAATTATATTGCGATATTTTATTTTTCTGCGATATGTATTGCGATATGAAATCTAATCTAATTTTTTCTTACAAACAAAAATGGGGTAAGCACACTTACATTCTCGTTTTAAATGATTTAAACATCAGAGTATTATTTAAATTAGTGTAAATTATTTGTTTGTAACTTTAGGATATGGTTTGAATTGTTAACATTAGTTAATGTATCTAATAACTAACATGAACTTACCATGAGCAATACTTTTGTTACTGTATTTATTAATCTTTCTTTATCATAGTTTATAAAAATACAGCTGTTCATACTGTCCAACTTTTGATTTCAGTAATGTAGGCTATAGCTAAATGTTGAAATTAACAATGTTGTAGAAGTGCAGTTTACTAATAGTAAATGTTAACTAATGTAGTTAAATATTATGGGTGTAACGGTTCACAAAATTCACGGTTCGGTTCGATACGATACACTTGTGTCACGGTTCGGTACGTTTTTGATAGGCTACAGCCAAAAGAAATGCCAGAGAAATTTCCTTTATTTATTTTTTTATTTTTTATTAAAACTAACATCATAAAGTATGATATTTTTTTACTTTGAGCAATTCTAGAGCTATAATTGACTCTTCTTAGGAGCATATAAAACAAAACAGCTCCTTGGAAAAAATGAAATGTAATATTGTAGTAGTAGTTATAAACAAAGGTTTATTTTAGTTCAGATTAATATTTGAGGGCAGCAATTGTATTCATAATGTCAAAATAAAACCGACGTAATGTTACTTGAAGGCATTATAGCCTACTATTCCTGCCAAACTTCCATGGTTGCAGTTAGTGTTACTGTAGTAAATCCATGGTGAATGTTTGATCTGTTAATAACAGAGAAATGTGAATGTTTCTCACTAGATCTCGCAGCGATGTTATTACTTCTGTGGCGAATTCAAATGCTTTCTTTATCTCTTATTAGCGCTGTGTTGTAACAGCGTCACATGATCACGATCGGCTCGCGCTGCTTTGGTCCAAACTGATAAACGGTCCTTCAACCACACAATAACGAGCAGATTCGTTCCGCTTGCATTACATTTGCCATTTGATGTTGGGCAATGTTGTGGTCGCGCCGGCGTCGCAACGCGCCTACAGAAATAACGAAATTTTGGTCGGCAGGAAAAATGGTCCAACGAACCGTTCGGTTTGAAAATGCGTACCGAAAACCGAACCAAAAGCCTCGTACCGAACGGTTCAATATGAATACGCGTATCGTTACACCCCTATTAACCCTCTGGGGACCAAAAACGCGCCCGCGCGTTTTGCTCGTTTTTTTTTTTTAGCAATGAAAATAAACACTAAATGCTCTGTTAATTTTGATCTTTCATTTTCGTGTAATACATCAATCGATCCTGTTCAGTTTCTATTTTTTTTCTGTATACTCACAATAAAAATAAAGTGTTTTGCTTTTTGACAAATAAAGAAAAATTAACATGATGCGATTTCTGCCTTCTCTCTGTCAGTAAACTCCCGTTTGAAACGCGTTCGAAAATGATCTATAACTCCGCGAAAATTCAGTCAAACAGGCAAACAGACCCACGGGCATAAAGCTTGAGATCGCATCTTTTAAATTAAGTAATTTATATAAAAAACAAATTTTCTCAGCTTCTGTAATCTGTACAAAAAGAGAGCGACTCCAGTCGAGCTCATTACGAGCCATTCAAAAGTAATTGACCCTTCGCTAAGCCCCGCCCTCCTTAGTTACTGTTGCTACGCCTGTCAAGCTTTTGCGCCTGGCACGTCTATTACATGTATGCACCGGTTTCAGACATTCCCAAGGAGATAATTAGTCATTTTTGGCGAACAGGTGAAATATCTGAGAGAGCAAGACAAAAGGGACTGCAGTATGCATTCGAGGGATATATCCACGACATAATATGCAAACGATTAGAGAATAATTTCATCAAAATTGAAGCTAAAGCCTAGATCGTTAGGTCCCAGCGCAAGCAGCAGCGCCTGATACGCTGACCATTCAAATGGGAAACACACAAATTGAGGAAAAGCTATGTTCAAGCACAGCAGGGTGGGTGAAATTTGAAAATCTAATATTTATAAATCAAACAGCTTATCCATAAGTATTGTGGAATAAACACAAGACATTAGCCTGACCACTTTGCAATAACATTCTCCCGCTTATATTTTTAGCGCGCCAGGCTACTGCTCACACGTCGTGGGTCACATAAGTGACTAACGTTACTGTTATGAACTGATTAACGTTAAGTTTGCATACCAACCTTTTCCTTGGAGATCTCTGGCAAGCCCCCTGATGTTCCCTCCTTTTACTAACTACCTTTTACTTTTACTAGAACTAACACCGGGAGAGTCGCGATCGGATTGGGGTACTAGTTTGGCCGTCTATTAACAAAATGCTGAAATATATTTTTAAGTAACGTTATGTCAGTGAGCCTCCGTCTTGCCTTTAATCACACTGCTTGATCCACGAGCTGGACAATAACTTTATTCTAGAGCTGCTATAAAGCCAAAACACTTTACTTTTAATTTCCTATTATCAATGTTAAGCTGCTTTGGAACAATCTACATTGTTAAAAGCGTTATATAAATGAAGATGACGCCCGGCATTTCTCCCCTTGGGTTTTAGGTTTCGGGAAGGGAACAAAATCCACCACCCCGTCCAAACCTTTAGGATACTGGGTATCAGATTTGCACAATCCATACGCACAACGCTTCGGCATGTTTCCCTCGCTCGAAAGCTTGCCAGACCTCCCGCGCCTAGTTACGGTTGCTAAGCCACGATTGGCCAGTGGCGGTTTTCGGGCGTGGCTTAGCGAAGGGTCAATTTGACCACTCCCCGGAGAGCGCGTGCTATTCAAACGCAAATTCTGAGAACGCCCACATCAGCTGTAAACAAAGCGCGTTGCAATCGAGTGAGGCATAATATAGCCTAGCCTACCTGGTGAAAAGTTTCCTCAGAAAAAAGCGCCGCGAGTGAGGCATAATATAGCTAGACATTCTCTGATATAGCCTACCTTATGGAGAAAAGTTTGCTCAGAACAGTGCTGATATGAGGAGCAATATCTCCTGATATGAGGAGCAGATCCCGCTGAGGAGTGAGGTAGGCTGTTTTCTTTTCTCAAGTGTGGAATAACGTTATGGAATAACGTTAGTGTAGGCCTATGCAAACCGCAAAAAGATGAATCGCATTTCTATAATATGACTCGCCTTTCTGTGAGATGAATGAAGGGTACATATTTGTAAAGACTGTTTAGCCTAAATATGAATCGCGCGTCTGTGTGTGAAAGAATAAACTGCTTTGCTATAGCCTACTGAGATGAGTAAAAATCGACTGGAATATGTTGAAATAAAATGTATTTGTATAAGCAACGTATTAAACTGCAAATTAGCATTTATATGCCCTAATATTTCATAAAAACAACGTTACAGTCAGTCACTTGTTGACTAGATTTGGGTACAGTTTTTAGGCTACTGTAGAATATACTGCCACATCAAATAACTTTTGTTTAGCAATTTCTGCTCATCTAACGTTATATATATATAACTATATTATTTATATATATATATATATATATATATATATATATATATATATATAACTATATTATGTATATATATATATATATATATATATATATATATATATATATATATATATCTATATTATGTATATATATATATATATATATATATATTTATATATATATATATATATTTATATATATATTATATATATATATATTTGCTATATTCAAACTAATGAATACATATATGATAAAATGTAGGCCTATAATCTTTTCTTTTTTTTTTTTTACAAAGAAAGAGTACACTTGAAATATTGTTGAAATTGTAATTATTGTTGTAATTGTGTCCTGTACCACCAATCCTTCAGATCATCTGGGTTATGCTTGACATAAGAGGACATACTGTCTGCTGGGTTCGGTTCTGGCTGGTTCATTCTGTTATGAAGTTGGAGGAGGATGAACCCAATCGCAGACAGTATGCAAGTGAACTACATTTATTACAGAAAAAACAGGGAAAACAAAACCCACGAGGGGGCAAAACAAGACAGGGTAGATATTAGACAGACAAGACTAGACTAGGACTCAGACTCAGACAATAAACTAACAGCTAAGACAGGATCAAACTCTTCTCACTAGACAAGACTCTCAACAGGTTACTCACAGATTGTTTCATACAATGAATGACAATGAACCGGCACAGGACAGCAAACACAAGGGGATTAAATAGGGAGAAACTAATGAGGGAAACAGGTGACACAGGTGAAGCAATAATGACAAAACGAGGATAATAAGGGGGCGGGGCAAGAGAACGAGACAACACAAGCACATGGCCCAGCAAAAGGCCATGAGCTTGCACATAAAACACGGGTCTGTCATGATTTTGCCTCAAGACTAAAGAAAATCAAGGACACGAGTGCAGAATCATGACAACAGTATGTTTAAAGATCATTTTAGAGGCCAGATGGTTGGCTTGATGCACAGGATCATCGATGCTGCGTGTGATATGAAAAACGATTGTGTGCAGGATATCAAACATGTAACAAATCTCAAAAATGAAACGGATGTCGTAAGAGGTCCGAATCCTCTGAAAAGTTCTGGATGTGTTGCGTGTATGTAGTGACGAGTTCGGAGTCACCGAAATACTCTGTATGTGTACATTTGTGACAGATCTCTGTGTGTCACAGGTGTCAAATATATGCAAAAACTGACATTGGTGAAATAGTTGAAAGTCTGGTCAGCTATACCTAGAGCAAAACATGATAGCCTGCAGAGATTTTCTATTCTGGTTAGACCGTCTGTAAATAGCGTTATTGTTTTACTTTATGTATGTTATGCCAGTCTATAATTTTCTTCACTACCTCAATGTATGAATGTATACTCAAAAGTATAATGTTGAAATGATTAAGGTCAAAAGGTCAAACCCATCAATCATAATTAATTAAAAAGCCATCAATCATTTTGACACAAGCTGAATCTTAAAACTATTAATAAAACAATCAGGGCGCGCTTTCATGGTCTCCGTGAACTGGAGCGCGTCTCAAAAATAGCGCATCTTGATATTTCAAGCACATAATGTTGTAAGCACTTTCATTTAAATTTTTTCCAATAACCACGCATAAACATTATTCTCTTAAAAATACAAACATCTACATACACGTTGCTCGCATTAACATGTTTATAAATAACTGAAAAAAGCACAAATGTCAGAGCATGTCAGAACATCTCAAGGACCCCAAAAATAGCTTGGTCCCCAGAGGGTTAAATAGTTAAATAAATAGAACATTATTATAAAGTGTTACAGATTTTTTTATACACCAATTCAGACGTATCGTGAGTTCAGTGTTGGACAGGTCAGTTGTCAGTTATGAAAAGGTTAATAATAGTATTTAATATTTTCTTGTGTATTGTTTAGATGAGATCAGACAACATTTGAATCTGTCATGGCCATGTTACAATGAACCCCACCTATGGGGCACGTTGTCACATTAGGCCTCCACTCAGGGGTGTTTCTAGGGTTAAAAACATCCGGGGCTTGGGGTGGCTGACAAGATTACGTGAATTCATACAGACTATGATGTAGTTGTAGGCCTATATGTTAACAACATTCAAACAAACAAACAAAAAATTGCTATATTATTCATAATTTAATATATTGCAGTCCTAGTTCATATATAGGCCTAGACTCTCACACACACACAGAACAAATGTTGAGTTTCGATGTTTTATGGGGACATTCCATAGACATAAATTTTATACTGGACAAACTGTATATTCTATTCTATCTGTATATTATATTCAGATAGTATATTCTATCTGTATATAAACTGTATATTCTAACTATTACACTGCAAAAAAATAAATAAAAATTCTTAAATTTTTAAAACAAGCGAGCAACAAGAGGCTCGACTGAAACGCGCAACTGTGTGTTTTCTGGAATACTCTGCTCTCTTGTTATTGTCAGCGTTGCTTTGTAGTCAAGCACTTTCAAAGCGAAAGTTGGCCCATTATCGCGTTATCCACTTAATTGCAAGACCGAACCAGCATCTGTTAGAATACCTTTAAATAGACGAGATTCAGTTCACTCCCGCAGAACAAGCGAGCAACAAGAGGCTCGACTGAAACGCGCAACTGTGTGTTTTCTGGAATACTCTGCTCTCTTGTTATTGTCAGCGTTGCTTTGTAGTCAAGGTAAGCCCATCTTCGATTCTCAGCTTCCCTTATATTTTTAACTTCACATAATTGTGTATTTTAGTTGGACGCGTTGCCACATTAAACAAACAGCCGCGAGTGAAAATTATTATTGTTAAAGCCTAATTTGCACTTTAAGCCTCTGCTCCTAGCACTTTCAAAGCGAAAGTTGGCCCATTATCGCGTTATCCACTTAATTGCAAGACCGAACCAGCATCTGTTAGAATACCTTTAAATAGACGAGATTCAGTTCACTCCCGCAGAACAAGCGAGCAACAAGAGGCTCGACTGAAACGCGCAACTGTGTGTTTTCTGGAATACTCTGCTCTCTTGTTATTGTCAGCGTTGCTTTGTAGTCAAGGTAAGCCCATCTTCGATTCTCAGCTTCCCTTATATTTTTAACTTCACATTATTGTGTATTTTAGTTGGACGCGTTGCCACATTAAACAAACAGCCGCGAGTGAAAATTATTATTGTTAAAGCCTAATTTGCACTTTAAGCCTCTGCTCCTAGCACTTTCAAAGCGAAAGTTGGCCCATTATCGCGTTATCCACTTAATTGCAAGACCGAACCAGCATCTGTTAGAATACCTTTAAATAGACGAGATTCAGTTCACTCCCGCAGAACAAGCGAGCAACAAGAGGCTCGACTGAAACGCGCAACTGTGTGTTTTCTGGAATACTCTGCTCTCTTGTTATTGTCAGCGTTGCTTTGTAGTCAAGGTAAGCCCATCTTCGATTCTCAGCTTCCCTTATATTTTTAACTTCACATAATTGTGTATTTTAGTTGGACGCGTTGCCACATTAAACAAACAGCCGCGAGTGAAAATTATTATTGTTAAAGCCTAATTTGCACTTTAAGCCTCTGCTCCTAGCACTTTCAAAGCGAAAGTTGGCCCATTATCGCGTTATCCACTTAATTGCAAGACCGAACCAGCATCTGTTAGAATACCTTTAAATAGACGAGATTCAGTTCACTCCCGCAGAACAAGCGAGCAACAAGAGGCTCGACTGAAACGCGCAACTGTGTGTTTTCTGGAATACTCTGCTCTCTTGTTATTGTCAGCGTTGCTTTGTAGTCAAGGTAAGCCCATCTTCGATTCTCAGCTTCCCTTATATTTTTAACTTCACATAATTGTGTATTTTAGTTGGACGCGTTGCCACATTAAACAAACAGCCGCGAGTGAAAATTATTATTGTTAAAGCCTAATTTGCACTTTAAGCCTCTGCTCCTAGCACTTTCAAAGCGAAAGTTGGCCCATTATCGCGTTATCCACTTAATTGCAAGACCGAACCAGCATCTGTTAGAATACCTTTAAATAGACGAGATTCAGTTCACTCCCGCAGAACAAGCGAGCAACAAGAGGCTCGACTGAAACGCGCAACTGTGTGTTTTCTGGAATACTCTGCTCTCTTGTTATTGTCAGCGTTGCTTTGTAGTCAAGGTAAGCCCATCTTCGATTCTCAGCTTCCCTTATATTTTTAACTTCACATAATTGTGTATTTTAGTTGGACGCGTTGCCACATTAAACAAACAGCCGCGAGTGAAAATTATTATTGTTAAAGCCTAATTTGCACTTTAAGCCTCTGCTCCTAGCACTTTCAAAGCGAAAGTTGGCCCATTATCGCGTTATCCACTTAATTGCAAGACCGAACCAGCATCTGTTAGAATACCTTTAAATAGACGAGATTCAGTTCACTCCCGCAGAACAAGCGAGCAACAAGAGGCTCGACTGAAACGCGCAACTGTGTGTTTTCTGGAATACTCTGCTCTCTTGTTATTGTCAGCGTTGCTTTGTAGTCAAGGTAAGCCCATCTTCGATTCTCAGCTTCCCTTATATTTTTAACTTCACATTATTGTGTATTTTAGTTGGACGCGTTGCCACATTAAACAAACAGCCGCGAGTGAAAATTATTATTGTTAAAGCCTAATTTGCACTTTAAGCCTCTGCTCCTAGCACTTTCAAAGCGAAAGTTGGCCCATTATCGCGTTATCCACTTAATTGCAAGACCGAACCAGCATCTGTTAGAATACCTTTAAATAGACGAGATTCAGTTCACTCCCGCAGAACAAGCGAGCAACAAGAGGCTCGACTGAAACGCGCAACTGTGTGTTTTCTGGAATACTCTGCTCTCTTGTTATTGTCAGCGTTGCTTTGTAGTCAAGGTAAGCCCATCTTCGATTCTCAGCTTCCCTTATATTTTTAACTTCACATAATTGTGTATTTTAGTTGGACGCGTTGCCACATTAAACAAACAGCCGCGAGTGAAAATTATTATTGTTAAAGCCTAATTTGCACTTTAAGCCTCTGCTCCTAGCACTTTCAAAGCGAAAGTTGGCCCATTATCGCGTTATCCACTTAATTGCAAGACCGAACCAGCATCTGTTAGAATACCTTTAAATAGACGAGATTCAGTTCACTCCCGCAGAACAAGCGAGCAACAAGAGGCTCGACTGAAACGCGCAACTGTGTGTTTTCTGGAATACTCTGCTCTCTTGTTATTGTCAGCGTTGCTTTGTAGTCAAGGTAAGCCCATCTTCGATTCTCAGCTTCCCTTATATTTTTAACTTCACATAATTGTGTATTTTAGTTGGACGCGTTGCCACATTAAACAAACAGCCGCGAGTGAAAATTATTATTGTTAAAGCCTAATTTGCACTTTAAGCCTCTGCTCCTAGCACTTTCAAAGCGAAAGTTGGCCCATTATCGCGTTATCCACTTAATTGCAAGACCGAACCAGCATCTGTTAGAATACCTTTAAATAGACGAGATTCAGTTCACTCCCGCAGAACAAGCGAGCAACAAGAGGCTCGACTGAAACGCGCAACTGTGTGTTTTCTGGAATACTCTGCTCTCTTGTTATTGTCAGCGTTGCTTTGTAGTCAAGGTAAGCCCATCTTCGATTCTCAGCTTCCCTTATATTTTTAACTTCACATAATTGTGTATTTTAGTTGGACGCGTTGCCACATTAAACAAACAGCCGCGAGTGAAAATTATTATTGTTAAAGCCTAATTTGCACTTTAAGCCTCTGCTCCTAGCACTTTCAAAGCGAAAGTTGGCCCATTATCGCGTTATCCACTTAATTGCAAGACCGAACCAGCATCTGTTAGAATACCTTTAAATAGACGAGATTCAGTTCACTCCCGCAGAACAAGCGAGCAACAAGAGGCTCGACTGAAACGCGCAACTGTGTGTTTTCTGGAATACTCTGCTCTCTTGTTATTGTCAGCGTTGCTTTGTAGTCAAGGTAAGCCCATCTTCGATTCTCAGCTTCCCTTATATTTTTAACTTCACATAATTGTGTATTTTAGTTGGACGCGTTGCCACATTAAACAAACAGCCGCGAGTGAAAATTATTATTGTTAAAGCCTAATTTGCACTTTAAGCCTCTGCTCCTAGCACTTTCAAAGCGAAAGTTGGCCCATTATCGCGTTATCCACTTAATTGCAAGACCGAACCAGCATCTGTTAGAATACCTTTAAATAGACGAGATTCAGTTCACTCCCGCAGAACAAGCGAGCAACAAGAGGCTCGACTGAAACGCGCAACTGTGTGTTTTCTGGAATACTCTGCTCTCTTGTTATTGTCAGCGTTGCTTTGTAGTCAAGGTAAGCCCATCTTCGATTCTCAGCTTCCCTTATATTTTTAACTTCACATAATTGTGTATTTTAGTTGGACGCGTTGCCACATTAAACAAACAGCCGCGAGTGAAAATTATTATTGTTAAAGCCTAATTTGCACTTTAAGCCTCTGCTCCTAGCACTTTCAAAGCGAAAGTTGGCCCATTATCGCGTTATCCACTTAATTGCAAGACCGAACCAGCATCTGTTAGAATACCTTTAAATAGACGAGATTCAGTTCACTCCCGCAGAACAAGCGAGCAACAAGAGGCTCGACTGAAACGCGCAACTGTGTGTTTTCTGGAATACTCTGCTCTCTTGTTATTGTCAGCGTTGCTTTGTAGTCAAGGTAAGCCCATCTTCGATTCTCAGCTTCCCTTATATTTTTAACTTCACATTATTGTGTATTTTAGTTGGACGCGTTGCCACATTAAACAAACAGCCGCGAGTGAAAATTATTATTGTTAAAGCCTAATTTGCACTTTAAGCCTCTGCTCCTAGCACTTTCAAAGCGAAAGTTGGCCCATTATCGCGTTATCCACTTAATTGCAAGACCGAACCAGCATCTGTTAGAATACCTTTAAATAGACGAGATTCAGTTCACTCCCGCAGAACAAGCGAGCAACAAGAGGCTCGACTGAAACGCGCAACTGTGTGTTTTCTGGAATACTCTGCTCTCTTGTTATTGTCAGCGTTGCTTTGTAGTCAAGGTAAGCCCATCTTCGATTCTCAGCTTCCCTTATATTTTTAACTTCACATAATTGTGTATTTTAGTTGGACGCGTTGCCACATTAAACAAACAGCCGCGAGTGAAAATTATTATTGTTAAAGCCTAATTTGCACTTTAAGCCTCTGCTCCTAGCACTTTCAAAGCGAAAGTTGGCCCATTATCGCGTTATCCACTTAATTGCAAGACCGAACCAGCATCTGTTAGAATACCTTTAAATAGACGAGATTCAGTTCACTCCCGCAGAACAAGCGAGCAACAAGAGGCTCGACTGAAACGCGCAACTGTGTGTTTTCTGGAATACTCTGCTCTCTTGTTATTGTCAGCGTTGCTTTGTAGTCAAGGTAAGCCCATCTTCGATTCTCAGCTTCCCTTATATTTTTAACTTCACATAATTGTGTATTTTAGTTGGACGCGTTGCCACATTAAACAAACAGCCGCGAGTGAAAATTATTATTGTTAAAGCCTAATTTGCACTTTAAGCCTCTGCTCCTAGCACTTTCAAAGCGAAAGTTGGCCCATTATCGCGTTATCCACTTAATTGCAAGACCGAACCAGCATCTGTTAGAATACCTTTAAATAGACGAGATTCAGTTCACTCCCGCAGAACAAGCGAGCAACAAGAGGCTCGACTGAAACGCGCAACTGTGTGTTTTCTGGAATACTCTGCTCTCTTGTTATTGTCAGCGTTGCTTTGTAGTCAAGGTAAGCCCATCTTCGATTCTCAGCTTCCCTTATATTTTTAACTTCACATAATTGTGTATTTTAGTTGGACGCGTTGCCACATTAAACAAACAGCCGCGAGTGAAAATTATTATTGTTAAAGCCTAATTTGCACTTTAAGCCTCTGCTCCTAGCACTTTCAAAGCGAAAGTTGGCCCATTATCGCGTTATCCACTTAATTGCAAGACCGAACCAGCATCTGTTAGAATACCTTTAAATAGACGAGATTCAGTTCACTCCCGCAGAACAAGCGAGCAACAAGAGGCTCGACTGAAACGCGCAACTGTGTGTTTTCTGGAATACTCTGCTCTCTTGTTATTGTCAGCGTTGCTTTGTAGTCAAGGTAAGCCCATCTTCGATTCTCAGCTTCCCTTATATTTTTAACTTCACATAATTGTGTATTTTAGTTGGACGCGTTGCCACATTAAACAAACAGCCGCGAGTGAAAATTATTATTGTTAAAGCCTAATTTGCACTTTAAGCCTCTGCTCCTAGCACTTTCAAAGCGAAAGTTGGCCCATTATCGCGTTATCCACTTAATTGCAAGACCGAACCAGCATCTGTTAGAATACCTTTAAATAGACGAGATTCAGTTCACTCCCGCAGAACAAGCGAGCAACAAGAGGCTCGACTGAAACGCGCAACTGTGTGTTTTCTGGAATACTCTGCTCTCTTGTTATTGTCAGCGTTGCTTTGTAGTCAAGGTAAGCCCATCTTCGATTCTCAGCTTCCCTTATATTTTTAACTTCACATAATTGTGTATTTTAGTTGGACGCGTTGCCACATTAAACAAACAGCCGCGAGTGAAAATTATTATTGTTAAAGCCTAATTTGCACTTTAAGCCTCTGCTCCTAGCACTTTCAAAGCGAAAGTTGGCCCATTATCGCGTTATCCACTTAATTGCAAGACCGAACCAGCTGTACTCACTCAAGCGGTGAAAGCATTCTTCTGTATATCTGTGTATTTTGCGCGCTGTCGCGGAAGCGTCAGCGGAAGCGTTCAGCTCTCGTGTTCAGCCTCCTCGTGTGAAGACCGACTCGGGTAAAGACCATCGACTCTACCTGCGCGACTCCACCGAGCAGGGACACCAGAAAGGCACTTAAAATTCGCCTTTTCCCTTTCCACTTCTTATCTTATCTTTCTCCCGAATCAGCATGTGTTTTCAACACATTCCTGTTATCGTTCGACAACGCCCTTTCATCACGCGCACAAGGCAGCGCGATACTACTAATCTGCGTCCCATTCTCTCATCCTCACACACTCCTCTCTCTCTTTCCGTGGGTCTATGGAATTGTCAGTCAGCAGTCAACAAAGCTGACTTCATTCCAGCCTTTGCATCTCATTCTACTCTCAGTATCCTGGGCTTGACTGAGACCTGGATTCGTCCTGAAGACTCAGCAACCCCCGCTGCTCTCTCTAGCAATTTCTCCTTTTCTCACTCCCCTCGCCAGTCTGGGAGGGGTGGCGGGACAGGGCTTCTCGTTTCCAACAATTGGAAATACTCAGCGCTCTCTTCTCTATGCAACAACAATTCATTTGAATATCATGCTATCACACTTACAACTCCCAGTAAGATCCATATTGTAGTAATTTATCGCCCCCCAGGTCAGCTGGGTAACTTCGTAGAGGAGCTGGATGTGCTGCTGTCCTCTTTCCCTGAGGACGGCACCCCACTTCTAGTCTTCGGTGACTTCAACATTCATCTCGAAAAACCACATGCAACAGACTTCACCTCTCTACTAGCCTCCTTCGATCTCAAACGACACATCACCACAGGTACTCACAAATCAGGCAACCAACTGGACCTGGTCTACACACGCAACTGCATCACAGACAACATTTTGGTGAGGCCTCTCCATGTTTCAGATCATTTCCTCATCACCTTCAGTCTACAACTCGCTACCCCTGCGCCACCAACCCCACCACCAGTCACCCTCAGGCGAAACCTACGCTCACTTTCCCCCTCCCACCTCTCCTCTGCCGTGTCTTCTTCTCTTCCCCCACCCTCACAATTCTCATCTCTGGATGTGAATACTGCAACGGATACCCTATGCTCCACACTAACCTCTACTCTAGACAAAATCTGCCCTCTCTCCTCCAGGCCAGCACGCGCTACTCCTTCTAACCCCTGGCTATCTGAGGTTCTTCGTGAACACCGGACCGAACTCAGGGCAGCGGAGAGGAAATGGCGCAAATCAAAAGACTCATCTGACCTGAGTATGTATAAATCTCTCCTCTCATCCTTTTCTGCTGATGTTCATGCTGCAAAATCTTCTTATTTCCACAACAAGATCAACAGCTCCTCCAACGCACGACTACTCTTCAAGACATTCAACTCACTCCTCTGTCCACCTCCACCACCACCCTCCTCCTCCTTAACTGCCGATGATTTTGCAAACTTCTTCACCAACAAAACAACAACTATCAGCAGTCAATTCTCAGCTCCACACACACAGGAACCCAGACCGACCCCTTCCACAGCCAATACCCCTCTGTCCTCCTTTTCGCCGCTAACAGAGGAAGAAGTATCTACACTTCTCCTCTCCAGTCACCCTACCACCTGCCCTCTAGACCCCATCCCCTCACACCTTCTACAAGCCATCTCTCCCACACTTCTACCAGCACTCACACACATCATCAACTCATCCCTCCATACTGGCACCTTCCCTACAGCATTCAAGCAGGCTCGGGTCACTCCACTGCTTAAAAAACCAACGCTAAACACATCTTTTGTAGAGAATTACAGACCCATCTCTCTCCTACCATTCATTGCAAAAACACTTGAAAGAGCTGTTTTCAACCAAGTAACATCCTTCTTGTCTCTAAACAACCAGCTGGATGTCAACCAATCTGGCTTCAAGAAAGGGCATTCAACTGAGACTGCATTACTGTCGGTCACAGAAGCCCTACAGATTGCAAAAGCTGCTTCCAAATCTTCACTCCTCATTCTCCTTGATCTGTCTGCTGCCTTCGACACCGTGAACCATCAGATCCTTATGTCCAGCCTCTCATCACTGGGCATCACAGGAACTTCACTCGACTGGTTTGAATCCTATCTCACAGGTAGGTCCTTCAAAGTCGCATGGAGAGGCGAGGTATCCAGAGCACATCAACTGACCACAGGGGTTCCCCAGGGTTTCAGTTCTCGGTCCCCTCCTCTTCTCCATCTACACTACATCACTGGGACACATCATACAGGCACATGGTTTCTCCTACCACTGCTATGCTGATGACACACAACTCTTCCTCTCATTTCGACCAGATGATCCCACAGTAGCTGCACGGGTCTCGAGCTGTCTGGCAGACATCTCCACATGGATGAAGGAACATCACCTGCAGCTCAACCTGGCAAAGACTGAGCTGCTCGTCCTCCCTGCCAATCCGTCTCTACAGCACGACTTCACCATCCAGCTTGATTCATCATCAATCACACCATCAAGGTCGGTCAGAAATCTGGGAGTAACGTTTGATGACCAGCTGACCTTCACAGATCACATTTCAAAGACAGCTCGATCATGCAGGTTTGCGCTGCACAACATCAGGAAGATCAGGCCTTTCCTAACTGAGCACGCAACACAACTCCTCGTCCAGGCCCTGGTCATTTCTAGGCTTGACTACTGCAATGCTCTTCTGGCCGGACTTCCAGCATGTGCTACCAAACCTCTTCAGATGATCCAGAATGCTGCAGCTCGTCTTGTCTTCAACGAGCCCAAGAGGGCCCACGTCACCCCTCTGTTAATCTCTCTGCACTGGCTACCTCTCGCTGCTCGCATCAAGTTCAAGGCATTGACGCTTGCTTACAGATCTATCACAGGCTCAGCTCCCTCCTACCTTCACTCACTCCTACGAGCCTACATCCCCACCAGACGCCTACGATCAATCAACAAGCGACGTCTCGTGGTTCCATCACAGAAAGCCACAAGATCACTTTCCAGATCATTCTCATTCACAGTTCCATGCTGGTGGAACACTCTCCCCACCCTCATCCGGAATGCTGAATCCCTGACAACATTCAAAAAACAGCTGAAAACCCATCTCTTCCATGAGCACCTAAACTCATAAAAAAAAAAAAAAAAAAAAAAAAAAAAAAAAAACCTTTCCCTTAAAATCCCACTTATCATGCTTATGCTACTCTGAATAATGCCTGAACTTCGTATTCTGAACACTTCTTGCGTTGTTGTTGTCTTTTGCCTCTTCATGATGACTCGCTTAATTTAGTCCTGATTTGTAAGTCGCTTTGGATAAAAGCGTCTGCTAAATGACTAAATGTAAATGTAAATGTAAATCAAGATGCATCTAGCTAAAGTTCAAGGCTGGGTTTCCCGAAACCTCCTTAACGCTTCGTCGTTCTTAAGTTCCACCTTAAGCTGCACCTTATCGTTAATACGTGTTTCCCGAAACGTTCTCAGTTAAGTATATCTTCTGTAAGTCACACTTTCGTAAGGTTGGTCTGGACCGCTCTTAGCTTCACCTTATCACTGTTGCAGGTCTACATGAATATAATTCTGAAGTTTTAATAAACCCAGACAGTGCTCAGTTAGGCTAATTCAAGTGTTTTCATGAAAAGAATAAAATTGTCATTACACTGATTGTTTTTAGAATTTTAATTATATCATTATTATTATACATAATATTATTAATTTAATAAAAGAGTGCTTTTAAAGGCCAGTGAAAGCATACTACTGCCTTTTCGTGCGCTAATATGTTTCTCATGGGCTCGTCCGGTATTTTAAACATTTACAGGGGTAAGTCGGTGATTTTAGTGCCGTCCGAATCCATAATATTTTATCAATAACATGTTTTTTTTCTCACCCAACCCACGTAAAAATCCCTGGCCAAATTAGTACCTGCTGTTTTTTGACAAACAGGTCGTGTGGGAATTTAATTGCCGTCTGAATCAACATCTCCGAGTTTACAAGAAGAGATTCAAAATCCACTGTTTAAATCCTTTTTGATCACTGCCGAGCACCGTACATAAGATGAAAATATGTTAAAATATGTACAATTTAAAATGTACATCCCATGAGTCCTAATAAATGCAATTTCAACTATCTCTGAAGTGCTTCTTTAATAAAGATCACCGCTTTCTCACATAAGCAGCCCCTGCACGAGAGAATAGTTGATTCTCGAGTCGTCGATATCAGCGGATTCATCAGCATCGCCACAGACAGCGCCGGGTAACGTCGCACATAAGAAGGTATATCTTAAGCAGCTTCCTAAGGTATAGTTCTGTGAACACGCCTAGTAATGGTATACCTTCAGTTCAGTTATACCTTAAGAGTCTTCGTAGCGCGCTAAGAGACAACGTTATCGTGAAACCCGGCCCAGCTCGCTCATTTCACCTGGTTCTGGTTCTATACACGCGGAGTGATACAAGCGGTGAACGGTCCCAGAGCTGATACTGCTGAAACATTCCAACACACTCGAGGACCATGCAAATATATTTATACTTATAAATTTAGCGTTTATATTTATACTCATCAACCTTGTTCCTGACGATCTGCGTTTTGAATTATGGGTGTCACTGTCACTTCTGGTTTGGGGAATTTGTTCTCCCGATTTAATTTACGATAGTCTATCCCATCAGTTTTGATTCACTGGATTTTTTTATCCTCAAATCCTCACGTCTTTTTCCAGGTTTAAAATACAATTGATTATCTGTCAAAATGACGGAAATCACTTTGAAATAGTATCACGCAATGGGTATTTATAGGCCATCTGTTTTTTTTAACCCAAATGCAGCCTGTTGGGTCATTTTATTGGGTTATTTTTTTAAATATTCTTATTGGGTTTCTGCCTCGTCTAACATCATAAAAACATATTCTAAACAATCAAATGCTTTGTAATAGTCAGAAAAGGTGCTAAAATATATAAGCTATCATTATGTCTGCATCATATAGTACTGATCATTTATATCTTCTTGTAGAAATAGAGACAACACCAAGAGTATAGTAAAGGGAAAACAACTTGTTCTTCGTTTTATTACTTTGTCAGCATCAGGCAAACAACATGTGACCTGGAGCGCCCTCCAGTGGCGACAGGCTAGACTGAATTACCCAAAAACATCTCAGTTTCTCCCCTCTTAATCACATTTTCATATCTCCAAACTTATAGAAACACAAGGAGTTCAACTTAAAGTATGGCAATAACGGGGTCGCTTTCTAATGTAACTGAACACTATTAGTTGGTGTCACTCCAGATCAATGTAAACTCAGTTATGAGGTATACAACACAAATCATGACATTTGTCATATTGTTTCTTTCTTTTTGAACTACCCAAACTTTAAATATTTTATAAATGTAGCCTGTTGTGTGGTCTGTGGACCCGGACAGGAAACCTCATAGCGCTTTGGGAAGGTGTTGTCCGAGAGCTGTGTTTCAGGTGTACAACAATACACACACTTCTCTGTAACGTCTCCATTACGGCATCTATCCACATTATTAGCAGCCTCTTCATCCTCCTCATTTTGCCAGATTTGTAAAATGTCCCCCGACTGAAAACTGTTTTTAAAAGAAAACCCACCACTTCGCACTTTGCACTGGAGCCATCCTTTTTTTCTCTCTCTTTTTTTTTTGAAAATTTGGATTTCTCTGACCTACATATGTGCATTTTAAGGTGTTTGAAGGCCAACATTTTTTGATAACAATAGCTTTAAAATCATGTCAGTGGGCAGTATACATAAATTATTTGTCAAGCAGATAACAGATTCTTAAACATGAGAATGAGGATAAATGTTGAAATGAATGATCCACACTAGAAATGGAAATGCAAAATGTTTCTGCTTATAGTTGACAATACACAATCACATATTCCAAACAGGAATGGCCTTAAATGAGAAATCTTTCAAATATTATTTTGCATAGATGTAAACTTTTTAGCATTAAAGTTTAGATTCAGCAACTTGTTTCTTTCTTGAGTTAATCAATGTTAATCAATGTTTTTGGCACTATTAAATAAGTTAAATTAAATTTCAATTGTTCACTCATAAAGACAGTCACTTGTCACCACCTACTGGCTTAATGATGCAAGTTGCGCAAACACAGACAAGCGGAGTGATACAAACTGAAAAGGCTGATGCTGGTGAAATATTCAAACACATTCGAGGACCTTATATATATAGGCTACATACTGTATCAGAGTTAAATAGGAATACATTGTAATAATGTTAATCAAGCAGACTAAATCACACTACTGTGCAGCAATATTTAAGCTCATTATACAAATGAAATAATACAGATCTAGACAAATTGGGTTGCTTATAGTTAAAATGATGTCATGAACGATCATTTAGGCTAGATGTAGGCAGGCGCGCTGGAAGCTGTTTCATGGAGGGGAGGGGGGGGGGGGGGGGGGCTGGGGGCTGGGTTGGAAAATATGTGACGTCATTATGTTGTGGCCAACGACAAGACATGAAATTTCTCTGTACTGTATATGTGTTGTAGCCATTAAAGAAAACATTTAATTTCATATTTATGTTTAAATATTAAAGGCTAATGTTATTTTTAAATATATTCAATGTTGATTATGAAAGTGAGCATATGCAGCATGAGAAAGATAAAGATACATCATGAGATGTGCAATATATCTGGATACATGGAGTGGGTAAGACATGATTTTTACCACTTCATTGAGTTTTGTTTTGTAGAAAGACTATTTTTAAAAGATTTTCGTTTTGTATAAAGTGTATCTTAATTTTGATCAATGTTTTATCAACCAATTGCCTGTATTTAATAAATAAGACGCAAATATATAGCAGACAATGTAATAAGGCGCCGACACGATCACTTGCATTGCACGTGAACTGGAGGGCGCCGAAACTCAGCTTGTGCCTCACAGATTTTAGAAATATAGGCTATCTATTATAGAAAGCTTGAAAAGTCTACTTTTAAACGAAAATATTCAAAACGAAAAGCAATAGGCTATTCTCTGATTATATAATCCATATGGAATGTGTATTTCACATGCAGTCAAGTCATTGAGAGCATTACAATAGTCCAGGAAACTGCTAAAATAAAGAAGGGAGACTAACAGCAGAAATACTCTCATGTGCAAAATATATCCTTCAGAGCTAATATCCATCGTTCAGAGCAGGTGTGTCTTCTCAGACATGTGTCACACACACGTTACACAACCCTTCACTGTGGGATTGTGTAACTATACAGTAACTCTAGCAGGGTTTCAACACTCAGTTGTTCAGATGAGAGGAAGTTACACAACCACAGGAGGAGCTGATGAAATCTCTAACTAGATACAACAAACTGTGTTGGTGCTTCGAAGCTTTTGACACAGTGCTCAACTTCGCCATTTGATACTCAATAATAATTCCTACACCGACTGTGTCATTCAAATGTTTTGTTCAATGGGATGTCGTTGTAAGGTTTATTTGTATATGTTAATAAGCATATTTGTCATTACTCACCTTCTAACTACAATGTTTAATACGCCAATAAATTGGGCCTATGTGATTTTTCATTGCACCATTTTTGGGCCTGCCAGTATTTGAGAGGGTCCTCACTTCGAGGGAGGTGTGTATCATTGATGTATCTCTTGACCTCTATGGTGGCATCAGCATTATAGCTTTGATGCCGTTGTGTCTCGCTGACCCAGCTATCCAGGAGCTCCCACAGGTCATCTGAGGATGGTGGATTCGAGCTGCCTGAGATGATGATGCCTCTGCTTGCTCACTGGTTAGCCAGATCACTGAAGCACATTCACCCGTCAGCAGCTTCACGGGCATTATCCTGGTTGCCAAACCCAAGTGTCTTAAATCTAGGCTCCAGCAATGTGGCCAGTGCAAGCACACGGATGGATTGAACATTACATGTACTGCTGAAGAGCCATCCCTAAGAATGAAGCAGATGTATTTCTTGCCAGGGCTGTTTTTTTTCTGACACTCTCTTCTCTCCAGAGAGCTCTTTAGTGTTATGCTTGAAGGGTGCCAGTACTTCAAGGCTTTCAGAAATGATGTCAAAATCAGCACTTGAAAGTGTCATGATGTCGCTTGACAAACTAGCCAAAGCAGCACCAACAGGCTCTCTGAGGTCAATGAGTGTTTGCAGCAGATCATGCGTGCTGTTCCACCTGGTGTCCACTTCATGGAGAAGCTTCAGGGGCTGGCTGCCCATCCTTTCCTGGGCAAGGATTAGCTTTTCAGTGGCCTTAGTGCTGCTCCTGAAAAAAGTCACCAGTCTCCTGGCTCTGCTACGGATGTCTGCCAACACGTCATGCTCTTCAACTGCCCTCTGAACAATGAGGTTGAAGGTATAAGCAAAGCAAGGAAGATGGCGTAGTCCCAGCTTCTGAATTCCTGACACCATGTCAGTAACCATTACACGACTCAGTAACCATTGCTGCAATGGTCTCATATGCAGCAAACCCAGGCGGCAGCTGCCATCAGACCCAAGAGTCTCTGAAGCATTGAAGAGGCCCTCTGAAGAGGCCAGTGTATTGTAAATGGACTGGATACTCTGTTCTGATAAGCTCGAGAGTCCAAAATCATACCCAGAAAATAAATCGATTGACAGGGCTGAAGCGTGCTCTTTTGCATGTTCACAGACAGGCCTATGCACGCTAAATGGACGAGGAGCTGGTGTTTGTGATCCTCCAGCACACTCCTCGATTGAGTGATGATGAGCCAGTCGTCGAGGTAGTTCAGCACGCGCATGCCACTGAGTCTCAGGGAGGAAAACATTGCAGTTATGCACATTTTGAACGTGCACGGGGATCAGACCGAACGGTAGCACTTTGAATTGGTATGCAACACCTTCGAATGCAAATGGCAGAATGCACCTGTGATGAAGGGCTATCTGAATATGAAAATAGACATCTCTTATATCCACCGCTATGAAATGGTCCCCGGCCTGGATGTGCACGAGGATTTTCTTCACTTTAATCATCTTGAATGTAAGCGCTCTGTTTAGCGGTCGTAAATCCAAAATTGGATGCATGACCCCGTCTTTTTCCGGGAGAAGGAAATAGCGGCTGTATAGCCCGCACTCCCCCTGCTCCTCAGGTACTATCTCGACAGCCGGCTTGGCTAGGAGAAGAGTATAGCCGTGCTTTATAGTGTTGATCACCCAATCTGACGCCGCTGGGAAAGCTTTCAATAAAGGAGACAGCAGTGTTTGCTGCGGCGAGGGCTGTGTTATTAACCCCCTGGGGTCGGCAGTATCGCCGGCGATAACAGCTCGCTTTTTTTTTATCAGTGTAAAAGAAACTCATAAATACTCTGTTGACTTTGATTTTCCATAGGAGTTTCATACATCAATCGATCCTGTTAAATGTATATTATTTTTGTGTATACTCACAATAAAAACAAAGTGTTGTGCTTTTCGCCAAATAAAGAAAAATAAACACAAAGCGAGTTCTGCCTTCTGTCTGTCAGTTAAGTCCATTCTGAAACGCGTCCGAAAATGAACCATAACTCAGCAAATTCATCTCACACAGACACGTGAGATATGTCTTTATGAAGCTTGAAATCTCTTCTTTTAAAGGTGCATTGCGCAACATTTCATGTTAAAAATACCCGTTTTTCTAACCCATACATGCTTAAACAATTGCCTGATGGCCTGAATGATCCCTTCTATGATCACTGCGATTGCCTCTATAATCCTGTACAGTAAAATAAATAAGAGGGATTCGGGACGGAATCTGAGACTGGGCGTGACGTCATGCGCGTTCACGCTCACCTGGCTATGTCTGGCAGGTTTGTGTATTCACTGCCATTATCCGCATCAGCGAAGACAACTCAAGCGACTTTTGCAAAAGTAGAAGATGGATTCAAAGAGACCGGCTTCTAGTTCATCCCAAACCCCAACGCAAACTCCACGTAACCGCGTGCACAACTCTGGTTGCAGTTTCGCGTGTCGCCAGAAGGGGGCATAGTTCTGCAAAAACTCAGAGACTTGCGCAATGCACCTTTAAATGAAGTAATTTATATAAAAAACAAATGTTTTCAACTCATGTAATCCGTTTGAAAGCAAGGAGAGGTACCGTTTTTCGTTCTCCCTTCATTATCTCTAATAAGTTGAGGCCGCCCCGCCCCCGGCACTATTCACATGGTAAATAGTTTAGGTGATCTAGACAGCGCACACGCCCCCCCCGATCAATGCCATACAAACACAGTTTCTTCATCAGACTCACTGATAGTTCATCGCGTTTTGAGGATCGCACGCTTCTCCGGTAAAGACACCCTTCAGATGATTCTGGACAGCGAGGAAGAATTAACCTTTTCCTCAGAGGAAGATTGTCACTCGGGCGACGAACGGCAGCATTTTGAAGAGCGAATTGATCCCACCGAGGACACAAAATAAAAAAATAAAAAAGATAATTGCGACTTTTTATCTCACAATTGCGAGTTTACATCTCGCAATTCTGACTTTATTTCTCAGAATTGCGAGATATAAAGTCAGAATTGCGTAAAATAAAGTCGCAATTGCGTGTTTTAAAGTCAGAATTGCGAGATATAAAGTCAGAATTGCGTGAAATAAAGTCACAATTGCGTGTTATAAAGTCAGAATTCTGACTTTTTTTCTTGCAATTGCGAGTTTATATCATGCAATTCTGACTTTATATCTAAGAATTCTGACTTTATATCACGCAATTGGGAGATATAAAGTCAGAATTGCATGATATAAAGTCGCAATTGCGTGTTATAAAGTCAGAATTGTGAGATATAAACTATTCTAAGGTAAAAAAAAAAAAGTCTGTCTTTTTTTTTCCCTTAGAATTGAATTGAATTGAATTGAATTGAATTGAATTGAATGCCTTTATTGTCATTGTACTTTACAATACAACGAAATTAGGAGCGCTCTCCATTTGGTGTGTACAATAAATACAATAAATAATCCTTACAATACATTAAAAATTATAAATAAAACAGAATAAAAACAGAATAAAATAGAATTAATGCAGTAATCGCAGTGCAAAAAGTAACAGTGAGTGACTGGGTTTATCTAACTACATTTGTTCATGGAAACTATTGCATTTGGAAAGAAGCTATTTTTAAATCTGGTAGTGCTGGATTGTATAGACCTATAACGCCTACCAGAAGGCAACAATTGAAACAGATGGTGGCCTGGATGAGTATTGTTCTTGATGATGTTCTTAGCTCTTGAGAGAGTACGACTGAGTGCAATGTCTGATAAAGAGGGGAGGGGGCAGCCAATGATTTTTTCTGCAGTCTTGATAATTCTCTGCAGGGCCTTTTTATCGGCAGCAGAACACGCAACAAACCACACAGAGATGCAATATGAAAGAATGCTCTCAATGGTGGATTTATAAAAGGACACCAGCAGCCTCAAATTCATGCTGTTTTTCTTGAGTATCCTCAGGAAGTGGAGGCGCTGCTGTGCTTTTTTTACAACTGTTGTAGTGTTGGTTGTCCATGAGAAACGATCTGTAATATGGATGCCCAGGAATTTAAATGAGTGAACTCTCTCCACGCACTCGCCATTTATGAAGAGAGGTTGATGGTGTGTGTTACATTTCCTAAAGTCTATTATAAGTTCTTTTGTTTTTGCAATGTTTAAGATTAGATTATTGGCAGAGCACCACTCAGACAGATTCTGTACTTCTTGTCTGTAGGCGGACTCATCCCCGCCCGTTATAAGTCCTACCACCGTAGTGTCGTCTGCAAACTTTATAATGGAATTGGTGGGACATATTGGTAAACAGTCAGAGGTGTACAATGAATAAAGGAGAGGGCTCAGCACACAGCCCTGAGGTGAGCCGGTGCTAAGTGTGATGGTGGAGGAGAGGTGGGGGCCAATTCTGACAGTTTGTGGACGATTTGACAAAAAGTCCTTTATCCAGCTGCAGATAGGTGGGTGAAGGCCGAGAGTCAACAGTTTGTTTATCAGGATGTCGGGGATAATTGTATTAAAGGCGGAGCTATAATCCACAAAGAGCATCCTGACATAGCTGTTTCTCTGTTCAAGGTGACTCAGGGCAGTATGGAGGGTAATGGATAGAGCATCATCTGTGGATCTATTAGGTTTGTATGCAAACTGATGGTTATCCAAGAAGTGAGGTAGGCTTGCTTGCACATGTTTGAGTACCAGTCTCTCAAAGCACTTCATTATGAGAGGAGTGAGGGCCACGGGTCTGTAGTCTGCAAGGCTGTTTGATGCTGATTTCTTGGGGATAGGGATAATAGTTGCTGATTTCAAAGAGGAGGGGACAATGGCCTGAGCGAGAGATAAATTGAAAATGGTGGTAAAAACAGCAGAGAGTTCATTACAACATGCTCTGAGTACCTTCCCAGGTACCCCATCAGGGCCAGCCGCCTTCCTGGGGTTCACTGCTTTAAGAACCTGTCTCACTTCGTGCTGTTGGACTGTGAGAACAGGCATGTTAGTGACCACAGATGGAGGTGAATTCAATGAGCTCTTGGTCTCAAAACGGGCATAGAAGTTGTTAAGTTCTTCTGCCAGGAGGGCGCCATTTGTTGTTTTTACTATTTTCTTTCTGCCCTGATAGTTGTCTCGTCATACTCGTCTCGGGTCATTATCCGAGACATAATTCTCAATTTTCTCTTTGTAGGCCTGTTTAGCGGTCCTAATACCCCTCTTCAGATCAGTCCTAGCAGTGGAATATAGGGCTGTGTCCCCTAACCTGAAGGCCCAGTCACGTGCTTTGAGGAGTTTATATACTTCTGAAGTCATCCATGGCTTCTGATTGGAAAAAACCCTAATACGTTTATTTACAGTCACATTATCAATGCAGGTTTTTATATAAAATAGGACAGTTTCTGTGTACTCCTGAAGATCCCCTTGTTCAAAAAGGGACCATTCAGTGCTTGAGAAGCAGTCTTGGAGTTGTGACAGTGCCTCCTCTGGCCATGTTGTAATGGTTTTAATACATGGCTTTGTTGTCCTTCTAAGAGGGATGTAGGCAGGAAGGAGGAGCAGAGAAAGGTGATCTGAGAGCCCCAGGTGAGGAAGGGACACTGCCCTGTAGGCATGCTTTAAGTTACAGTAGACATGGTCAAGAGTGTTATTTGCCCTGGTGGCGCAATTCACATATTGAGTGAATTTGGGGAGCACTGACTTTAAGCATGCATGATTAAAATCACCCGCAATCACATGGACTCCGTCAGGGTAGGATTTCTGCAGATTACTAATGGTTTGGAAAAGATGCGCCAAAGACGAGCTAACATTTGCATCCGGTGGAATATAGACGGCTGTCACAGTTACAACAGTTAGCTCTCTCGGTAGGTAGAAGGGTCTACATAACACTGACAGAGACTCCAGATCACGGGAACAGTGACTGTCTATAACACGACTCTGCTCGCACCAGTTGTCATTCACATATACACACAGCCCCCCTCCTCTTTTCTTACCGGTATCTCTGGATCTGTCCTGTCTGTATAGCGTCCTGTCATTCAACTCGACAGCGGTATCGGGGATCAAAGAGGTAAGCCAAGTTTCGGTGATTATCATTGCGTTGCAGTTCCGTATTGAATTATTTGCGGCTAAAAGTAGCTCCAGATCGCCGATCTTATGGACAACAGATCTGGCATTTGAGAGGAAGAGACTGGGGATCGATGGTCTGTGTGGGTCTTTCCGTAATCTAACACTGAGACCCGCTCTGCAACCCCGCTTCTGTTTTCTCTCACGCCGGCGTCTGCGTAGCTTTCCTGGGATAACAATCCACAGAGAGCCCGGCTCTCTGGTAATGGAGTCGGGTATGTTGTGAGTCCGATGGAAAGATGACATAATTGCCCTGCTATGGGCAACGCCAATGTTTATTAGGTCCTGACGACTGTAGGAGTTTGTTGACTGATACATATCTAACTGTAGCAGTGACCAAATAAACAAAATTAAACACCAACTTGGAGAGCAAAGAGCCGCTGCACTCGCGCGCGCCGCCATCTTAAATGCCCCTCTCAATTGGACTTTATATCTCACAATTCTGAGAAAAGATGTCAGAATTGCGAGATATAAACTCGCAATGATGTGTTATAAAGTCAGAATTGACTGATATAAAGTCAGAATTCTGAGAAAAAAAGTCAGAATTCTGACTTTATAAGACGCAATTGCGACTTTATATCTCAGAATTCTGACTTTATATCTCAGAATTCGGACTTTATTTCACGCAATTCGGACTTTATATCTCGCAATTCTGAGAAATAAAGTCAGAATTGCGAGATGTAAACTCGCAATTGTGAGATAAAAAGTCGCAATTATCTTTTAAAATGTTTTATTCAGTGGCGGAAACAAGCTTCCATAGTACTCCGCCCATGTAGTAGTGCTTTGCCTTCTGAGAATATAGTTCCCAGTATGTGTACGGTTAAAATACACATAAATATGATTATTTTGGGAGTCATGGATGAGCTTTGATTGGTGATTCCCATCATGCACTGCAACATTAGGCTTTATGTTTATTTCAGCAGTGATGGTCGGTTGGTCAGATGAGAGGAAGTGAATAACCACAGGAGGAGCTGATGATGTTTAAAGGAGGAGCTGTAACTATATATAATGAAGAGGAAGACTGACAGAAACAGAAAATGGCTGATAAGTGTGATCTGCGTCTGCTGGGACTGATCATTCTCTCTTCACTTCTCACAGGTAAAGAAATCTGTATTTTCTCTAAAGACATTTAGTGGAATTAGTCTGGAAAGAGTTCATTTGAACATGCTCAGTTTATTCTTGCACACATTCACGTTGTGATCTCAGAGTTGTGTATTGATACACACAGATCATACTGTATTATTCCTGATACTGGACATAGTGTCACTCAAACATCTGATGATGAAGAATTATCTTCATATTAAGAGTGTGTCAGTGATTTGAACAGCTCTCTGATAAAGACTAATAGTTTATTCTGGAGAGTGTGTGGTTTGCTTTAAGTCAGGAAAAATACTATCATTTAAAACTTCTGCTTTTTATGCTGGTGTGTTTTATGTTTCATTTATTAATATATATCATAATGATCACTGAGATATACTGTAAGGACCATCCATTGGCCCAACGACGGAATCCAACGGCCTGGCGAAGGTTTAAAGCATGTATGTCTTTTCAGCGCTCCAGTGAAGTTCACTTAATTTATTGGAACTTAGTTTTAGTATTACTTTAGCTCTACGCTTAATCTGACTCCAATTTCAAATGATAATCAAATTTAGATCGTATTTCTGATTAGAAAATAATCATACGCATTGATTATGGATTAATTTAGATCTTTGATTATTCTGAGTAATCCCATACTTTCAGTTATTAAATCATTATGGACCCGAATGCCGCTTAGAGATCACGTCGGCCAAATCGTGTTTCTCACGGACACAAACCAGTTAATTCTGATTTCAGTCAGAGGATGTAGGGTTTGCTAATACCCCTAAAGTCGGTTGCCTACTGCTCACTCGAACTAGAGAGTGTAGTTTAATTTAGCCACTTCCATACAACTTGCTAAACCAGTGATAGACAGAAATCAAAAGGTCTTCATGATGACGTGCCTACTGCTCCGTTCATACATGCGCCTTTAGTTTGACCTACCTTAACTAAGGTTTGCGGTAGCACCAGCCTCCTTAATATATTAAAATAATGCTTTCAGAATACTTCAGAATAAATCAAGATGTAACATTTATTTGTCAGGTAAAAATGTATCATGCCAATTACAGAAGTAAATGATTAAAAGCCAATTCAGAAAATACATGACATCATTTACTCAAAGATGACTCTAAAAGTAAGCAATGTTCTCCTGACAAAGACACACAGTAATGTGTCAGGGTTTTCCAACAGGAAAATACTGACATGCATTACTGTGTGGAGGTGATCCTGGTAAAAGATTCCCAAAGATTGCTCTGTCCCCTCACCTTAAATACCAGACCAGAACAACAGGGGTTAAACAAATGTTGTTTAGAGTTGTTTGGGCCAATCCATGTACCCGAGGGGGGTAGCACCTGGTTTCTTGGGATATCGTAAAGAGATATCAGACAGAGAGATACAGGATTATCCTAAGTTCTCAATCTTTCTCATTAAACCAATGACTGCAATGAAATTAAGACCATTTTACCAATCGCACTGTGACACTTAAAATGATACCAAACATGAAAAGGAAAAACAACATATACACAAGATACACCATATGTGTTATATAGACATTCTTAATGAACTTTCAGTGACTTGAGGAGGGAGAGGAGGGATGAGTTGAAGTCAAACAAGGGGACAAGGAGATAAGTTTGGGCAGGACAAGGTTCTGTGCTCTGTCTTTGCTATCTGCTGTCCAGGGTGCATTTTATGGCTTTATTGCAGGGTGCGTTTTGTTTTAGCAGGAAAATCAGTTCTTACAATACTGTGTTTCAGGAACCAGTGGAGAGGATCATGTGTTCATCAGTTCTGGTGAAAATGTCTCTCTGTCCTGTAATGATGAAGCTCTTTCTGACTGCAACTCAACTACATGGGTCTACTCTTACAGATTCAGTGTTTCAGCACCAGTTAAACTGATTACTGGAGGAATAAAGAATAAAGACTCAGAGAGACATGAGAGACTGAGTCTGGAGTCTGACTGCTCTCTGAACATCAAGAACGTCACAGTAGAAGATTATGGATATTACACCTGCAGACAATATGTGAATGGACAGAAACAAGGACCTGGTGCACGTGTTTTTCTGAATGTTCTTCATGGTAAGTTTATGATTATGTGGTCAATTTAAAAAGGGCAGATTCTCCCTTTAAACTCAGATGATAATTGAAGAGATTTGTGTCTTGTGTTCAGTTTCAGTGTCTCCATCATCTTCATCATCATCTTCATCTTCATCTTCACAGACTGAGATCAGTCCAGGCCGCTCTGTGACTCTCTCCTGTCAGTTGTATACTGCATTCTCCTGTAATGATTGGGTCCGTTATGGGAGATTTGAGCTGTTGTGGGTGAATCAGACTGGTGTTGATCTGAAGACAGACTCCAGATATCAGATATTATCATCAGGTCCAGATCGCTGTAATATCACTCTGACTACAACACTCCTGAATGAAGATGACAACAGAGAGTGGAGATGTCAGCTTACTCGCAGAGATCAACTGGAGACCTCAGTCAGATACACTGTCAAGTATTCAGGTGAGAAAACACTCTTTTCTGACAGATTTGTGAAAACTTCCACAGATTGGCTCTACTCTTTCTGATGGCTTCATACGTTTTGGAGTTGTAAAATATTAGTGGTCAAAGTCATAAACTGCATAACAATCCTTATAATTCCCAATATTGGCCTCCTACATGGGTCATACATGATATATTGCATAAATCAGACGAGTGTATTAAAGCCTAGTATGACCCATGTAGGAGGTCGGCTTTAGGAATTATAAGGCTTATGTCCTTCATTCAAGCTGAAGGTTTATTTGCAGAAGCTCAACTGTGTTTCACTCTCATATAAACCAGGAATAAATTATACAGTAATACAGTTATACAGTTATACAGTAATACAGTACACAGTAATACAGTCTCTTCTCAACTACTGCCATTCTCGTCCTGACAGCTTGAGAGTGAAGTAAGAAGATAATAGATGACAGACTCGTGCACATATTCATCATTTCTGTGATGTGAAGCTCCAGTATTATGTGATGATGATGTTGTGTATATGTGGCATTATGTGTTGAACTGAACTAACAGACGTGATCCACAGATCCAGCTGATACAGCATCAGAAACTGAAGTCAGTGTGACTGCTGGATCATTATACAGAGGTACGACACGTTCATTTATACTGACAGCTTTATAACATTAAACTATCAGTCAGTCTGTAAATGCTTCATCAATAACTGTTGATAGTTGAATACCCTTGACTTCAGTCATGTACAGTTTCTCTTCTTCCTCTCATGTTTCCTGCAGTGATTGTGATTATTGTTGAGATGGCAGTGTTTGCTGCTCCTACTGTGATTCTTCTTCAGATCATCTGTGCAAGAAGAGCTGGTGAGTTTTGAGCCGCACACAATCTGATGATTCACACTCATCTGATCTGGAACAATCTGCAATCATGATAAAAACACATACGAGAGGTCAGTCAATGCTTTTATTTTGCAGGGAGGAAGGACTCGAAGGACCCAGAGGAAATAGAGATGCCGACAATATTAGAATAAAATACTGATGAGTTTAGAGCCAATCTGCAGCAATATTTACAATAGCAAAAACTTACAGAGGATTGTTCATTGTTTTATTTTCTTCTTCTCAGAAAACAGAGAGAAAACTCTGAGCACTTATAGTGACATAATCAAGTTTAGATTAAAATGTTTTTTGTTTTTTTACATATAAAAAGCCAGATTTATTTTCATTTATATGGATTTTATGGATATATTTGCCTACAGTGTTGAAAGTCATTCTCTTGCGCTTCATATGTAAACTGCTTTAAATATAATATTAATACAGTAATGGACAGACTCAGACTGTATAATCTCTCTCTGTTCTGTGTGATGGAGCTGATTTGAGGATTCTTGGATCTTGTCTGTTCATTCCTGTTTTTAGCATCTTTTTTCATTTTGAATGATTGCTATAATTTTCTTAATAAAACCTCTGCAGTTGTGTTTAATAAGTGCTTGATAAGAGAGCCAGTGGTTGTTCTGCAGTCAAGTCATTGAGAGCATTACAATAGTCCAGGAAACTGCTAAAATAAAGAAGGGAGACTAACAGCAGAAATACTTTCATGTGCAAAATATATCCTTCAGAGCTAATATCCATCGTTCAGAGCAGGTGTGTCTTCTCAGACATGTTTCACTGGGGCAGTCATGGCCTAGTGGTTAGGGAGTTGGACTGGTAACCCAAAGGTTGCTGGTTCAATTCCAGAGCCGGTGGGAAATGACTGAGGTGCCCTTGAGCAAGGCACCTAACTAATCGCTAATCGCACCCCTAATCGCTCCCCGGGCGCCACACAAAGGCTGCCCGCTGCTCTGGGTGTGTGTATCCACGTTTGCAGTGTGTGTGTGTTAACTACTCACTACTCTGCTCCTAATGTGTGTGCATTAACTTGGATGGGTTAAATGCAGAGGTCAAATTCCAAGTATGGGTTACCATACTTGGCCGTCACGTGTCACTTTCACTTTCACACACACGTTACACACTTTCACTGTGGGATTGTGTAACTATACAGTAACTCTAGCAGGGTTTCAACACTCAGTTGTTCAGATGAGAGGAAGTTACACAACCACAGGAGGAGCTGATGAAATCTCTAACTAGATACAACAAACTGTGTTGGTGCTTCGAAGCTTTTGACACAGTGCTCAACTTCGCCATTTGATACTCAATAATAATTCCTACACCGACTGTGTCATTCAAATGTTTTGTTCAATGGGATATCGTTGTAAGGTTTATTTGTATATGTTAATAAGCATATTTGTCATTACTCACCTTCTAACTACAATGTTTAATACGCCAATAAATTGGTCCTATGTGATTTTTCATTGCACCATTTTTGGGCCTGCCAGTATTTGAGAGGGTCCTCACTTCGAGGGAGGTGTGTATCATTGATGTATCTCTTGACCTCTATGGTGGCATCAGCATTATAGCTTTGATGCCGTTGTGTCTCGCTGACCCAGCTATCCAGGAGCTCCCACAGGTCATCTGAGGATGGTGGATTCGAGCTGCCTGAGATGATGATGCCTCTGCTTGCTCACTGGTTAGCCAGATCACTGAAGCACATTCACCCGTCAGCAGCTTCACGGGCATTATCCTGGTTGCCAAACCCAAGTGTCTTAAATCTAGGCTCCAGCAATGTGGCCAGTGCAAGCACACGGATGGATTGAACATTACATGTACTGCTGAAGAGCCATCCCTAAGAATGAAGCAGATGTATTTCTTGCCAGGGCTGTTTTTTTTCTGACACTCTCTTCTCCTCAGAGAGCTCTTTAGTGTTATGCTTGAAGGGTGCCAGTACTTCAAGGCTTTCAGAAATGATGTCAAAATCAGCACTTGAAAGTGGCATGATGTCGCTTGACAAACTAGCCAAAGCAGCACCAACAGGCTCTCTGAGGTCAATGAGTGTTTGCAGCAGATCATGCGTGCTGTTCCACCTGGTGTCCACTTCATGGAGAAGCTTCAGGGGCTGGCTGCCCATCCTTTCCTGGGCAAGGATTAGCTTTTCAGTGGCCTTAGTGCTGCTCCTGAAAAAAGTCACCAGTCTCCTGGCTCTGCTCCAACACGTCATGTTCTTCAACTGCCCTCTTAACAATGAGGTTGAAGGTATAAGCAAAGCAAGGAAGATGGCGTAGATCCCAGCTTCTGAATTCCTGACACCATGTCAGTAACCATTACACGACTCTGTAACCGTCGCTGCAATGGTCTCATATGCAGCAAACCCAGGCGGCAGCTGCCATCAGACCCAAGAGTCTCTGAAGCGTTTTCAGGGCGACCGCTCTGCCCTTCACAAAAGAGGCCAGTGTATCGTTAATGGACTGTATACTCTGTTCTGATGAGCTCGAGAGTCCAAAATCATACCCAGAAAATCTATCTGGAAACTATCTATATACGAAAATCTGGAATTTCATTTGAAATGTGGTGTGCTTTTTATTTTGATCTATTCTTATTTTCAACCACTCTTAGTTTCAAGTATTTACTTTTTTATCTAGCATTTGTTGAGAACTGCATTATTATTATTTTTGTCTTGAACAATGATTCAATTAAAATTGATAGTGAATACAAAACCAAATGAGTGAAAAATGTGTTACTGTCTGACACATTCTGAGTGCAGTGTGAACAACTAAATCCTCTGCTGAATGCATATTTACAAACAATTACATTATATAATGTACAAAATACATTATATGGGTTATGTTTTAAAACCAATACCATCATTATTCCATGGTATAATAAAAAAGAATGCATTCATATCTGAAAACTACATGTCTTATTGTACAGTGCCAAGATAGTATTTATATTCCAGTGCCAAGATAGTATTTATATTCCAGTAATGAACAATGTGACTAACACTTTTTGTTTGTGTGGACCGTTTATCAGTTTGGACCAGTGCAGCGCGAGCCTGATCAAGCAACACTGTTACTGCGAGATCCAGTAAATAAAGCATTTGAATTCGCCACTGAAGTAATAACATCGCTGCGAGATCTAGTGAGAAATATTCACATTTCTCCGTTATTAACGGATCAAACAGCGCTGACGTGGAAACCAGGAATAAACATTGTGCAATGAATGAACAAACTATCCAGTGTCCACAGATCAGCAACATTCACCATGGCTTTACTGTAGTAACACTAACTGCAACCATGGAAGTTTGGCATTTTCCACTAAGGCCCAGTATGCATCCACCTCCCTGCAACACTGACTTTCCTCAGCTGTAAACATTGCCTCGCATTTCCCACACAAGCACCTATGGAACAAAAAATTTATCAGGAATAAATATCTCTCTGTCTCTCGATGAGAAACCGCTAAGTTATATCACGTAACGTTAGTCTGGGCGGATATTAATGAGCATGACAAACGCCTGATCAAAGCTTAGTTTCTGTTATTGTAAGTTCCATTATGTTCTGTCTAACATTAATCCTGGCCTGTCCCTGCTCTCTTGGCAGCCTAGCAGGCTCATAATTGTATGGCTGTGGTTCGTCAACAATTTCCTCAGCATCCGAAATGTCATCAATCTATTTTTCCCTGTTGTTTGAATGGACCGCTCTCCCTCGCGCTATGTCACGACTCTCGCCCGTCACGCCCATTTTCAGATGCGGAAGTAAAATTTTCTCACAAAAACGACTCCAGAAGCCACTGTAGTGTATTTATAATTTTTTTTTAAAGAAAATCTAGTTCCTACATTATTTTTCTATACATTAACTTGTTAGGTCTTCTAACCTGCAAGATGCTCTTTAAATGCTTGAACCCCGATAAATGCTGCTTGCAGCTTTAATTTAAAATTGGAATTTCTCTGAAATTAAAAATCTTTGGGAACTTTTGGGATACTGGAAGTACACAACTGCAGGAAATATATCACACTTTGCAAGTGATTTTTGGTCATTTTATAAAAAATAAAACTTACATATTGTAGCTTTAAACACCTTACGTTTTGATTCCCTGTTAACTGTAGTAACAAACTGTCCGAATAATACCCATTTGTTGACATTTAGCAAGAAACCTTATAATTTAGAAAATAAAATCATATGTCAGAGGTTATGTCTACCTTCAACAATAGGGGTGTCCTCCCTTGAGATGTAGCCACATCCTCCAGTGTCATAGCATCAACCAAAACCATTGTATCATTTAAAGAAATAGTGTATCTTTAAAGACCATTGTCATGCTCTTAAAGTGTTAACCCATTGAGCACAGTAAATCAAACTAAACGGCCCACTTTGCCTGCATTCACCCTACATTTATTTTTAAGAGTGCATTTACTATTGGAAGCTATGGCCAAAAAGCCTCTGAAAAGACCAAGAAAAAAAAACATGGGAATGTTCAGGTTATGAAATATACTTTAATGTAGGACACATACAAAGAATACACAAGGAAAATCATGATTAGCCTATTTGAATCTGCCCTTCCTCCATATCCGACGACTCATCTTTGACTCTCAGTGCCTTCCTCCACATATTTTCTTGGGGGGCACTTCAGTCTTCTGCCACAGACTTGGAGTAGTAATACCAATCACACCGAGAGCAATTATCGGTCCAGCATTCCCACTGAGTTTACTCTCCTCATCTGAACCCATTCCCAGATCATCCTCCTTCTCATGAACCGCCACTGCACGTCCCAGAATGGAATAAGGCCCAAAGAGCTTGGCGTCTGGAAGCGTCAGGAACTGCCTTATAACTCCTTTCTCGGAAGCAAAGTTGCCCAGGTCTCCAGGGTGATGAGGGTGGTCAACGCCGTTTGGATTATAATGAGGACCAACAGTGATGCAGCCTTGACTGAGGTCTCCATACTGATGGATGTGCATGGCACGCTCTTGACGATCGATGGCAGGCAAACCACGGAGGTTGATTTTCACTTCTAAATCTCCATTGGGGAAGACCTGCTTGAAGAGGATTTGCCCAAAGATCTTTGGCTGGTTACGTGGCAAATTGGAGCCGGGAGTTACTTCACAAGTGGCATAGATTGTGTTGTCAAACTCCACGACTTCCGGCTGTGGAGCTTCGGCAGGCAAACACTCCTCGTTGTGGAACTCTCCTCCTTGTATATGCAGCACCAGCAATATCAGAGGGAATATTAGGATGATTTTCTCCATGTTGATCTTTAAAGCCTACAATGAAGAGTGGATTCAGTGAAATCATGCCATTTGGTTTAAGAATGTAATATTTTTGATAAAAGGTCAAAGCTTTGTTGCAGGGAACTTTGAGAATGGAAGTTGCATTAGGTAAAATAGCACAACCAGATTAGTTTGCAACGGAAAACCATACAAGAACCCAGACAGCAACCAGATCCAGCCCACATCTGGGCCGTGTGTAATCCATGTGTACCAGATGTGGGCCGACACCATGTTGCTGTCTAGAAAACTATATTTTTGAATTGCTATGTACCCTTGTGAAAAAAAAAAAAAAAAAAAAACGAAAAAAAAAAAATATTATTGGTATTGGATGTGTACCTGTAGTATCTTGAAAGTACAATAATAATAAAAAAAAAAAAACCTGTAGGTCCACTTGCAGATAATAACACTGATGAATTATAAAAAGCCACTTAAAGGCAGGGTAGGTAGAAATGGTCTAAAAATTTTATTTTTCAAATTTGTTTAAACTTTATGTACATATCAATACATAATTAAAATGTAAGTACTCTGAAAAAGAAAGTATCAAAATCGAGTGTCTGTAGACCTCTCACGACTGTTTTAAAGACATCTCATTATTTCCATTCACTCCACTCCCTCATTTCTGTGCTTCTTCCAAAGCCACGCCCCCAAAACACATGAACGCGCGACTCCGACCGCTGAGCTAGAGGACGCATTATTTACCTGAGACAAGCGGAGGGGAAGGGGCATTTTTTTGCCTGGTTTGCCTTCACTAACTGCATATGCCGGTACTGTAAATTTAGATTGCTCTTTCTCTGCCATTGTTTTGGTATTCCTAGGTTCAGTGCCTTCTTCTTCTTCTTCGATAGATTTTATTGGCAGCTTGCAAACATAGTGCATTACCGCCATCTACTGGACGGAGGTGTGATCAGGTTCCGTGCCTCTCGCACTCCTCAAATCAAACGGTCGCGCGCAAGTGGGCAGGTGCTGTGTGGCAAAAGGGTGGTTGCCATGGTTGCGAGAGAGTGACAGTCGCCTAAGCCAATCCTTTGATTCGTCCCGAATCGAAATAATGAGCTGTGTTTAATACAGATTAAACGGTCTAGAGTCACTTGATTTTTATACTCTTTTTTTCAGAGTTCTTACATTTTAATTATGTATTGATATATATAGAAAGTTTTAACAAATTTGGATCTTTAATTTTTAATAAATCCTACCTACCCTGCCTTTAAGTGTTCCCACGTACACTTTCATAAGCATCACACCTGCCAGCCAAAGTGCCTATGATACAAACCAATGACATACAGGTGGATGTAATCACACTAAAATGAGTCCAGGCAAAGGTTTATGGAAATGGAAAAGGTCTAGGGAGAAGTGCCCTCTGGTGGCCATGATAGGGCTTCTGCTGGCAGGAGTGACATTAAGTACATGTACACTTAAAAAAAAAAAAAAAAAAAAAAAAAAATGCCAAACTAAGAGTTTTACTTTAAAGTACATTATGTTTTAAAAATCTTTTTGTTGTGCTTTAAAGTACACTTAATTTGATCTGTTGTAGCCTACTTGTTATTCAATATTAAATATAAAGTTAAGATTTTTTGATTCTGATATTTTTCACAGGTAAAATAAAAGACAATATCTATACTTTTGCTTAAACTAAACTTTTTTTAGTTGTACTAAATCAAGTCAGTTGATGGAGAAAATGGAATAAAAATAAAAATAAAAAAGCAAGCCTAAAACAGCACAGGTGCACTACCGTACAGCTGAAAAGTTGTCTTCAATCCGTGTGGAGCCTGAATATTGCAGTCACAAAAATACTACAACGCTTAATCCGTGTGCAGTCCTGACCTGGGGTTGAGAGAATGTTCCTTTTGGCTGCTCTTATAGGAACTCATGTTGAGCTACAAGTTAACCATGATAGTCTGTTAGTCACTAATTAAGTTCACCTGTGTTTCATTTACCTCCCTTTGTTTGCCTGTTTATATATAGCACTCAGTTTATTCAGTTCTTTGTCTTGCATTGCACAATGTGTTCTCCAGTGTTTTGTGTTTATTAAAAGAAGTACTGCTATAGATTCCTTTTCTCTTCATTTGGTGGCTCATTTGTGACTCATTCATTCTTAGTGTACAATTCCACTTGACGTTCATGCTTGACACCACTTCTTATAGCAGATATTCATCAAACATAAGTGAATAGCTGACAGTTCTTCCTTTTCAAGAAACCATTTCTACAGACTCTGATGTACCAAGCCTGACAAGCCTATATTACACATGCAATTGGACTGTTATTTGCAGTTTTTTTACAATTGCTATGACAGATTTTTCAATACAATTTTCCAAAACTCTTAACACGGTTAGTTAGCACTACATCCGTCTGTGTAAGCTATACTATTAACACATTTTGTGTTGCTTTAACACAAAATGCATACAATTCACACAAGCTCAAACAAGACCAAAACAATGGATTTGTACTGCCAAATTTACCAATGCTTTAACACTGTATGTCAGAACAGATAACACCATGTTCTAAACCTAACCTTACAGGCTAAAGTCAAGGTAAACAGCTGCTTATATTGTGAATTGAAACACAAATATATCCCCTGTATTTTATCCTATTGTTACTGAGAAACAGCTGATTGAATTATGCAATAATATAAATCACAGCTGATTCCCATCTAGGAAACACACTCAGGTGTTGAGGTTCTTTCAATCGCATGACCATATGGTATACTGTAACCGTACATTCTATAAAGCACTCTGAGATGGGTCTTTTTTTATTGAATTTCTGCAGCAAAAGACCTACAGTAAACCCAACAAAACAAAAATGTAGAGAGGCTTCAAAAGAAACTGCAGTGCAAAACACAATCTATGATCAATACAATATACTGTCTGTTGTATAAGGGCATACCTGACACGTATACAATAATACAGTTTCTGTAATTCCATCTGATGTTAGTGTTTTTATGACATTGTGCTATGATTGACTAAATCGTCCTGTTGGACGGCTATGTTATTTGATTTTGAGACATGTTTGCAGTGTACTCATCAGTTCACTCAATGCATGTGTAAAGTTCAAAACAACTAGAACATGATGTGTTGACATGAAATTTTATGAAATTTGAATTTCAGATATCTTAATGAACTCTACAGCATATTACAAATGGAACTACAACACATGCAACAACAAATAGGCTAACACAAATTCAATAAGAGGAACATTTTAAATGGTAACCATATTGTAAAACTTTTTTTCTGTCTGTTTTCTCTAAACACTGTAGATGAACTTAAATTGTGTCCATATTTTAAAGCGTTATATTCTGCATCTACATTTTAAGAATAATAATAATAATAATTCGTTACATTTATATAGCACTTTTCTGGGTAATCAAAGTCCCATAGACCACGGGTGAGCACCCCCTGCTGGCCTCACTAACACCTCTTCCAGCAGCAACCTGGTTTTCTCAGGAGGTCTCCCATCCAGGTACTAACCAGGCTTGCTAACCTCTTACAATAACAAAGGTGTAGGTTGATGACGCATAAGCGGAATTATGGAACTTTTCGTCATGCCGAAGGATCTAATAATGTTTATGGGTGAGTGAGTACATTGATGTTTTTAACATGACTGTGGTATGAAGCAGGTCGCGATTGCCAATGAGAGACAGATATCAGAGCCACATGCGAGTTCCGCGGATATAAAGGAATAAGGACATTTCATTCTACCGATCTACCCGCAAGTGCTGAATTAATACTCACACATACCCCTTTTCCACCAGCATGAACCAGGTGCCAGTTCAGAGCCAGAGCTACAGTATTGCCAGTCCGGAGTTGGTTCGTCTGACGAGCTCTCTAAGATCCGGTTTGCCTTTCCACAAGGTCACTGTATACATCTCATGTTGCCCAGCAACGCTAGCGTGGCAGCGCCAAACACAAACACACCAGGCTTGTTCGAGATGGTTCGGCTTCTCGCAGACCGATCGGCTCATGACATCAAAGCACTGCGAAAGCAATCCAAAAGCACAAGGACTCGTTTGCTCTCCAAACACTCCCGCAGCTCCGATCGGTCCGTGCCGCTCCGATGCATCTCGAACAAGCCTTCCATCAACAATGGAGGTCGTTGCGTTACTACAGTATTGATGCTCATGGCTTTGCTAATCGTAAATTCTCTAAGATCATTATTCATGTCGGCACTAATGATGTTCGACTCCGCCAGTCGGAGATCACCAAAATTAATATTAAAGAGGTGTGTGAACTTGCAAGTACGATGTCAAGGACTGTAATTTGCTCTGGCCCCCTTCCTGTTCGCAGGAGTGATGAGATAGTTAGTAGATTGTGTTCGCTTAACGGTTGGCTGTCTAAGTGGTGTCCGCTTAATAATATAGAATTCATAGACAATTGGAAAGGTTTTTGGGGCAAACCTGACCTGTTGAAAAGAGATGGTATTCATCCCTCCTGGGATGGTGCTGCTCTTCTCTCTAGTAATATGGCTCATAGTCTTAGAGCTCAAACATGACAATCTGGGGCTCAGGTCAGGAAGCAGACAGACTGGCTAAACCGACTGTCTGCTAGCGGCCTCGCGTCACCCAGGTCAGATAAATCCCATCACATAGAGCCTCTTTTACCTAGCTATCATCGTATAGAGACTGTGTCTGTTCCCCGAATTTGGAAATCCAAAAAACGTTTTAACCCATCTAAGGTTAAAAATTTAATTGATGTTCAACAAATAAAAAACAGCTATAATACAGACGAGCAAATGCTAAAGCTTGGGTTGCTGAATATTCGATCGCTTACTTCAAAAGCACTCATTGTTAATGATATGATTTCAGATAATAACCTAGATGTGCTGTGTTTGACAGAAACCTGGCTAAAACCAAACGATTACATTACTTTAAATGAATCAACCCCGCAAGATTACTGTTATAAACATGAGCCTCGTCTGAAACGCAAAGGGGGTGGTGTTGCTGTAATTTATGGTAATAGTTTCAAAACCACTAAGAAATCAAGTTTTAAATACAATTCTTTTGAAGCATTGGTGCTTAATGTAAAAATATATAGTGTAAACGATAAATCACGTTTGAGATTTGTGCTGGCTACTGTATACAGGCCACCAGGGCACCATACAGACTTTATCAAAGAATTTGCGGACTTTCTATCAGAATTAATATTGACTGCAGATAAAGTACTAATTGTTGGTGATTTTAATATACACATCGATAATGAAAAAGATGCATTGGGATTGGCATTTAAAGACATTGTAAATTCAATTGGAGTTAGACAACACGTGTCAGGACCTACTCATCGTCGTAATCACACTCTAGATCTAATATTATCACATGGAATAGATGTTGATGCCGTTGAAATTCTGCAGCAGAGCGATGACATCTCAGATCATTATCTAGTCTCGTGTAATTTGCATTTAGCTAAGGCTGCAAAGTCCGTGTTTCAAATATGTGAGACCTATCACTTCTGCCACTAAAGATTGCTTTATTAATAATCTTCCTGATCAGTTTCATCATCTCAGCATCCCGGATAGCTTAGAAGAACTTGATATTACAACAGAAACGTTTAACTCTCTCTTTTCCAGCACTTTAGACACAGTTGCTCCGTTGCGCTTAAAGAAGATTAAAGAAAATAGTCCAACGCCGTGGTACAACGAGCACACTCAGGCACCTAAGAGAGCAGCCAGAAAAATGGAGCGCAACTGGAAGAAAACAAAATTAGAGGTATTTCGCATTTCATGGAAAGAGAGCTCGATTGCTTACAGAGAGGCTTTAAAAGCTGCTAGATCTGCTTATTTTTCAAACCTATTAGAAGAAAATAAACATAATCCTAGGTATTTATTTGAAACAGTGGCTAAACTAACGAAAAATAAAGCTTCAAGCACCGAAGTTTCCAAGCAACACAGCAGTAATGATTTTATGAACTTCTTCACTTATAAGATAGAAAATATCAGGGACAAAATTATAACTATGCAACCGTCTACTACAGTATCGCATCAGGCAGTGCATTGTAGTCTCCCTGAGGAAAAATTTGATTCATTCGTTGCTATAGGAGAGGAAGAATTAACTAAACTCGTTAAATCATCTAAATCGACAACATGTATGTTAGACCCGATACCGACTAAGCTACTGAAAGAGATGCTTCCAGAGGTCATAGATCCTCTTCTTAATATCATTAATTCATCTTTGTCTCTAGGATACGTACCAAAAAACTTTAAAGGAGTCATAACCTAGTATTACATTGGATACCTACTGCTGTATTGTAGTCTTTCAGGCCCTTCTAAAAAAGAAAAGTGGAAAAAAAATAAACACAGACCTACTTTTACCCTTATTTCTGAAGGCATTATTGTCTCGCGAGATCAATGCGATGTTTTGGCTGTCGTGGACGCTCTATATGGCTCTGCACGCCAGTTGAAAGGGTTGTTGGGACAGCGTCATTAAAAATGAATTTCATCCACTGGTCTTTGATAGTTTCGTCCGATTTTGGGAGATAAAACACATTTACATGTTTTTTATGGCAATCAACCACAGAGCAAGTCCGGTGTGCACTCGGTTTCTCCATCTTTCCCGACTGAACTGAATATGAGGGGGAGAGGGGAAGGGGGGCTTCCTGCAGCGGTGTCCATATATGGTATATCCTACTACCTCATGACGTCAAGAGGGAGCTGAAATCAAAATCTCGTATTTGAGTGCGTGTGCACGCGCGCTCGTTTATTTACCCTGAGGTAAACAAACGCTTCACTTTTAAATATCGGCTTCCCGGCCAGTGTATAATCGTTAGTCGATCATAACATACATTGATTCTCGTGGAAAAGTGAAAATTGCAGGTTATGACTCCTTTAAGCTGGCTATGATTAAACCGCTTGTTAAAAAAACGCAACTTGATCCTACAGAATTAGTCAATTACAGGCCGATCTCGAATCTACCTTTTCTGTCAAAGATATTAGAAAAGGCAGTAATCCTCACAACTGTGTTCCTTTCTTGAAAGAAATGATATCTGCGAGAATTTCCAGTCTGGATTCAGACCGTACCATAGTACCGAGACTGCTCTCGTTAGAGTCACAAATGATTTGCTCTTATCATCCGATCGTGGTTGTATCTCGCTATTAGTGTTACTCGATCTTAGTGCTGCATTTGACACCATTGACCACAACGTTCTTTTAAATAGATTAGAACATTTTGTTGGCATTACGGGAAATGCACTAGCATGGTTTAAATCATACTTATCTGACCGTTATCAGTTTGTAGCAGTAAATGATGAGATGTCTCATCGATCACAAGTTCAGTATGGCGTACCACAAGGCTCAGTACTAGGACCGCTGCTGTTCACTCTGTACATGCTACCATTAGGAGATATCATTAGGAAACATGGAATTAGCTTTCACTGTTATGCTGACGATACTCAGCTGTATATTTCTTCAAAACCTAACGAAACTTATCAATTCACAAAATTAACGGAATGCATAGCAGATATAAAAAAATTGGATGACTCGTAATTTCCTACTTCTTAAATCTGAAGAAACAGAGTTTCTAATTATTGGACAAAAAACTTCCTCACGTAATAACCTAGAATACTGTCTAACACTCGACGGCTGCTCTGTTAAGTCTTCGTCGTCGGTTAGGAACCTGGGTGTGCTCTTTGATACCAATCTTTCATTTGAAAGTCACGTGTCTAGTATCTGTAAAACTGCATTTTTCCATCTTAAAAATATATATAAATTACGCCATATGCTCTCATTGACAAATGCGGAACAATTAGTTCATGCGTTCATGACCTCAAGGCTAGATTATTGTAATGCTCTACTGGGTGGTTGCCCTGCACGCTTAATAAACAAACTACAGCTGGTTCAAAACGCAGCAGCTCGAGTTCTTACCAGAACCAGGAAGTATGACCATATTAGCCCAGTTCTGTCAAAACTGTATTGGCTCCCTATTAAACATCGCATCAATTTTAAAATATTGCTGATTACATACAAAGCACTAAATGGTTTAGCTCCGCAGTACTTGAGTGAGCTCTTAACGCATTATAGTCCTTCACGTCTTTTGCGATCTCAAAATTCCGGCCAGTTACTAATACCTAGAATATCAAAATCGACTGCTGGCGGTAGATCCTTTTCCTATTTAGCACCAAAACTCTGGAACAGTCTTCCTACCATTGTCCGGGAAGCAGACACACTCTGTCAGTTCAAAGCTAGACTAAAAACACATCTCTTTGACCTAGCTTTCACATAATACATTATAGACTTCTATAATTTAATGTTAGGCTGCATAGATTAGGTCAGCCGGAACCGGGAACACTTCCCATAACTCCTGATGTACTCGTTACATCATGAGAAGAATGGCATCTACGCTAATTTTAGTGTCTGTGTTTATCCCGAGGTTTTCCTGCAGCCTGCCGGATCCGGGCCGTATCCAGATCTGACGAAGGACCTTCGCCTGGACCGATGACAACGCAGTGCTGAAGTGCCAACTAGTCTCTCCCTATGGAGGATCCCTCTACCACTATACAGATAAGGCGTTGTCGGGAAAATTTGTTTCGCGTTCCTACCCCAAAGCAACAAAATAAAATAAAATTCTTTATCAAAATTTATAAGGAAAGACAAGTACTTTGTTTAGGCTTGGCTTGTAGGGAATTCCAAACCTGCGTATATTCAAATGCACATCACTATAGAACCCATTCTAAATGCGCATGTGAACGCCATCAGCGTTTCTCACAGGTTCGCGTTTAAAGTCTGTGTAGAGGGAATGGTGTCGTCTTAGCGGCCCCTAATTTAATAACAAATGATCGTTGCGACGGAAGCAAATCAATCAAAACTAACTTTAGATGGAAAATAACTTAACTCTGCTATAAAGCCAAAACAATCTCTGTTACCTTAAATTATACGCTTATCTCTGTGAAGCTGCTTTGAAACAATCTACGTTGTTAAAAGCGCTATATAAATGAAGATGACTTGACTTGACTTGACTTTGCGAACCTACATCGGCATCCAAACACGGCGAATCCAACGTGTCTGTGCAGCTCGCCGTAACTTGCATAGACGGAGATTACAATCAAGCTGCTATTAGCTCGATTAGCTGCTATTTGAAAAATGGCGGTCACAAGTTTCTGTTCGTCTTGTTGGTCACGGTAACCCAGCCCCCAGTCCCTGACGCAAGCGGTTCTTACTTCTAGACCAGCAATGTTTTGGTGCTACTTAAGAACCACTTTTCCTGGTTCAGAGCTGGTGCTCTGGGTGTCGAAAAACAAAGAACCCATTTGAAACTAGGCTCTAGCCGTGAACCAGCACCAGCACTGCCTTGGTGGAAAAGGGTTAACAAGTCAGTTTATTTGGCGAATTAAACTTGTGAGGTAACGCAGCGCTGTTTCACTTGGTCTACACTATCACACTAAACTGCATTTGAGGTGTAGGTCAGGTGTAGGTCTTTTGCTGCAGAAATTCAATAAAAAAAGACCCATCTCAGAGTGCTTTATAGAATGTACGGTTACAGTATACCATATGGTCAAGCGATTGAAAGAACCTCAACACCTGAGTGTGTTTCCTAGATGGGAATCAGCTGTGATTTATATTATTGCATAATTCAATCAGCTGTTTCTCAGTAACAATAGGATAAAATACAGGGGATATATTTGTGTTTCAATTCACATTATATAAACAGCTGTTTACCTTGACTTTAGCCTGTAAAGTTAGGTTTAGAACATGGTGTTATCTGTTCTGACATACAGTGTTAAAGCATTGGTAAATTTGGCAGTACACATCCATTGTTTTGGTCTTGTTTGAGCTTGTGTGTAAAAGAAGTTCAAGCATTTTAAATTGGTGTTAATTGTATGCATTTTGTGTTAAAGCAACACAAAATGTGTTAATAGTATAGCTTACACAGACGGATGTAGTGCTAACTAACCATGTTAAGAGTTTTGGAAAATTGTATTGAAAAATCTGTCATAGCAATTGTAAAAAAACTGCAAATAACAGTCCAATTGCATGTGTAATATAGGCTTGTCAGGTTTGGTACATCAGAGTCTGTAGAAATGGTTTCTTGAAAAGGAAGAACTGTCAGCTATTCACTTATGTTTGATGAATATCTGCTATAAGAAGTGGTGTCAAGCATGAACGTCAAGTGGAATTGTACACTAAGAATGAATGAGTCACAAATGAGCCACCAAATGAAGAGAAAATGAATCTATAGCAGTACTTCTTTTAATAAACACAAAACACTGGAGAACACATTGTGCAATGCAATGCTGCGTTCCAGTCCACTTTTAGACACGCACTTGCGAACTTCCCTAAGCACTTCCCCTCGGGAGAATCCCTGCCGCCATTTTGAAGTGCGTTCCACTTCGTGAAGTGGACGAGGGAAGTTTATATGGACAGACCCTCGTTCCCTCGATTTTGACCGAGGGAGCGAGTCTGCTTCAAATGTACTCTTCAGGCACCTATATGTCCCACAATGCAGTACGATTGTGACGTCACCACATATCTCATCTAATCACCACCACAACAGACAACTCTGATATATTAATTATATATATTTTTTGTTTAAAACAACCCAAACACACATAAACATTTGGATGCTGCATTAAACAAATTCTTAAAGGAAAAAAAAATGTAAATAATAAATCAACTCCACAGCTGATTCCAAGTGATCAAGGGCTTAGGACGTTCCAGTTCAGCCCATTGCAGTTTCCGCCAGTAGTGGGCACTCGCAATGACGTACATCCGAGTGAACGAGACGGAGGGAAGTTTGCGAGTGAAGGGCATGACAGTTTTGGCCTGGAACGCAGCATAAGACAAAGAACTTCTTCTTCTTCTTCTCTAATATTAATGGCGGGTCGCAACCAACTTTTCAGGTGCATACCGCCACCTACTGTACCGGAGTGTGTAATTCAAGGTTTTAGTATTTCAGGTTATAAATTTAATGCACCCATTAAAAAAATAAAAATAAATAAATAAATAAATAAAAATAAAAAAAAACCACAAAACAACCTTTTAAACCTATATGTTAAGACAAAGAACTGAATAAACTGAGTGCTATATATAAACAGGCAAACAAAGGGAGCTAAATGAAACACAGGTGAACTTAATTAGTGACTAACAGACTATCATGGTTAACTTGTAGCTCAACATGAGTTCCTATAAGAGCAGCCAAAAGGAACATTCTCTTAACCCCAGGTCAGGACTGCACACGGATTAAGCGTTGTAGTATTTTTGTGACTGCAATATTCAGGCTCCACACGGATTGAGGACAACTTTTCAGCTGTACGGTAGTGCACCTGTGCTGTTTTAGGCTTGTTTTTTTATTTATTTTTTTATTCCATTTTCTCCATCAACTGACTTGATTTAGTACAACTAAAAAAAGTTTAGTTTAAGCAAAAGTATAGATATTGTCTTATTTTTTACCTGTCCTTGTGAAAAATATCAGAATCAGAAAATCTTAACTTTATATTTAATATTGAATAACATGTAGGCTACAGCAGATCAAATTAAGTGTACTTTAAAGCACAACAAAAAGATTTTTAAAACATAATGTACTTTAAAGTAAAACTCTTAGTTTGGCTTTTTTTTTTTTTTTTTTTTTTTTTTTTTACAGGTACACATCCAATACCAATCAGTGCTTTTTTTTTTTTTTTTTTTTTTTTCACAAGGGTACATAGCAATTCAAAAAATATAGTTTTCTAGACAGCAACATGGTGTCGGCCCACATCTGGTACACATGGATTACACACGGCCCAGATGTGGGCCGGATCTGGTTGCTGTCTGGGTTCTTGTATGGTTTTCCGTTGCAAACTAATCTGGTTGTGCTATTTTACCTAATGCAACTTCCATTCTCAAAGTTCCCTGCAACAAAGCTTTGACCTTTTATCAAAAATATTACATTCTTAAACCAAATGGCATGATTTCACTGAATCCACTCTTCATTGTAGGCTTTAAAGATCAACATGGAGAAAATCATCCTAATATTCCCTCTGATATTGCTGGTGCTGCATATACAAGGAGGAGAGTTCCACAACGAGGAGTGTTTGCCTGCCGAAGCTCCACAGCCGGAAGTCGTGGAGTTTGACAACACAATCTATGCCACTTGTGAAGTAACTCCCGGCTCCAATTTGCCACGTAACCAGCCAAAGATCTTTGGGCAAATCCTCTTCAAGCAGGTCTTCCCCAATGGAGATTTAGAAGTGAAAATCAACCTCCGTGGTTTGCCTGCCATCGATCGTCAAGAGCGTGCCATGCACATCCATCAGTATGGAGACCTCAGTCAAGGCTGCATCACTGTTGGTCCTCATTATAATCCAAACGGCGTTGACCACCCTCATCATCCTGGAGACCTGGGCAACTTTGCTTCCGAGAAAGGAGTTATAAGGCAGTTCCTGACGCTTCCAGACGCCAAGCTCTTTGGGCCTTATTCCATTCTGGGACGTGCGGTGGCAGTTCATGAGAAGGAGGATGATCTGGGAATGGGTTCAGATGAGGAGAGTAAACTCAGTGGGAATGCTGGACCGATAATTGCTCTCGGTGTGATTGGTATTACTACTCCAAGTCTGTGGCAGAAGACTGAAGTTCCCCCCAAGAAAATATGTGGAGGAAGGCACTGAGAGTCAAAGATGAGGGAGTCGGATATGGTGGAAGGGCAGATTCAAATAGGATAATCATGATTTTCCTTGTGTATTCTTTGTATGTGTCCTACATTAAAGTATATTTCATAACCTGAACATTCCCATGTTTGTTTTTTTCTTGGTCTTTTCAGAGGCTTTTTGGCCATAGTTTCTAATAGTAAATGCACTCTTAAAAATAAATGTAGGGTGAATGCAGGCAAAGTGGGCTGTTTAGTTTGATTTACTGTGCTTAGTGGGTTAACACTTTAAAGAGCATGACAATGGTCTTTAAAGATACACTATTTCTTTAAATGATATAATGGTTTTGGTTGATGCAATATGACACTGGAGGATGTGGCTACATCTCAAGGGAGGACACCCTTATTGTTGAAGGTAGACATAACCTCTGACATACGATTTTATTTTCTAAATTATAAGGTTTCTTGCTAAATGTCAACAAATGGGTATTATTCTGACAGTTTGTTACTACAGTTAACAGGGACTCAAAATGTAAGGTGTTTAAAGCTACAATATGTAAGTTAGTTTTTTATTTATTTCTTTTTTATAAAATGACCAAAAATCACTTGCAAAGTATGATATATTTCCTGCAGTTGTGTACTTCCAGTATCCCAAAAGTTCCCAAAGATTTTTAATTTCAGATAAATTTTAAATTAAAGCTGCAAGCAGCATTTATCGGGGTTCAAGCATTTAAGGCCTTTAAGCACAAATGCATAAAAAGACATTAAGTTTTATTTGGCAACCATTTAACCACTGACATCATACATGGAAAAGACCATTTCCAGCCAATTTAACATAGGAAATATATGGTTTTCAAAGCTTTTTAAAAGTTATAGTGCCACCTATGGTCTGATCTCCATAAAATTGTGCATGCTTGTTTACAATGTTATTTCACATATGCTCACCAATTTCCGCGAAGTTCTGAGTTTTCGTTTAGGATTTAAAGGCTTTCGAGTTCATTTTCTAAATGACCCTGTTATAGCCATCCAAATGCAAAAGTTCAACACACAGTTTTGAGATAAATAAATAATCAGTCAGCTATAAATAAAGCAATTGTGAGCGATAAATAAACAAAAGTAAAGGCAGGTATCTCACAGTAAATGCTTATGCCCTGAGCATTGGTGCAGTGGCACAGAGTTGACACTGCATTCTCAGAAAAAAACATTTTGAAGAGACTCTGAGGAGTGTGTGCGTCAGCAGGACTCAGCTGTCGTCCAGGTTCCCGTGCAGGCAGGAATCCCAGAGTCTGTGGAACCATATCAATGTCAGTCTCTGTTTTCCATGATAGAGTTGACTGCTTGTTGCTTGTCTGAATGTTTGTCTTGGCCCTCTTTGCAACAGGTGTCTGATGATCACCATCATCTTTATAGCTGTAAAACAAACAACTGTGAGCATGTTTATTACACAAAATACAACAACTGTATTTCAATCACTAAAAGTAATAGTGCCCAGATATTGAAAAGATATGGATGGATTTTTTTTTTTTTTTTTTTTTAAGCCATACAGACACATAATGTTTGTATGGACTATGTAAAATCGGAATATGTAAACAGAATTACACTAATATCTGAAAGAAAGGGAATAAGTGTACTTACTTTTCAGTTGTTCTCAAAACTGAACGACACCTGTCGTGTGCCCTCCCAGTGCGAGTCGCAGGTGAAGGTGAGAGTGATGCTACCACATTACTAAAACAATTATAATATTAATAAAGGTTTAACAAAGTACTATGCCAGCACATGCATAACTGATGGGCAATCAGCATGTTGATAAAACAACAAAAATAAGCTATTTTATGTTAACATTACCAATCACTAATTGTAATATTGTGCATACATGACACCACAATTTTTGCAAAGCCACACAGGCACATGTACATTTGTATCATCACGAAGTATATAAACAAAATTGAACTAACATCTGTAAAATAGTGGGTAAATATGTACTTACTCTTTCTGATTTCTGTCTGTGTTGCTGCATGCCCTCTTAGTGCGAGTTGCAGTGAGAGGTGAGAGTGAGCAACATACATTCCTTTCAAAAAAAGTTAAAAACTATTATTATCATATATTTTACTATTCCAGCACATGCACAACTGATGGGCATTATCATGCTGATAACACATTAGCCTATGTAACATTATCAACCAATCTCCAAAAATAAATAATAAAGTCATACAGGCTCATATTGTATTATCTAAGTATATAAACAAAATTTAACTAACATGGGTAAGTATGTACTTACTCTTTCTGATTTTCGACTGTGTTGCTGTGTGGAGTGCGCGCCCTCCGAGCTGCAGGTGAAGGTGATGCAGCTACATTCCTTTTTTAAAAAAAGTTGAAAACTATTATTACATAAATATTTCATTGCATTACATAAGTATAGTACCATTAGTCTATATGAATAACTGATGCGAATAATTGTAGACACGTGCTGTATGCCTAGATATTGCGTGTCAATGGGCCATTACCGGAGATAGCACAACGCAAACATTAACACATTTGCAATTCATCAGCTGGGCATATTTACACATTTCAGCACATTTACACACATTTGCAACAGATATTTGCAAGCACTCTTCGTTGATGATAATAAGGCAGCATAAACGCTATAGTCAAAATATAATCTAAACATAATATTTTTTTAATTAATTTCCAAATTCTAACTGTCATACATACTAGGCCTATGATCTAAACCAGTGGTTCCCAAACCTGTCCTGCCGGCACCCCAACACTGCACATTTTCTTTGTCTCCCTAATCAAACACACCTGATTCAACTCATCAGCTCATTAACCCATGTGATAATGAATTTAAAAAGACTTAGTCCACACGAAGCCGGTGCGTTCCCGATCCGATTTTTTTTTTTCCTCGTTTAAAAAAAAAATTCCGTAAACACGGCGTCGTCTCAAGAAATATCTGCGTACACACGAAACCACTGAAACCGACTGAAAACGGTGTAGTATATATGCCAGACCAGTATGGGGCGCTGTAATTCTGCCACAGAGATACACTATACACGGAGAAGAAGACTTTGAGCATGCGCATAACCTTGCGCGCTGTATACGAACCAAGAAGAAGAAGACAAAGATTATCGCTTTTTGCTCACCACAGTTGCAGAGAAGCAATAGATTTTGCTGTAATAAAGCTAGTAGGCTTAGTAGCTTCTGCAGCACGAATACAATCATATAAGTCCGCCATTATTGTTGTTGCTGTTACTCGTGACACAGACGACACGTGATGTGATGACATCATCGTTTCACAAAATATACGGATTGGCTGTACACACGAAACCGCAAGAGTGTCGTTTTCAGATTTATCCACTTTGGGACCGGGTTTCAAAAAATAGCGGTTTCAGTCTCCCAAAACGCCGGATCCGTGTGGACGAAACGCCAATACGATAAAAAATGTATACGTATACAGCGAAATGCGTCTCCGTGTGGACGGGCCCTTACTCATCCGAAATATTATCCACGGCTGGATCAAGTCGCCAGGACGAGCCTATCCAGGACGAGCTGAAGGGCTTCCTCACCGGTGTATCGTGTCATCTTCCAAGCACGCAGGAAAGTGAATGAATGAAACTTGCTGGTTTTAAGACATTTGCCTGGGCGTATTTTAAGTCTATGTTGCTGCTATGTGAAAAAAATCCAGCAAAACGCGCGGGCGCGTTTCTCGACCCCAGAGGGTTAACCCTCTGGGGTCTGAGGGGTTTTCTGGGCCCTGGAGGTGTTCTGACATGCTCTGACATATGTGCTTTTTTCAGTTATTTATAAACATGTTAATGACAAAGGTGTAATTCACTCTATATAGCACAAACAGGGCTACCATAATATGTGATTATCAAGCATGTATATGTTTGAATTTTTAAGAGAATAATGTTTATGCGTGGTTATTGAAAAAAATAAAAATGAAAGTTGCTGAAATAAGACCACAAAACTCATATTAAATATCTGTCAATAAGACTTTTGACTAATGGATGTTGTCACTTCGAGTTCTGGCTTCAAAATGATGTGAAAATCATCCTGGCTAATCGTTCACATGAAACAATACATTGATTTAAACGTTGTAAAACAGTTTTTTTGTCAGAAGAGGTTTATGCATGGGAGTGGTAATGGCCTATCAATATTAATTCAGACCAGGGGTGTGACATAGACACCCCCAATGACTAATGGCCCATCGCAGCCTGAACAAAGAAGTAGAGGAGGTTTTGTTTTTCAATCTATTTTATTGTAATTCCTCTATGTGGAGGAACATAATGTTCTAAATTTGCTCTAAGCAAATCAAATGTGAGCAAAATAAAAAAAATAATCAGTCTGCTATAAACAAAGCAATTGTGAGCGATAAATAAAAGTAATTTGTACAATCCGACCCCCCAAACATGAAAAGAGCTGAAAGAAGTTAAAGAGAAAACAAATAACGCACACTATAACCTTATAAACAATAATATGTTATAAATTATATGCGACTTTTAATACTGTAGGGCAGTAGCCTACTATTCCCGGAAGCAACCTCCGAGTGGCCCAGCCCATGGTCCCGTGTCGTCAAAAACGTTACATAAATTCGAAATAGTGCGCGCAGAAGCACATGCGCAAAACCGTTTTGTAAAATGATATATGAATTATTTTTATTTTATCATATGTCATTTTAAAAAAAAGGACATTTTACAAACCTACGTTTTGCGCATGTGCTCCTGCACGCACTTTTTCAGTCAGAACACAGCAATCAGAGGAGGACGCGCTGAGGAATTTGTGACTGTTTCACCTGTTCAACCACATCAAAGTTTCGTAATTAGTAAGTCCGTGCTTTTTCTCTTTTTTTCTTTCTCTTATGTGCTGAAGGGCCGCTGTGCCTTAGTGAAACGGTGTTTGTACGTGAAGAGCTCTTTTCCAAAACGCCATAAACCTAAAAAGCTGTCTCAAAGATCCAGCAAAAATAATGATTATGAATATGTAAAATATTGCAATAAGACATTTTAATTGTTTATTAACTTCTGGCAAAGATGAAGTTGACGATAGGCTATTGACTCGCGATCTTCGCAGTAGGCTAGTGAACGCACCAGAGAAATGCACATTTATTAGGCTACAGAGTTTTTTGTTTTGGATGGTTTTGTTTAGAACCAGCTTTCTGTAAATATATTTCACATTTTTTAGACCTGCGAGGCGAGTAGGCTACGGTCTGGTTCATGATGATCTCCAGTTCAAGCACCTTATGTTGTGATTGCTAGCCTATTTACTTTTTATGTATTAAATCCAGGAAATTTGTTAATGAAAATAATATTAAAATTAAGATACAATTAATACAAAACTAAATTCGTTTTAAAGAATGGATTTGTGCTTTCTGTTTTGAGGTCTCTGTGAAAGTTTGAAAGTCTTTTAGTGCTGCTTCAGAGCGCTCGCGTCCATAATGGAGAACTGTCACGTAATATTGTTTTTTCCTCATAAATGCGAACATGTGTCAACTAATGCAAGTAAATTTAAAAAGACTTACTCACCCGAAATATTATCCATGGCTGGATCAAGTCGCTCAACGTTCGTCGCTCAAAATACAAATGTTCGTCGTCAGAGTCCTGCTCTTCTTCTGAGCAAAATTTGAACTCGTGTCATCTTCCAACAGCGCAGGAAAGTGAATAAATGAAACTTGCTGGTTTTAAGGCATTTCAGGGGGCGTTTACCTTATTTTGCATAGATCACCTCAGCTCATTATCTTATGAATAGCGCGCTCTGCGAGTGGGTGTGAACTCATTACAGATAATTAGATGAGACGGGAGAAACTGTACTTCTCTTTAGTTTCATACAGATTACATTGCAGGAGAATATTTGTTTTGAATGTGAATTGTTTTATTTAAAAGTAGAAATTTAAAGCTTTCTTTAGACGCATGTTTCATGGTTGTGTGATAAGTATTAGCTGAGTTTCAGTTCATTTTCCAGACTTGTTTCAGAAAGATTTTTGCGGAGACAGAGTGAGCTGAAAGCGCACCCTGTTTATTTTATTTATTTAAAAATAAAAACAAGGTTTTGATGTTAATGTGAGTGTACACAAAAAAAAGAAGACCCTCTATAGTTTATAATCATGTATTTATTTTATTAATATGACCGTAAATGACGGATTTTTTTAAGTTTATGTTGCTGCTATGTGAAAAAAATCCAGCAAAACGCGGGGGCGCGTTTGCTGACCTCAGAGGGTTAACTGTAAGCAGCAGACAGATCCAGCAAGAGGAGAACTGAGGATTCGGAGGCTCCTCTTGCCAGTCTCAGAGCTTCAATAACCGAGAGCAGGGCCGTCTCAGTTTAGTGGCGCTTCTGAAGCCAGACTGGTTGTTGTCCAGGAGGATGTTCTGTGTGAGAAATGTAGATAGTTGGTCGAAAACGACTCGTTCAAGTGTTTTAGCAAAGTGGTCCAGAAGTTCAGGGAGGCGGAAGTTAAATCAGTGGTGCTTGAGAAATACATCCCAGATCTTCCAGAGCATTTGTAGTGTTGATAAAGGAGTCTGGATCTGATATATTTCTCAAGGCTGGAGAGAGTAAAGCAGAACGTTATAATCCATGTGTAGAAACTCCCTGAAGACAGTTAATATCTGCTTTACAGACGCTCATGTGCAAATGCAGGTTTATTTTACCAAGCTGATGCTAAAAATTACTTTACAATACTTTTAAAATCTGTTTTATAATTTAGGAAACTGCTAAAATAAGGAAGGGAGACTAACAGTAATGCTCTCGTGTGCAAAAGAATATCTTATAAACTGTGTTCAGAGCAGATGTGTGTTGAGAGAGTGCGGTTCACAATACGCATGTAAAGCAGCACTTCACTGTGGCATCGTGTCTCTATACAGCGACTCTAGCAGGATTAAATCACTCAGTTGATCAGAACAGAGGAAGTTAATAACCACAGGAGGAACTGATGATGTTTAGAGGAGGAGCTGTAACTATATATAATGAAGAGGAAGACTGACAGATACAGAAGATGTCTGATAAGTGTGATCTGTGTCTGCTGGGACTGATCATTCTCTCTTCACTTCTCTCTGTCAAGGATCTCCTCTGACCGTTCTGTCAGTCGTGTCAGTCTAATCTGTCTATTTTAGTGGTGTTTTGTTCTTCCCGCTGTTCTAGAGGATCCTTGCTATTGTTTAGTATATTTCCCCCCTTAGTTTTCTCTGCTTATTCTGGAGCAATGTAGCTGTTATCTGATTGGCTTGAGTAAACGGTGGGTGGAGTCCACTTATCTGTGGCTTTTTCTGCATGTTGACGCTAGAAGTGTTTCAAAATCCACAGATGCGTGCAGCGATTTACTAATGCACAGATAGCGTTTCACAAATAAATGCCAGGCAGAGTTGTGTTTGTGACAAAACACATTTGTTTAATTTTTGTATTAATTTGTAAATCTCATTTTATTTACTTGTGAGTTTTATACATTTTTGTGAAACTCTTACATTTATTTGTGGATCTTAATCTATTTATTTGTGAATTTGATCATTTTTGTGAATCTCTTTACATTTGTTTGTGAATCTCTTTACATTTGTTTGTGAATCTCAATCTATTTATTTGGAATAATGCAACAATCCTAACCCCATACTTTTACTTTGGGACTTTTAGGATATTGGAAATTTCAGTGAAACTTCAGGTGTGTGAAAACCCTGTACACGTCCATACACTTGAGATGCACAGAGATGATCAGATACAGGACATTTCTGAGTACACACACTAGATGTGTTCAGAGATTTCCAGTATACCAGCAATTGCTGATGTTGTAATGTTTAAATCCTGGTAAGCATGAGGCCAAGAAAGTTCTCAGTTCTTATAGCTAGGCAGAACTGCGGATCGTAGGCTACCACACAAGTCTTGTACGTGACCATTTAGTACAGTTATAGGCATCGAAAGATTTATATGCTTTAATAGACTTTGGGGAGAGCTGATGATACTGTAGCAGGAAGCATGACCTCTTACCTCCACGATTTTGGAGGCTCTTTTTGTTAAAGACCCTAAAAATCTAAAAACTTCTGAAATGGCGACGCAAAACCTGATGGAGAGTGACTGCCGTTGAGTTCTGGCGATGCTGTGCACAAGCAGCCGGAGGTGTGTGAGTGCGCCACGGGCAAAGAGTGTCGTTTAAGAGCTACGTTAGACAGTATGTTTAAAGATCATTTTAGAGGCCAGATGGTTGGCTTGATGCACAGGATCATCGATGCTGCGTGTGATATGAAAAACGATTGTGCGCAGGATATCAAACATGTAACAAATCTCAAAAATGAAACGGATGTCGTAAGAGGTCTGACAAATTCACGGACAGATGTGACCTCCATGTTTTTTAACGGCAAAGAGCCGATCGAATCCTCAGAAAAGTTCTGGATGTGTTGCGTGTATGTAGTGACGAGTTCGGAGTCACCGAAATACTCTGTATGTGTACATTTGTGACAGATCTCTGTGTGTCACAGGTGTCAAAAAATGCAACAACTGACATTGGTGAAATAGTTGAAAGTCTGGTCAGCTATACCTAGAGCAAAACATGATAGCCTGCAGAGATTTTCTATTCTGGTTAGACTGTCTGTAAATATCGTTATACATTTAGCTGACGCTTTTATCCAAAGCGACTTACAATTGCTATATATATGTCAGAGGTCGCACACCTCTGGAGCAACTAGGGGTTAAGTGTTTTGCTCAGGGACACATTGGTGTCTCACAGTGGATTCGAACCCGGGTCTCTCACACCAAAGGCATGTGTCTTATCCATTGCGCCACACCACCCCAAGTTTTACTTTATGTATGTTATGCCAGTCTATAATTTTCTTCACTACCTCAATGTATGAATGTATACTGAAAAGTATAATGTTGAAATGATTAAGGTCAAAAGGTCAAACCCATCAATCATAATTAATTAAAAAGCCATCAATCATTTTGACACAAGCTGAATCTTAAAACTATTAATAAAACAATCAGGGTGCGCTTTCATGGTCTCTGTGAACTGGAGCGCGTCTCAAAAATAGCGCATCTTGATATTTCAAGCACATAATGTTGTAAGCACATAATAAGCACATAATGTTAGATGTTCTGTTTTGACTGCTTTTTGAATTTTGGATAATAATATAATGTATAAAGATATATTTACAATAAAATCGTATATATTACATAAAACATGTATAAAATACATATATCTAAAAAAGGGCCTCATTGATTAACTTTGCCTGGGGCCCCCACTCGCTGTATTGGTCTCTTGTGTTACTGAGAACATGCTGTGTATAATGGATCCATGTTTGTGTGTGTGTGTGTGTGTGTGTGTGTGTGTGTGTTTTAATCAATGTCAAATTGAGTTAAATACTGGGGACCAATCACAAACCGGCTTATCCACCTGGTGCGCTATTGGAGGGTTGCATCCAATCCAATTCCTTTTAGCATATTTGAAATTTCAGTGAAAATTAATGTGTATAACCTGTGTGTGAAAATCCCGTACACGTCCATACATTTGAGATGCACAGCGATGATCAGATACAGGACATTTCTGATTACACACACTAGATGTGTTCAGAGATTTCCAGTATACCAGCAATTGCTGATGTTGTAATGTTTAAATCCTGGTAAGCATGAGGTCAAGAAAGTTCTCAGTTCTCAAAGATTTATTAAAATCCTAAAGCAATCCAACAGTGCCAGATGTTACATAATGGTCAGCATGTACAACACACTTCAACTCTTACTCTACACCTTTTATAGGTGACAACATGTGGACTACAGCGCCATCTCCTGACTAATACACAAACACTACATTCCCCCATTACTTAAAGGATTAGTTCACATCAAAATGAAAATTTCCTGATAATTTACTCACCCCAATGCCATCCAAGATGTTCATGTCTTTCTTTCTTCAGTGGAAAAGAAATTAAGTTTGAGGAAAACATTTCAGGATTTTTCTCAACACAATGGACTTCAACGGTCACCAAATTTGTCCGAATCAATGCAGTTTCAAAGGGCTCTGAAGTGCTTCAAAGGGCTCTGCACGATCCCAGCTGAGGAATAGGGTCTTATCTAGTGAAACGATTGCTCATTTTCAAAAAATAAATAAAAATGTATATACTTTTTAACCACAATTGTTCGTCTTGAGCTGGTGTGCGACGTGCCAGGCATTACGTAATGACGTTGGAAAGGTCACGCTGGATGTAGGCGGAAGTACCGCCCCATTGTTTACAAGCGTGGAGAACACTTAGCGGGCGTTACCCTCGGTTTGGGACGGGACTGGAGTATTTTGCACCGTACTCCCAAATGCCATGGCTTGGTGGAACAGGAAAAAACACAGGAGCAAGATGGGCTAACGCCACACTATTTAAAAAGTGATCACTTAGAAAGTGTAAGTAAACAATAAACTATTTAAATGTACACACTCTAAATGTATACATCTTAAATATTTCTATGTTCTGTATCACTGTGTTGTGTTTGTTTCCTTTTTCTGTTTAGAAGATAACTGTAAAATCTCCTTTGTAAAAGCTTTACAAGGCATAACTAGTCCTCACTTTAGATGAGCTCACAAAAACAGTTAACTGACCACAACTAAATGCTTTATAACTACCTGAATTAACCATTAATTATTGACACACTAAGTAAATATTACAATATGTCTGAATAATATGTATGAACGTACATTTAAATAGTTGATTTATGTAACCCAGGCCATTAACTCTGGTCACTAATATTAATAATTATTATTATTTTATTTTATTTATATTGCTATAAAACTAATAGTAAGAAAAGAACATGAAGTATAAGGTATTTATTTTATAATAATCCCAAAAGAAATAAAAGGTTCCTGAACTGATTGCTGATTGGTGAGGTGAAAGGTTAGCCCCGCCCCCTGTTGGAGAGTTCCAAAAGATCGCGCACAAGCAGAAATGTAGAGAGATTGTGAACGACACGAGAGTGAGAGCAGATGCGATTGAGTGATTTGAGGGAGAACAAACTGTTTAATAATCCAGCAATAGATTATTAATAAGTTGAGAAGTAGATTTATGAGGTATTAATTCTTTAAAAAGCCCACGCTTTGAGAAGAGTGCGATGTGAATCTAAACGCGACTAGAAGAAAAGACACTGGCGTGATAGGATCTGAACTAAATCTGTTTCTTTGAGAAAATATATATTTATTTTTTTTGTCTGTGATTTATATTTCTCCTCGGTGAGTACCAATTTCTTCATAAGAGATGTATTTAGGTAATGTGGATACTGTTTTTGCACTCTTAATGTGAAAAATACATTTGAAAAAGTGATGAGTGATATAAAAAATGTTTGAAAATGCTTTAAGTGTTTTCTAATACAAATCATTGAGTGCATATAGTTATGTTTAAATGTTTGAAAGATTATATTTTTTCTGTTGTGAAGTGTGTGCCATGCGCTGCTAGCTTTGCTAGCTCTGTACACAGACTCTAGTGTGTTAATCAAGCACATGGTGACTAGCATGTATGTGTTGCCTATATCCAAATAATTGAAACAGCATTTTGGTCATTAGAAACTGTTTATTTGAATGAGTTACTGATGATTGTTTTGGCTTTGTTTTTGCAAGGCCGGGTTTTTTTCTTGTGTTTTATTTTTCTCTTTTGTGAGTGTCTGAAAAAATTGCTGCTGTGATCCTGAATCCTGTCCTGGCTGTGGACTCTTATCCCGGGTTTGGACTGGCGAGCCATCCCATCGTTTCGTACCTGGAAACAGAGGAAAAGGAGTTGTGAGAAAAGGAGTTTTCTGATTGGGTAGGACAGAACTGCATACATTGCGTTTTTCAAGTTTTCCAGGATTTCCCTGAAGACAAAATTAAGTCTTAAGACTGGAGCAACATCTGGGCTGAGCTGTATGTGGGGCAGTCCTGCTACACCAGTAAACACATCTTGGTATCCACTCAGAATGTCAGTTTGGTCTTTGTTCTCTGCTTTGTACACTCTTTTAATCAGTCCGAGTTTTGAGCTGCTTCTCTTCCTAGGATTGCTGGTGAATCCTCTTCTACAGTGTGGAATTCTGGGTCAAACTCATTGTCTTTGTAACCACATTTGAGCCTTACTTTACCCTTTGTCTCCATCGTGTGGCCAGAATATGTAACTAATGTGCAGTCTGACTTCTTCAGAGGTGTTTTCTTGTCAGAGGTTTTCTCAAAGTCTTTAAAGGACAACACGTTCCTCTCTGCTCCTGTGTCTAGCTTAAAGGTAAGTGTGCAGTTGTTTATTCTGAACTCTTGAGTCCATTTCTTGTTTTCTCTTTCCATGGTAGAGACTGTATTCATTTGTGTCAGCCATTTGCTAGCTGTTTGCTCACTTCGTTCAATTTCGATGGTACGTATAAACAATTCAGTATCTTCTTGTTGTTCAATCTCATGGACTTTTTTCTACAGTCTTCTAGGTTTGCCTTTTTGTTGTGGTGTTTTGCACATGTGGCTAAAACGGTTCCTCTGCGAGTGCTCATTACACATTTTGCCATAAGCCGGACACTTCCTTGGCTCATGTATGTCACCACACCTCGTGCACTCTTCCTTCTCTGTCCCCGTGTGCTTGACATTCGCCTGTCTGACAGTTGACTTTGTCTTCGTGATTTTGTTCACAGCCTCTTCTGCTTCTTCATGCAGCACTTTCATAATATGGCTTTGTATTATTTCATTGGCACGACAGATATCCACTGCCTTTGCTAGGGTCAAACCCGTTTCCCTGAGAAGCCTAGCTCTCACGGTGTCATTGTTAACACCACAGACAATGCGACCTTTACTCAAGTCATCAGTTAATCGTCCACATTCACAGTCTTTCGCCTTATTCTTCAAGTGAGTGACGTGTGCATCAATGGTTTGGTTCGGTCCCTGTGCTGTGGTGAACATATGGAGTTAGGAGGCTTCAACTGCTCCATGGTTTTACTCTGACACCATGTGATGTTTGTGGACTGTGTATTTTAATAATTCACTGAGACACCAGATTAATGCGTCTAACTGTTTTACTCAACTTTTTTATTCACTATTACTTAATTTACAAATTACTTAATGTTTTAAAATGGGATATAAAACTTAAGATTAAATATTAAGCCTGTGCATACAAATGAACATGAAATATATTGCTATGTGAATATAGATATTTATTAAATGTGCAATAAATAATAACAATTATGTAACAGTTGAGGTGTAATGTAATGCCACATGTAAAATCTGAAATATAAAAGTAATCAAGCTGTGCTAGTAGAGGCTCATGGGTAATGCGGAGGCTCATGGGTTATGCGGAGGCTCATGGGTAATGCGGAGGCTCATGGGTAATGCCGAGGCCCATGGGTAATGCCGAGGCTTCTGTTATCCAAATCTGCGCAAAATTACAACACAAAAAGAAAAAGAAAAAAACAACAGACACAGCAGCTCAGGGTTAGAATGACTTTTACTTAAAAAATATTTAATTTCCAGACTCAAAACTCTTGAGTCTGACTTTGGGAAGATGATAAATCCAATGTTTGTGCTAAAAGTTTAAAAGTGTTCTTTAGAAAGTTCTGTACTGCTGTTGTCTACAACATCTTCCTCCAGCGTGAAGAAGTGTGTGTGTGTGTGGACACTGTTTCTGCACAGTGTTTGTTCACAGTTTCCGCTGCAGAATGAGCCGCTTGTGTAAGATACAGCAGAATAACCCCCGGTGTCAAGCTCAAGGTCAAGCTCAAGCTGAAGCTCAAGCTCAAGGTCAAGCTTTATTAAGCTCCTTTATGCACAAATAGAAACAACTGACATATACAGGACATCTCAAAAGTAATAATAATGATAAATTGCAAATTACAAAATACAAAAGTACATAAAATATATAAAAAATAACCTAAGAAATTCCTTTAATCTAAAGTTCTACTATCTAAAGATCTAAAGTTAAAAGTGAGTTAGTAATATCGTTTAAATTTTAATTATCATTAAAACCGTGTTTGATTATCGCGATTTTAGATCCTGTTCAGCAACAGTCTGACGCAGGCGCAGCGCGCAATGTTGTTGTTTTTTTATTCAAGAAGGAATTGCGGAAGGCAGTGACCGTGCTCGGGGGATGTTTCAGCCTTTTAAAAGAACCAATTCTGAGGTGTGGTCATATTTTGGCTTTAACAAAAGTCCTGAGGGAAACTTAATCGAGGATGGTCACCCTGTCTGCAGAACATGCACAAGAAAAAGTCGCTGCAATAGGGGGAAACTTCAGATCTGCCGAGTCGTCTTGTGTGACCATTACCCACTGTTATATAGCGAACGCAAGGAAAGTTAACTTTGACCTCAATACCAAAACTACGTCTGGGAAATAATTGGGCATAAAATGTTGTTTTAAGTTGAACTATTTTATATCAATCACTTGAAATAAACGTGAAGCTTCCGTGAAGAAAAGTTCGCAGCAAGTGGCTTAGCCAAAGACGAACGAACAAGTTCAAACAAGACTATTAAGAGTGACATTTAAGGGATAATAATTTATATTCATTATACACTTATTACACCGACTTTTTTTTTACCACATAATTACGGGGACATTGAATTGAGATTAATGTTTTAAATCTTACCTGTTTATAAATCCATTATGTACAGCGTACAAAACAATCGTTCAGACAAGATGATCACAACAATATTATCAAACTCTGTAAACAATAAATCAACTCCGATTTAATTTAATACAATTAAAAACGGAGACGCAAGACGGCAAGTTGTATTTGAATGAAACGAGAGAGCGCGTCCATTGTGATGCATGGTGTAACGTCTGTCAGAGAGTTTGAAGTCCGCCCAGATACAAGACAGTGCAAATGAACTGGTAGTTCCACGAGACTTTTATAGATGTTTTCTCTCAGTTAAGCACACTCTTCACATACATGTCGAAGAGGCGAATGTTAAAAGGGAAAAGAAAACACTCTAAAACACGCTACAAATCAAAGTGGAAGTAAACACATTATAAAACAACGGTCAGTAGAGCGGTCATCTTCCTCTTTGCGCGATCAATCTCACTCTCCCTGTGCGTGCACGCTCACATAAAAACAGCATGCATACAATAACGTACGCCATAGAAGAAGTTATCTTAAAAAGCACATCCACATTCATGTCATGAACACTACTTAACACTAGGTGGCCGTTACAATGGATGTGTGCAGTGTTATAATGCGTTGCTATTGACGACCGTCATTATAAGGAAGGAAATGCTTTAAAAATAGAGCTTCATAGAGCTGCTTGTTTTATTTGTTGTTTGCTGATTTTGAAATATAAAACTTGTTGAAATGTCGAATGTTGAAGTGTGAGCATCAACTCTTTTTGAACACTTTCATCTCGTTTTAACAAAACCGTGATAATATTGATAATCGCGATAATTTTGGTCACTATAACCGTGATATTAAATTTTCATACCGTCCCATCCCTAATAATTAGGCAGCATTTCATAAAAACACAAAACAAACAACATAATAACAGCTAACTAGAATGATTTACAATGTTAGATTTGAAGCAATGTTTACAGGAAACTATAACATCCTGCTTTGTGGCATCAACATATTTTTACATATTATTAGACAAAAATAGACAAAATGAATCCCCCCTTCTCTTCATGGACTGAACTGCGTTCATTTTTGAACAACTGTCCTACTCAGTAATTTTTTTTTTGTAATTTGAGAACAAGACATTGAACTTGAAATTGAGAAACTGAGGTTGAATTTCAGAAATTGATATTGGAAAATGTTGACTCTGTGTTTATCATTTATTCGAAATACTGTGTGTTACTGTTATCTGTTTGTTTTTCTTTAGTTTTTCTTTCATTCTTTCAATCTCAAAAGATACAATTCATGCAAAAGAACAAACTAGTAGAAAAACACACTTACCTTTTCATTAATTAGCTGCAGTCCAGTGGTCTGAGTGGTTAATTGGTTTTATTCTTTTCTTACGATCATCTTTGCTAATTTTTGCTTCAGTGAGTCGATCCAAATCTTCTGATTCTGGTCCATAGTTTTGCTTTTATAGCGACCTAGTAACTGAGACGAGTGCTACCCGCCGTGTGCTACACTTATCATTTACTTACACTTCAGATCTGATGAACCACTGACAACTCCTGAACAACTGGTGTGGAAATAATGCAATACTTCATTTAGAAATGATACATATGCCATTAATAAAGTATGAAAATACAATTGTTAAAATACACTATAGATATGCTTATCAAATCAAGAACAAAGCATTTATAACTATTTATAAATGGCTTATTAATGTCTATTAATGCTTTATAAATTATGAATTAACTGTTTACTAATGCTCAGCTAATGATTAATAGCGTGCAGTTATTATAAAGTGTTTCCTGTGTTTCTTAGTGATTCAAAACCTAGACAGCATTAAAAGACAGAAAATTGCGTATCAGATTCTGATGTGGTTTTGTTTTCCTTTATTCTCTCTTTGTAGTGTGTGACGGGGGGGCTTTTATTCAGCTATCCGGGATTTCTTTGGCAGGAATATCCCTGTCTGGCGCCCGAATATTACTGATTGATTGTTTGTATAGATATATATTTTTCTGGAGGCTTTGTGACTGAGAATCAACATAAGACTGAGGGCGGCTGTATCTCGAAGCATCACTGTAGTCTAGCGGTTAGGACTCCGCCTTATCACATGGGTGGCCGGGCTTGAATTTGTCTCAGAAAAGTTTTTTGTTTGTTTAAATTGTATTGTTGGGTGGCCATTACACTGTCCAGTCCATATTAATCACTTTCACCCTCTTTTATCCAGTCTAAAGAACTCCATAATTCCCCTCTGTTCAACAGAAGCACTGCCCACTTACACGATTATGAAACAAAACTTCCAAGAACTCAATTATTTATTTATTTATTTATTTATTTATACATGTGTATATGCGTGTGTATGTTAATGTATCACAACCCACCTAACAAATATTGAGGATTTGTTCTGCATGATATCAGCATTGACCAGCAGGTGTCGCTGTGTGCATTCCAAACCTGGAGAAATCAACCACTTTTACACACATCAGGCTGGAAAGCTTTAAAGCTTCATGAAGCTTCATCTCACCATCACTACCTTCAGGTTCACTCAGCTCAACAGTTATACGCTATATTAGCAATAATGATTATTTTGGGAGACATGGATGAGCTTTGATTGGTGGTTCCCATCATGCACTGCAACATTAGGCTTTATGTTTATTTCAGCAGCCATGGTTGGTTGGTCAGATGAGAGGAAGTTAATAACCACAGGAGGAGCTGATGATGTTTAAAGGAGGAGCTGTAACTATATATAATGAAGAGGAAGACTGACAGAAACAGAAAATGGCTGATAAGTGTGATCTGTGTCTGCTGGGACTGATCATTCTCTCTTCACTTCTCACAGGTAAAGAAATCTGTATTTTCTCTAAAGACATTTAGTGGAATTAGTCTGGAAAGAGTTCATTTGAACATGCTCAGTTTATTCTTGCACACTGTAGCAAATTAGCTCTATGAAATATTAATAATCAATAATTGATTATGAATATTTGGATCAGTTAATATAATTAACTTAATGTTGTAAATTAATATTACAATCAATTAACCTGTTTGTCCTGTGAACTCTCAGGATTAATTGTTTATTAACTCTAAGAAATGTACATTTCCGGGGCGTGGGAAATGTCTTTCTCAATTTACAGTACTACTGAGAGCAGTAGCCAAGATCTAAATGATTAGTGACTCCAGTTATGAGCTTGAGACACGGACAACTTTACGTGTGCCATGAACAAGACTTTATTAACTAGACTAAACACGTAAACTACTCTAACATACACACACATACATGCACACGGTTTACCAAGGGAAAGAGAGCTGAAGCAGAATACAGGAAAGCAAGAAGTTATAGCATTGTTTGACATTCAGCAGATCAACAGCCTTGAGCAAACCATCAGTTTAGTTCTAACACACTCTTCTTTAAAGGGGTAAGGATACTTAATGTATTAAATAATGAGACTAAGTTTGATACTTGCACGTCTCGCCCATTTGAATTAAACTGTCCTGAGCAATCTGTTCAGGCTCCAGTTGATCTTTTCTGATGTGGTCTTGATGAGAGAGAACCAGTGGGAGTCAGAGGATCTTTGGTGAATGGAAAGACAAGGCCGCAGCCTGGAACAAACTTGGGGTCCTTAGAGGCTTCTAGTTCAGCATCATCTTCACGTCAGCATTTCAGTAAAGGAGTAAGAGAGAGCTAAAAGCTGATCTTGGGTTTTTAAAGTGAAGAAGTAACACTTTCTGGAGGTGCAAGAGCCAATGAGAGGATTTTCCTTTGGAGGGAAATTTTTACGACCTATTGTTCCTTTGAACATGTAATTTGATTGGATGTTTCACACAAGAATCTTTAAGATGCTTATAATACTAATGCGTCACAAAGTTAGCAAAATGTATGTAGATTTACAAATCGGAGACGAAGATTGGATTTTTTAAAGACCAAACATTCCACACATATGATTTTGGTTAACCATAATATGCAAAGTCTGAAACATTAACCCAATAGAGTTTACAAGAATACAAAAGCCACACCACATAAAAGAAAATCATGAGATGGGAAAATTAGATACATGTTTACACATTTCTCAAGTGGTTATATATAGAATATATAGGATTACAGGGTTTATTTCTCCTCTGCCAGAATTTAAGTGAGATTCACAACTTTCTGGACATTCCTTTAGATCGTAAAACTCAGTCTCAGTGTGTGTCCTGTAACAAGACACCATGTCCTGCCAGTCTGTTAGCTTCATTTGGGATGTTAGTTTTTGGAGGATGTTTCACAGGCCTTAGTTGGGAGAGTGAGTTTGCTGGATTATTCATTAAATAAATGAATAATTTGTGTGTGTCTGATTGGTCCAGACGCTACAACACATTCACGTTGTGATCTCAGAGTTGTGTATTGATACACACAGATCATACTGTATTATTCCTGATACTGGACATAGTGTCACTCAAACATCTGATGATGAAGAATTATCTTCATATTAAGAGTGTGTCAGTGATTTGAACAGCTCTCTGATAAAGACTAATAGTTTATTCTGGAGAGTGTGTTGTTTGCTTTAAGTCAGGAAAAATACTATGATTTAAAACTTCTGCTTTTTATGCTGGTGTGTTTTATGTTTCATTTATTAATATATATCATAATGATCACTGAAATATACTGTGTTTCAGGAACCAGTGGAGTGGATGTGTTCATCAGTTCTGGTGAAAATGTCTCTCTGTCCTGTAATAAAGCTCTTTCTGACTGCAAATCAACTACATGGATCTACGAGAATGGATATTCAAGGTTAGTTGAGCTGATTACTGGAGGGATAAAGAATAAAGACACAGAGAGACATGAGAGACTGAGTCTGGAGTCTGACTGCTCTCTGAACATCAAGAAGGTCACAGGAGAAGATTATGGATTTTACAGCTGCAGACAATATGTGAATGGAGGACAAGGACCTGATGCTGATGTTCTTCTGAATGTTCTTCATGGTAAGTTTATGATTATGTGGTCAATTTAAAAAGGGCAGATTCTCCCTTTAAACTCAGATGATGATTGAAGAGTCTGTGATTTGTGTCTTGTGTTCAGTTTCAGTGTCTTCATCATCATCATCGTCATCATCTTCATCATCATCATCTTCATCCTCACAGACTGAGATCAGTCCAGGCCGCTCTGTGACTCTCTCCTGTCAGTTGTACTCATATGATGAATTCTCCTGTGATAATTGGATCCGTTATGAGGGAGTTGAGCTGTTGTGGGTGAATCAGGCTGGTGTTGATCTGAAGACAGACTCCAGATATCAGATATTATCATCATCAGCTCCATCTCGCTGTATCCTCACTCTGACTACAACACTCCTGAATGAAGATGACAACAGAGAGTGGAGATGTCAGCTTACTCGCAGAAATCAACTGGAGACCTCAGTCAGATACACTGTCAAGTATTCAGGTGAGAAAATGAATGAGTCTCATGAATCAGTGTTAAAAGTCATCCTGTGTTTTAACTAGTTAAAATATAATGATACTTTTGTACAGTATGAATCATCTGAACAAACATTCATCCTTTACAGCTCCAGCTGATTCAACGACAGCAGTGAGTCCTTCTACACGAGGTACATGATGATGATGATGATGATGATGATGATGATGCTGATGCTTTTACGCCACTGAGTTTCACTCTCATATAAACCAGGAATAAATTATACAGTAACACAGTTATACAGTAATACAGTAATACAGTACAGTCTCTTCTCAACTACTGCCATTCTCCTCCTGACAGCTTGAGAGTGAAGAAGATAATAGATGACAGACTCGTGCACATATTCATCATTTCTGTGATGTGAAGCTCCAGTATTATGTGATGATGATGTTGTGTATATGTGGCATTATGTGTTGAACTGAACTAACAGACGTGATCCACAGATCCAGCTGATACAGCATCAGAAACTGAAGTCAGTGTGACTGCTGGATCATTATACAGAGGTACGACACGTTCATTTATACTGACAGCTTTATAACATTAAACTATCAGTCAGTCTGTAAATGCTTCATCAATAACTGTTGATAGTTGAATACCCTTGACTTCAGTCATGTACAGTTTCTCTTCTTCCTCTCATGTTTCCTGCAGTGATTGTGATTATTGTTGAGATGGCAGTGTTTGCTGCTCCTACTGTGATTCTTCTTCAGATCATCTGTGCAAGAAGAGCTGGTGAGTTTTGAGCCGCACACAATCTGATGATTCACACTCATCTGATCTGGAACAATCTGCAATCATGATAAAAACACATACGAGAGGTCAGTCAATGCTTTTATTTTGCAGGGAGGAAGGACTCGAAGCACCCAGAGGAAATAGAGATGCCGACAATATTAGAATAAAATACTGATGAGTTTAGAGCCAATCTGCAGCAATATTTACAATAGCAGAAACTTACAGAGGATTGTTCATTGTTTTATTTTCTTCTTCTCAGAAAACAGAGAAAAAACTCTGAGCTCTTATAGTGACATAATCATGTTTATATAAAAAAAAAGACAAAATTTATTTTCATTTATATGGTTTTATGGATATATTTGCCTACAGTGTAGAAAGTCATTCTCTTGCGCTTCATATGTAAACTGCTTTAAATATAATATTAATACAGTAATGGACAGACTCAGACTGTATAATCTCTCTCTGTTCTGTGTGATGGAGCTGATTTGAGGATTCTTGGATCTTGTCTGTTCATTCTTGTTTTTAGCATCTTTTTTCATTTTGAATGATTGCTATAATTTTCTTAATAAACCTCTGCAGTTGTGTTTAATAAGTCTCCTTTCCTGAGATGTTTGTTCCCCTTCATGAGCTCGTAATGTATCGTAATATAGAATAGTAAGTGTGAGTATTAATGGGTCGAGTGTTGATGAAATATATGTGTTTTCAGCCGTTTCTTGAAGATGGCTAAAGCCTCATCAGCTCAGGTTGAGTTCGGCAGGTCGTTCCTCCAGCAGGAACAGTCCAGGTGAAGGTCTGTGAAAGTGATTCTGTGTCTCTTTGAGATGATGCACCACAAGACACCGTTCACCTGCAGAACACAAGCTTCTGGAGACACATCGGTCTGGAGTAGTGAGTTTAGGTGTAGAGGAGCAGAGCCAGTGGTTGTTCTGTAGTCAAGTCATTGAGAGCATTACAATAGTCCAGGAAACTGCTAAAATAAAGAAGGGAGACTAACTCTCATCCTTCAGAGCTAATATCCATCGTTCAGAGCAGGTGTTTGTTGAGCCAGTGCGGTTCACAATATGCACTTCTCAGTCTGCACTTCTCAGACACACACGATACACAACACTTCACTGTGGGATTGTGTAACTAAACAGAAACTCTAGCAGGGTTTCAACACTCAGTTGTTCAGATGAGAGGAAGTTACACAACCACAGGAGGAGCTGATGAAATCTCTAACTAGATACAACAAACTGTGTTGGTGCTTTGAAGCACCTTTCAATCAAAACTAACTTTAGCTGGAAAATAACTTTAAGAACCGCTATAAAGCCAAAACAATCTTACCTTAAATTATACGTTTATCTCTGTAAAGCTGCTTTGAAACAATCTACATTGTTAAAAGTGTTATATAAATGAAGATGACTTGACTTGACTATTGCACAATACAAGGACAATAAAGACTTTCTGTTCATCATTGTTACTCACCTTCTAACTACAATGTTTAATATGCCAATAAATTGGGCCTATGTGATTTTTCATCCCACCATTTTTGGGCCTGCCAGTATTTGAGAGGGTCCTCACTTCGAGGGAGGTGTGTATGATTGATGTATCTCTTGACCTCTATGGTGGCATCAGCATTATAGCTTTGATGCCGTTGTGTCTCGCTGACCCAGCTTTCCAGGAGCTCCCACAGGCTATCTGAGGATGGTGGATTCGAGCTGCCTGAGATGAGGATGCCTCTGCTTGCTCACTGGTTAGCCAGATCACTGAAGCACATTCACCCGTCAGCAGCTTCACGGGCATTATCCTGGTTGCCAAACCCAAGTGTCTTAAATCTAGGCTCCAGCAATGTGGCCAGTGCAAGCACACGGATGGATTGAACATTACATGTACTGCTGAAGAGCCATCCCTAAGAATGAAGCAGATGTATTTCTTGCCAGGGCTGTTTTTTCTGCCACCTTGTGCTGAATCATCCTAATGATTGGGATGATCTTTGAAGCTCATCATTTTCTCCCCAGAGAGCTCTTTAGTGTTATGCTTGAAGGGTGCCAGTACTTCAAGGCTTTCAGAAATGATGTCAAAATCAGCACTTGAAAGTGGCATGATGTCGCTTGACAAACTAGCCAAAGCAGCACCAACAGGCTCTCTGAGGTCAATGAGTGTTTGCAGCAGATCATGCGTGCTGTTCCACCTGGTGTCCACTTCATGGAGAAGCTTCAGGGGCTGGCTGCCCATCCTTTCCTGGGCAAGGATTAGCTTTTCAGTGGCCTTAGTGCTGCTCCTGAAAAGAGTCACCAGTCTCCTGGCTCTGCTACGGATGTCTGCCAACACGTCATGCTCTTCAACTGCCCTCTGAACAATGAGGTTGAAGGTATAAGCAAAGCAAGGAAGATGGCGTAGTCCCAGCTTCTGAATTCCTGACACCATGTCAGTAACCATTACACGACTCTGTAACCATCACTGCAATGGTCTCATATGCAGCAAACCATCAGACCCAAGAGTCTCTGAAGTGTTTTCAGGGCGACCGCTCTGCCCTTCACAAAAGAGGCCAGTGTATCGTTAATGGACTGGATACTCTGTTCTGATGAGCTCGAGAGTCCAAAATCATACCCAGAAAATCTATCTGGAAACTATCTATATACGAAAATCTGGAATTTCATTTGAAATGTGGTGTGCTTTTTATTTTGATCTATTCTTATTTTCAACCACTCTTAGTTTCAAGTATTTACTTTTTTATCTAGCATTTGTTGAGAACTGCATTATTATTATTTTTGTCTTGAACAATGATTCAATTAAAATTGATAGTGAATACAAAACCAAATGAGTGAAAAATGTGTTACTGTCTGATACATTCTGAGTGCAGTGTGAATAACTAAATCCTCTGCTGAATGCATATTTCCAAACAATTACATTATATAATGTACAAAATACATTATATGGGTTATGTTTTAAAACCAATACCATCATTATTCCATGGTATAATAAAAAAGAATGCATTCATATCTGAAAACTACATGTCTTATTGTACAGTGCCAAGATAGTGTTTATATTCCAGTAATGAACAATGTGACTAACACTTTTTGCTGTCTTACAGTGGGACTGTCTTACTGTGTGTGTGTGTGTGTGTGTGTGTGTGTGTGTGTGTGTGTGTGTGTGTGTGTGCGTGTGTGTGTGTGTGTGTGTGTGTAAAGTTGATGCCTTGTATGACAGTTACAGAGACTGATTGAAATGTTGTGTTTCAGTATATCATATATCAGTTCTGCTTTATTCTTGTGTTCTGTTTCTGTTACTGCTTTGTACAGCACATTGTCTTTCTGTTTTCTGTGTTTGATGACTGGACTCATAAAATGTTTTGAAATATGAAAAATATATATATACACTGTAACTAAATGCATTTAATGTTATGTTTATTGCTGAGAAATTCAGATGAAGCCACTTGATAATTGGGAAATGTAGTCAAGAATTTCCCTCCGTTATGAAATCACCCATTCATTGCAAAACTTCTGTTATTGCTCTGAGAGATCTCATCATTGCTATGGAAAACCCTGTCTTTGCTACACTTTTACAAACAATAAATTAATCATGATTCCTTTCCATGGAGTCCCACCCTTTGCACACACACTGGTATTCCTATCACTATGGGGACTCTCCATAGACGTAATTAGGAAAATAGTCGATCTCCGAATGCGAATGAACTGACTCTGAATATTAGTATTGTTTCTTATATGAGGATCCTTTTTCAAATACAAGGTCAATATTGATTTTCGCTAATGACAAAACAACAAATTATCTGTGAATTTATTTTGAACTAAGCTTTAGGAGCTCCCCATCTTTACTCTCCTCCCTGTTACGGAGATCGACTATTTTTGACTGACAAACTGCCCAAGGACGGAAACACAGTGAGTTGTTCAAAACCTTTCTTTTTAGTAAACTCTGTGTACACACAAGAGCAGGATGAGGGGTGGCAACTTCCCATGGTACATGTAAAAAAAAAAAAAAAAAATACTGGTAATGAGGGACATATGCTTATTTTAATGAATTGAACAGTAAATTCTGAACTATCAGCCATTTCACCTGAAAGATCAAGGCTATAATACTGATGTTGGATTAGAAATCTTTAAAGTATCATCGTTTTCTCTGTTTTTAGCATTGTGTGTGAAAGTATATTTGTTAGTGTATGTGTGTGTGTGTGTGTGTGTGTGTGTGTGTGTGAGAGAGAGAGAGAGAGAGTATGTTTGATTGTGTATGCGTGTATGTCTGTATGTGTGCGAATGTGTGTGTGCATGATAATGTGTGTGCAAACATATTAATGGAGTAATCATGGAAAAATGCCTTGCTGTAGTGGAGATCACTGGTAGAAACAAACACTTTCAAAATAAAATAAATTGATTCCTTAGTTTGTACACAAAGTGCATTTATTTATTCATTTAGATCAAAACGATATGGAATCCAGGATATTTTGATTACCAAACAATAATACAATGCATTTTGGGAAAAATTCCAGGAAATACTGAGTCTCAAAAGAAATTATGCCTATAGTCTGTAAGATGCAGTAAACTACACTCTCAGAAAATAAAGTACATAATTGTACCTTTAGGGGTACAATGGCTTGTCACTGGGGCTGTACCCTCAAGGGTAGGGTAGAGTGGGGGAAAACGCCCCCCTGGGGTAAAACGCCCCCCACCTGTTTTTCCCAAAATAACCACTAAAAGTAGTCAAGATACATTTTTACTGTTGCTATGCACTACGTTGATAACGGGGATATACAAATCTCTATGGAGAAGCTGACACCAGCGACACATTTGAAGAGAAGAGGATTACATGGTAAATGCTATAATTTTCAGATATTAGTAAACAAGTGTTTAAGAGAATATTGTTCTGCAGGATATCGCAGTGATGTATGATAGATGAATAGTGAAGTCTGTAGTTTGAGATCATATATTATTTATAAGGAATATAATTATATTTTAAAAATTAAACGTTTTTTTAAAAACTCATAGCTTGTGGGGTAAAACGCCCCCTACACTGAGGGGTAAAACGCCCCCCCTGGGGGCATAGTTTCTCTATCATAATTACTATAATAAAATATTTCTGTCTATCAAATCCTTTGTTTTACACTTAATGCAGTATAACTAGGTGGTAAAATAAAAATATTTGAACAAAACATGAAAAAATTATCTCAAGTGAGCATTAACTAGTTAGCTTGCTAGCACAGTTAGCTCACTGAGGGAAGGTAGTTAAATTTGCCTATTTTGAACATTGCTGAAATAAATATTAATATATATACATGTTGATACATTACTTGCCTTTTACCTTTAGAGATTAAAAACTATTGTCTGTTAATTTTGCTGTTGATCTATCAAGCAAACTGGTTGGTAAGAAAGGGGGCATTTTACCCCACCTTGGGGGGCGTTTTACCCCACCGCTGGGGCAAAACGCCCCCTTCGTACAAAAATATTTTCAGTGAAAATACTAATTAATTATGAAGGCTGAGCAATTTTAATATTTGGTGAATAACTCCTGCCATAGTCACTCAAAACCGGGATGGCAATTCTAGTCACATTTATGTTTTGTTTCACTGTAATGTCACATTTTCCTTAAGGGGGGCGTTTTCCCCCACTCTACCCTATACCCTTCGCATAGGGTACATATTTGTACCCTTGTGATTTGTACCTTAACTAATACCTTTATTTTTTACATCCAGCACAAAATGAAAGAGATGTATGAGCTAATGGTGTTCTCTGACCCCAAATAAACAGATAATGGAATGTTCACAATCTGCAATATACAGTTAGATATTCTCCTGCTTAGTATAAATAGTTGTACTTAAATCTTTGGGTGTATTTTTAAACGCCAACATATTTTGTCACAACACAGTGATGCAAAGTTCCACATTCTTGTAAAGACTATGACAACATGTTTATTAGAAAAAAAAAAAAAAAAAAAAACATGTTTATTAGATCCAATACCTATAGTGGAAGAGCCTCTTCTCAATATTATTAACTCGTTTTTATCCTTAGGTCATGTTCCAAGAATATTCAAGTTGGCAGTTATAAAACCTCTCATTAAGAAACCACAATTAGACCATAATAATCTAGCAAATTATAGACCCATTTCAAATCTTCCATTTATGTCTAAAATACTAGAAAAAGTTGTGTCCGCTCAATTGTGCTCTTTCTTGCAAGAAAATGATATCTATGAAAAGTTTCAGTCAGGATTCAGACCGCATCATAGCACAGAAACTGCGCTCGTTAAAATCACAAATGATTTACTCTTAGCTTCTGACCAAGGCTGTATCTCAATACTAGTTTTACTTGATCTTAGTGCTGCGTTCGATACTATAGATCACACAATACTCTTAGATCGACTACAAAATTACACTGGTGTTAAGCTGGGACAGGCATTAAGCTGGTTTAGATCGTACCTATCTGACCGCTACCATTTTGTCTGTTTAAATGGGGAAACATTTTCTTCACTACCTCAATGTATGAATGTATACTCAAAAGTATAATGTTGAAATTATTAAGGTCAAAAGGTCAAACTCATCAATCATAATTAATTAAAAAGCCTTCAATCATTTTGACACAAGCTGAATCTTAATACTTCTAAACAATCAGGGCGCGCTTTCATGGTCTCCGTGAACTGGAGCGCGTCTCAAAAATAAACAGAAACACATAATATATATCTATATAAAGCTTGATATGTCCAATTTTAAACAAAAAAAATCTAATCGAAAGCAAATATCATCTGATTATGTAATCCGTATGAAAGATGCATTTCTTTCTAAAGGCGCATCCACTTTACAGCGGAGATGTATGGAGATATGTTTGCAGCCGACACTGATTTAGAAAACACTAGTTCATTAATGAACAATTAAAATGCCTCGTTATTTTTAAAGACATTTAAATATGTTTTAAGACATTTATTATCATTAGCCTGCATTTGCGGCAAGATTTCTGCATGCGCTTGAGCTCAGAATAGACTATATTCCTCCATGCACCCAGTGTTTAAGCAGAAATTAATATAAACGTGCAATTAATCGACTAGAAAAATCTTTAGTCTATGGCAGATGTGCCCAATCCTGCTCCTGCCGATCGACTGTCCTGCACAGTTCATCTCCAACCCTAATCAAACACACCTGAAGCAACTAATTAAGGTCTTCAGGATCTCTTGAAAATTTAAGGCAGGTGTATTGGTCTATGGCAACTCTAATCAGTACATTTACTATAGTTGACATTATTTAATTAGTAATAAGTATCTAGCTCTTTACATTAAATTTGTTGAGTTAACAATTAGTTAATGAACTAATAAAATAATAAAACAGAGATTAAATTAAGATGCTAACTATATATTTCTATTTAGCATTGCTTGTTCCACGACGCAAATGACTGGTTTTAAGGTGACAATCTGTTACACATGAAGATTGTGGTATTGTATTATATCTTCTGGTATAAAGATGAAGATTAATCTTTTGTTAATTAAAGAAATAAGCAGATTTTTGAATTTTGTATAATAATATAATGTATAAAGATATATTAACAATAAAATTGTCGTTCTCACTCTATTGGTCCACTCGCTCTATTGGTCTCTTGTGTTGCTGAGCACATGCTGTGTATAATGGATACATGTTTTTTTTGTGTGTGTGTTTTAATCAATGTCAAACTGAGTTAAATACTGGTTTAAACAAACAGAATTTAGTCAATGTTTATTAAATATCTTTGTGGAAAGAGAAGGGCAATATTTGAGCTGAAGCCCAGTATGAGTAAATCGTTTATAAAGGTGTGTATGTGTAATATGTGAGTATTTTCAGTTTAATATTTTGTGAACTTTGTAAATATCGTTCCATTGGTGAATTATAATGGGTATATTGGTGAGGTGAAAGGTTAGCCCCGCCCCCTGTTGGAGAGTTCCAGAAGATCGCGCACAAGCAGAAATGTAGAGAGATTGCGAACGACACGAGAGTGAGAGCAGATGCGATTGAGTGATTTGAGGGAGAACAAACTGTTTAATAATCCAGCAATAGATTATTAACAAGTTGAGAAGTAGATTTATGAGGTATTAATTCTTTAAAAAGCCCACGCTTTTTTTGTCTCTGATTTATATTTCTCTTTGAGTGAGTACCAGTTTCTTCATAAGAAATTTATTTAGGTAATGTGGATACTGCTTTTGGACTCTTAATGTGAAAAATACATTTGAAAAAGTGATGAGTGATATAAAAAATGTTTGAAAATGCTTTAAGTGTTTTCTAATACAATCTGTGAGTGCATATATTTATGTTTAAATGTTTGAAATATTATATTTTTTCTGTTGTGAAGTGTGTGCCATGCGCTGCTAGCTTTGCTAGCTCTGTACACAAGGAAAAAAAACCTGGCCTTGCAAAACAAAGCCAAAACAATCATCAGTAACTCGTTCAAATAAACAGTTTCTAATGACCAAAATGTCTGTTTCAATTATCTGGATATAGGCAACACATACATGCTAGTCACCATGTGCTTGATTAACACACTAGAGTCTGTGTTTTATTTTTGTCTTTTGTGAGTGTCTGAAAAATTGCTGCTGTGATCCTGAATCCTGTCCTGGCTGTGGACTCTTATCCCGGGTTTGGACTGGCGAGCCATCCCATCGTTTCGTACCTGGAAACAGAGGAAAAGGAGTTGTGAGAAAAGGAGTTTTCTGATTGGGTAGGACAGAACTGCATACATTGAGTTTTTCAAGTTTTCCAGGATTTCCCTGAAGACAAAATTTAAGTCTCATTGTCTTTGTAACCACATCTAAGCCTTACTTTACCCTTTGTCTCCATCGTGTGGCCAGAATATGTAACTAACGTGCAGTTTGACTTCTTCAGAGGTGTTTTCTTGTTAGAGGTTTTCTCAAAGTCTTTAAAGGACAACACGTTCCTCTCTGCTCCTGTGTCTAGCTTAAAGGTAAGTATGCAGTTGTTTATTCTGAATTCTTGAGTCCATTTCTTGTGTTCTCTTTCCATGGTAGAGACTGTATTCATTTGTGTCAGCCATTTGCCAGCTGTTTGCTCACTTCGTTCAATTTCGATGGTACGTATAAACAATTCAGCATCTTCTTGTTGTTCAATCTCATGGACTTTTTTCTACAGTCTTCTAGGTTTGCCTTTTTGTTGTGGTGTTTTGCACATGTGGCTAACACGGTTCCTCTGCGAGCGCTCATTACACATTTTGCCATAAGCCGGACACTTCCTTGGCTCATGTACGTCACCACACCTCGTCCACTCTTCCTTCTCTTTCCCTGTGTGCTTGAAATTCGCTTGTCTGACAGTTGACTTTGTCTTCGTGATGTTGTTCACAGCCTCTTCTGCTTCTTCATGCAGCACTTTCATAATATGGCTTTGTGTTATTTCAGTGGCACGACAGATATCCACTGCCTTTGCTAGGGTCAAACCCGTTTCCCTGAGAAGCCTAGCTCTCACGGTGTCATTGTTAACACCACAGACAATGCAACCTTTACTCAAGTCATCAGTTAATCGTCCACATTCACAGTCTTTCGCCTTATTCTTCAAGTGAGTGACGTGTGTATCAATGGTTTGGTTCGGTCCCTGTGCTCTCCTGAAAATATGGAGTTAGGAGGCTTCAACTGCTTCATGGTTTTCCTCTGACACCATGTGATGTTTGTGGACTGTGTATTTTAATAATTCTCTGAGACACCAGATTAATACGACTAACTGTTTTACTCAACTTTTTTTATTCACTATTACTTCATTTACAAATTACTTAATGTTTTAAAATGGGACATAAAACTTGAGATTAAATATTAAGTCTGTGCATACAAATGAATATGAAATATATTGCCATGTGAATATAAATATTTATTAAATGTGCAATAAATAATAACAATTATGTAACAGTTGAGGTGTAATGGAATGCCACATGTAAAATCTGAAATATAAAAGTAATCAAGCTGTGCTAGTAGAGGCTGGTAATGGGTAATGTGGAGGCTCATGGGTAATGTGGAGGCTCATGCATAGACATAAATACATAGACGCCCTATTGGCCGCTGGATCGTACGTCAACGGCGCCGCCATACTGCGGAGGGCAACTTTCCCATACCTCTCATAACGAGAATTGAGAAAAATGCCTATTTCGTGTGCTGCTTGGGGCTTTACAAATCACCACACAATTGAAAACAGGTCTCAGGGAATTACCTTTCACAAGCAAAACTGAAAATTTGTTTCTGATTGTATTTCATTTGCTATTTTTATTTTCAGAGGAGAAAGGCAGCGAAATTTAAAAATACTACTGATATTCAATCACGAAATGTAGTTTTAAGAGTTTTTCAGTCAACAATGTAGTTGTTTAAACTAAGCTCAAATATGTGGTTTATTTATAAAGATAGTGCCTATTTAAAAATGTTATCTGGCGGTTTCGGAGTTGTGAAATCCAGCGATCGCCGGGCACTCAGCGCTCATGTACCCCGCCGAGAACAGCCTTACCTCGGCTATAGTGCTTCTGACGGATCTGATGTCTTTAGTGGTTAAACATGAGAATAATTTGTCTTGTGTATATCTAACGGGCGATCTTTGGTCCCATTAATCAATAATTTGTTCCTTGGCAAATCGTTTTGGCTGAGGGCAAAGTGAAGTTTCATAACTTTATATATTTAGGCTATTTAACTTTAACATTGTAGCCTGCTGTATGTCTGACTGAATCATTTACTTTATTTCTTGACTTGTATAGCTTATACATTTTAAAGACTGAAATTTAACAAAAAGAGACTGAGGGTTGTGTCATTTTATTTTATATCGCCTATATAAGAATATTTTTTAAATATATAAATTTACATTATTTATTATTGTTATTATAATAATATACCACTTACGATGATCAATCTATTATAGGTATGATGTTAAATTATTGTACTATTCATAGTAACTATTTTACTTTTTTTTTATTGTCTATATTCTGTAATTGATATTTCATATTCTTTTGCTATTATTATAGTATTATACATAAACTATATGCTATCAATATATTATTGTTATTTTATAGTACTTATGATATTATATAATTATACTTTTCATCACTATTTTATTTGCTGTATACTGTTTGTTTATTCTATTGACTAAACTATTTACTATTAGCCTACCTCTCACTTTATTTTATTAGTGGTGCTTGCTGAAAGCAAGGCATCACTATTGTTATTGCTCATACTTATTATTCTTCTTATTATTATTATTAGTGGTGCTTGCTGAAAGCAAGGCATCACTATTGTTATTGCTCATACTTATTAGTGGTGCTTTTTTAAAAGCATCACTATTGTTATTGCTCATACTTATTAGTGGTGCTTTTTTAAAAGCATCACTATTGTTATTGCTCATACTTATTATTCTTTTTTTTATTATTATTATTATTCTTATTCTGGACAAAAGTTTGGCGCGTAATGCGCCCCGCACCATTTGTCTCAGACCCCTGAGTGAGGTGTCAAATCAACCGGCTCATTGAGGAGAGGTGTGCTATGACTTTTCTAAGCGATCGGGTGTACGATGTTCGCACAGCGGACGAAAAAGCGGCCAAAAAAGTCCCCATTGACTTTACATTGGGAGTTCTAAAAACATTTGAATCCAAACCGACGTTTTCACACACACAGACTCCAAAGGGCCTGTCACCCCTGCGTCTCTCTCTCTCTCTCTCTCACTCAGAGGATTTATATTTTCAAGCAGCCAATAAGTAATGGCCTAAAATCTTCATAGCCACACCCTAGCAACCAGTTACAGCACCCTAGCAACCACTAAGAGCTCCCTAGCAACCACCCTAAACCAAAAAAATTTGATTTTTACATTTTTTTGTATTTTTTAAAGCAATATTACACTCGTGGCCTTTCGATATCGCTCCATGCTTGTGCCTAATCGGCCATAGGCACGAGGCCGCAGGCCGAGTGCCGTACTGAAGGCACTCGTTATTAAAGATTTTAAAAACTCTATAAAAACTCCATAGTAACCACATCTTTGACAACTACCAACCACCTAGTAACACCATAGCAACTACCAAAAATACCTTAGCAACCATCCTGAACACCCTCGAAACGTCTAGAAACGCTCTAGTAGATCATAGAAACACGAAGGTGGTCTCGTTTCACTCAGGGCATCAAATGGCCAATCATGAATCACCTCAACACTTCCTAGCCCCTTCCTAGCAACCATTGTCGAGCACCTTAGCAACCAAAATCATAGAGGGATATCTTCTATTCTGAATATCACAGAGGCATGGGAGTTGGTTTATATCATTCATACTGAAAAGCAGCCTTTGGAGTTTCATCATTAGCAGCTGCCAAGCCACTCCATAGCAACCAAACAGAGTACCCTAGCAACTATTTAGCAAGACCTATATCTCTGTATCAGAGCATCGTATAGAGATGGGGGTTGGTTTATATAATTCATAGTGACAAGAAGCATTTGGAGTTTCATGATTGGCAGCTGCCAAGCCACTCCCTAGCAACCAATCAGAGTACCCTAGCAACCAAAATCCGAAGAGGGACATCTTCCAGTCTGAATGTCACAGAGGCATGGGAGTTTGTTTATTTCATTCATAGTGAAAAGAAGCCATTGTAGTTTCATCATTGGCAGCTGCCAAGCAACTCCATAGCAACCAAACAGAGTACCCTAGCAACCAAAATCCAAAGAGGGATATCTTCCATTCTGAATGTCACATATGCATGGGAGTTGGTTTATATCATTCATAGTGACAAGAAGCCTTTGCAGTTTCATCAGTGGCAGCTGCCAAGCAACTCCATAGCAACCAAACAGAGTACCCTAGCAACCAAAATCCAAAGAGGGATATCTTCCATTCTGAATGTCACAGAGGCATGGGAGTTGGTTTATATCAATCATAATGACAAGCAGCCTCTGGAGTTTCATGATTGGCAGCTGCCAGGCCACTCTCTAGCAACCAAACAGAGTACCTTAGCAACCAAATTCCAAAGAGGGATATCTTCCATTCTGAATATCACATAGGCATGGGAGTTGGTTTAAATCATTCATACTGACAATCAGCCTTTGGAGTTTCATGATTGGCACCTGCCAAGTCACTCCCTGGCAACCAAACAGAGGACCCTAGCAACCGTTTATCAAGACCCATGTCTCTGCATCAGAACATCATATAGAGATGGGGGTTGGCTCTTTTGTTTTGGTTGGGAAACAGTCTGTAAATTTCACCATGGTAACTTTGTATTCACACCCTAGCAACCATTTAGAGCCACCTAGCAACCATATTGCAACATATAGAAACCATATTTCAGCTCCACAACATCGTACAGACATGGTTGTTGGCTCGTATGCAATCATGTACAACATCCTAGCAACCGAGTGGCGAGTTTTGCCACTGCAAGCACCACTTCACATTTTCTTCAGGAAATGTACATTCTAGTGTTGTGATTACTATTCACCTAGACAAAACTTTGGCGCGTAACTCGCCCTGCACCGTTTCTCGTAGACCCATGAATGAGGTGTCAAATCGACCGGTTTATTTTGGTGAGGTGTGCTATGACTTTTATAAGCGATCGGGTCTACGATGTTCGTCTGGCGGGCGAAAAATAAGCCGAAAAATGTCCCATAGACTTAACATTGGCACAAAATTTGTAAAATCATATCTTTGGCTCAGAAGGTCATAGAGGCTTGGGGTTGGGCTCTTTTGATTCGTCCTATCAAGCAGCCAATAAGTAATGACATAAAAACTTAGTAGTCATGCCCTAGCAACGAGTTACAGGCCCCTAGCAACCATATTGCAACATATAGAAACCATATTTCAGCTCCACAACGTCGTACAGACATGGTTGTTGGATCGTATGCAATCATGTACAACACCCTAGCAACCGAGTGGCAAGTTTTGTAAACTTCTGTAAATATCATCATGGTAACTGTGTAACCACACCTTAGCAACCGTTTAAAGCTACCTAGCAACCATATTGCAACATATTGAAGCCACATTTCAGTTCCACAACATCGTACAGACATGGTTGTTGGTCTATGCAAACATGTACAACACCCTAGCAACCGAGTGGCGAGTTTTGCCACTGCAAGCACCACTTCACATTTTCTTCAGGAAATGTACATTCTAGTTATTAGTGGTGCTTTTTTAAAAGCATCACTATTGTTATTGCTCATACTTATTATTCTTCTTCTTCTTCTTCTTATTATTCTGGACAAAAGTTTGGCGCGTAACTCGCCCCGCACCGTTTGTCACAGACCCCTGAGTGAGGTGTCAAATCGACCGGCTCATTGAGGAGAGGTGTGCTATGACTTTTCTAAGCGATCGGGTGTACGATGTTCGCACAGCGGATGAAAAAGCGGCCAAAAAAATCCCATTGACTTAACATGGGGAGTTCTAAAAACATTTGAATCCCAACCGACGTTTTCACACACACAGACTCCAAAGGGCCTGACACCCCTGCATCTCTCCCTCTCTCTCTCCCTCAGAGGATTTATATTATCAAGCAGCCAATAAGTAATGGCCTAAAATCTTCATAGCCACACCCTAGCAACCAGTTTTAGCACCCTAGCAACCACTAAGAGCTCCCTAGCAACCACCCTAAACCAAAAAAAAACATTTTTTTACATTTTTTTTATTTTTTAAAGCAATTTTACTCTTGTGGCCTTGCGATATCGCTCCATGCTTGTGCCTATTCGGCCATAGGCACGAGGCCGCAGGCCGAGTGCCGTACTGAAGGCACTTGTTATTAAAGATTTTAAGAACTCTATAAAAACTCCATAGTAACCATATTTGACAACTACCAACCACTTAGTAACACCATAGCAACTAACAAAAATACCTTAGCAACCACCCTGAACACCCTAGCAACGTCTAGAAATGCTCTAGTAACCACCAAAAAACTCTAGCAACCACCCAGAACACCCTAGCAACTGCCTAGCAACCACCCAGAACAATCAGCATCTTGCTAAAAACATGCTAATCATGCTAGCAACATGCTAATCAAGCTAGCAACATGCTAATCATGCTAGCATTATGCTAGCAACATGCTAATCAAGCTAGCATAATGCTAGCAACATGCTAATCATGCTAGCATTATGCTAGCAAACATGCTAATCAAGCTAGCAACATGCTAATTGTGCTAGCATAATGCTAGCAACATGCTAATCAAGCTAGCATAATGCTAGCAACATGCTAATCATGTTAGCATCTAGCCAAAAACATACTAACAACATGCTAATCATGCTAGCATTATGCTAGCAACATGCTAATCGTGCTAGCATTGTGCTAATCATGCTAGCATTATGCTAGCAACATGCTAATCAAGCTAGCATCATGCTAGCAACATGCTAATCATGCTAGCATTATGCTAGCAACATGCTAATCATGTTAGCATCTAGCTAAAAACATGTTAGCAAACATGCTAATCATGCTAGCATCTTGTTAAAAGCATGCTAATCATGCTAGCATCATCCAACCAACATGCTAATCATGCTAACAACATGCTAATCCTGCTAGCATCATTCTAACAACATGTTAATCATTATAAATCATGCTGGAATGTGGTAAATCGTAGTAAATCATCTTAGAAACATGGTAAATCATGGTAAATGATGCTAAAATGTGGTATATCATGGTATCACAACATGTCAATTGTGTTAGCTTCTGCCCAGTGGCGAATTTTGCCACTGCAAGCACCACTTCACATTTTCTTCAGGAAATGTACATTCTAGTGTTGTGATTACTATTCACCTAGACAAAACTTCGGCGCGTATCTCGCCCCACACCGTTTGTCACAGACCCCTGAGTGAGGTGTCAAATCGACCGGTTTATTGAGGAAAGGTGTGCTGTGACTTTTATACGCGATCGGGTGTAAGATGTTCGTCTGGCGGGCGAAAAGTAAGCCGGAAAATATCCCATAGACTTAACATTGGCATAAAATTTGTAAAATCATATCTTTAGCTCAGAAGGTCATAGAGGCTTGTGATTGGGCTCTTTTGATTCGTCCTATCAAGCAGCCAATAAGTAGTGACATAACAACTTCATAGTCATGCCCTAGCAACCAGTTACAGGCCCCTAGCAACCACTAAACAACATTTACAAGCCATATCTCAGCAACAAAACATTGTAAAAACACAGAGTTGGGCATTTTTTGACCCAGACTTGCAAATGCTCTTTAAATATTACCCCATAAACTGTAATAACAAACCTTAGCAACCATTTGGAGTACCCTAGCAACCGTACAAACACATCAATGGGCTATATCTCAGCACCAGAATATCGTATAGACATGGGGGTGTGTTTGTTTGTTTCGGTTGGGAAACAGTCTGTAAATATCACCATGGTAACTGTGTATTCACAGCCTAGCAACCGTTTAGAGCCACCTAGCAACCATATTGCAACATATAGAAGCCATATTTCAGCTCCACAACATCGTACAGACATGGTTGTTGGCTCGTATGCAATCATGTACAACATCCTAGCAACCGAGTGGCGAGTTTTGCCACTGCAAGCACCACTCACATTTTCTTCAGGAAATGTACATTCTAGTGTTGTGATTACTATTCACCTAGACAAAACTTCGGCGCGTAACTCGCCCCACACCGTTTGTCACAGACCCCTGAATGAGGTGTCAAATCAACCGGTTTATTGAGGAAAGGTGTGCTATGACTTTTATAAGCGATCGGGTGTAAGATGTTTGTCTGGCGGGCGAAAAATTAGCCGAAAAATGTCCCATAGACTTAACATTGGCACAAAATTTGCTAAATCATATCTTTGGCTCAGAAGGTCATAGAGCTTTGGGGTTGGGCTCTTTTGATTCGTCCTATCAAGCAGCCAATAAGTAGTGACATAAAAACTTAATAGCCACGCCCTAGAAACCAGTTACAGGCCCCTAGCAACCATTGAACAACATTTACAAGCCATATCTCAGCACCAGAACATCGTATAGACATGGGGGTGTGCTTGTTTGTTTTGGTTGGGACACCAGTCTGTAAATATCATCATGGTAACTGTGTAACCACACCTTAGCAACCTTTTAAAGCTACCTAGCAGCCATACTGCAACATATAGAAGCCATATTACAGCTCCACAACATCGTACAGACTTGGTTGTTGGCTCGTATGCAATCATTTACAACACCCTAGCAACCGGGTGGCGAATTTTGCCACTGCAAGCACCACTTCACATTTTCTTCAGGAAATGTACATTCTAGTTCTTCTTCTTCTTCTTCTTATTATTCTGGACAAAAGTTTGGCGCGTAACTCGCCCCGCACCGTTTGTCACAGACCCCTGAGTGAGGTGTCAAATCGACCGGCTCATTGAGGAGAGGTGTGCTATGACTTTTCTAAGCGATCGGGTGTACGATGTTCGCACAGCGGACGAAAAAGCGGCCAAAAAAATCCCATTGACTTTACATGGGGAGTTCTAAAAACATTTGAATCCCAACCGACGTTTTCACACACACAGACTCCAAAGGGCCTGTCACCCCTGCATCTCTCCCTCTCTCTCTCCCTCAGAGGATTTATATTATCAAGCAGCCAATAAGTAATGGCCTAAAATCTTCATAGCCACACCCTAGCAACCAGTTTTAGCACCCTAGCAACCACTAAGAGCTCCCTAGCAACCACCCTAAACCAAAAAAAAACATTTTTTTACATTTTTTGTATTTTTTAAAGCAATTTTACTCTTGTGGCCTTGCGATATCGCTCCATGCATGTGCCTATTCGGCCATAGGCACGAGGCCGCAGGCCGAGTGCCGTACTGAAGGCACTTGTTATTAAAGATTTTAAGAACTCTATAAAAACTCCATAGTAACCATATTTGACAACTACCAACCACCTAGTAACACCATAGCAACTAACAAAAATACCTTAGCAACCACCCTGAACACCCTAGCAACGTCTAGAAATGCTCTAGTAACCACCAAAAAACTCTAGCAACCACCCAGAACACCCTAGCAACTGCCTAGCAACCACCCAGAACATTCAGCATCTTGCTAAAAACATGCTATCAACATGCTAATCATGCTAGCATAATTCTATCAACATGCTAATCATGCTAGCATAATTCTAGCAACATGCTAATCATGCTAGCATTATGCTAGCAACATGCTAATCAAGCTAGCATAATGCTAGCAACATGCTAATCATGCTAGCATTATGCTAGCAACATGCTAATCAAGCTAGCAACATGCTAATCATGCTAGCATTATGCTAGTAACATGCTAATCAAGCTAGAATAATGCTAGCAACATGCTAATCATGTTAACATCTTGCTAAAAACATGCTAGCAACATGCTAATCATGCTAGCATTATGCTAGCAACATGCTAATCGTGCTAGCATTATGCTAGCAACATGCTAATCGTGCTAGCATTGTGCTAATCATGCTAGCATTATGCTAGCAACATGCTAATCAAGCTAGCATCATGCTAGCAACATGCTAATCATGCTAGCATTATGTTAGCAACATGCTAATCATGTTAGCATCTAGCTAAAAACATGCTAGCAAAATGCTAATCATGCTAGCATCTTGTTAAAAGCATGCTAATCATGCTAGCATCATCCAACCAACATGCTAATCATGCTAGCATCATGCTAATCCTGCTAGCATCATTCTAACAACAAGTTAATCATAATAAATCATGTTGGAATGTGGTAAATCGTAGTAAATCATCTTAGAAACATGGTAAATCATGGTAAATGATGCTAAAATGTGGTATATCATGGTATCACAACATGTCAATTGTGTTAGCATCTGCCCAGTGGCGAATTTTGCCACTGCAAGCACCACTTCACATTTTCTTCAGGAAATGTACATTCTAGTTAGTGGTGCTTGCTGAAAGCAAGGCATCACTATTGTTATTGCTCATACTTATTAGTGGTGCTTGCTGAAAGCAAGGCATCACTATTGTTATTGCTCATACTTATTATTCTTCTTATTATTATTATTATTCTGGACAAAGTTTGGCGCGTAACTCGCCCCGCACCGTTTGTCTCAGAGCCATGAATGAGGTGTCAAATCGACCGGCTCATTAAGGAGAGGTGTGCTATGACTTTTATAAGCGATCGGGGGTGCGGTGTTCGCCCCAGGGGCGAAAAAGCGGCCAAAAAAGTCCCATTGACTTAACATTGCGACGAACTTTGACCACACGTAGCTCTGAGCGAGGATTTCGCAGAAATGTGTGATTTGCCACATTTGAAGAGGCTGACAGGCTCTGTAAGAACATACCTCACAATGGGGTAAAAGTTGCACCCCTGGGGGGCAGGAGATGCCCAAAGTTGCCCCTTTGACTTACTATGGGGAAGGAACGTCCCGTGAAACACACATGCTTTTCCTACTATGGTAAATTGCATAGGGACTTTGTATTGAACGTAGCTCTGGATCACAGTGTCATAGAGACAAGGGGGAGGGCTCATTTTACTCAGACGACCAATCAGTCTCTCAGGATCATTGTGAAGCTATCAAGCCACGCCCTAGCAACCATTTAGAGCCCCTTAGCAACAAGTTCCATAGACCGCCATTGAAAGAGTTCAAAGAGATATCTCCAGACTGAATTGTCATAGAAACATGGGGGTGGTCTCATTTGACTCGGGGAAGCAAACAGCCAATCATGAATCACCTAAACACTTCCAAGCCCCTCCCTAGCAACCATTGTCGAGCACCTTAGCAACCAAAATCCAAAGAGGGATATCTTCCATTCTGAATGTCACAGAGGCATGGGAGTTGGTTTATATCATTTATACTGACAAGAAGCCTTTGGAGTTTCATGATTGGCAGCTGACAAGCCACTCCCTAGCAACCAAACAGAGTACCCTAGCAACCAAAATCCAAAGAGGGTTATCTTCCATTCTGAATGTCGCAGAGGCATGGGAGTTGGTTTATATCATTCATACTGACAAGCAGCCTTTGGAGTTTCATGATTGGCAGCTGACAAGCCACTCCCTAGCAACCAAAGAGAGTACCCTAGCAACCAAAATCCAAAGAGGGATATCTTCCATTCTGAATGTCACAGAGGCATGGGAGTTGGTTTATATCATTCATAGTGACAAGAAGCCTTTGGAATTTCATCATTGGCAGCTGCCAAGTAACTCCATAGCAACCAAAAAGAGTACCCTAGCAACCGTTTAGCAAAACGTATATCTCTGCATCAAAACATAGTATAGAGATGGGACTTGGCTCTTTTGACTAAATCATGGTAAACTATGGTAAATCATCCTAGAATCATAGTAAATCATACTAAACCATGGTAAATCATGGTATACTATAGTAAATCATAGTAAACTATGGTAAATCGTGGTAAATCATGGTAAACTATGGTAAATCATGCTAGAATCATAGTAAATCATACTTGAACATGGTAAATCATGGTATACTATAGTAAATCATGGTAAACTATGGTAAATCATGGTAAACTATGGTAAATCATGGTAAACTATGATAAATCATGGTAAACTATGATAAATCATGCTAAAATCAGTAAATCATACTTGAACATGGTATATCATGGTATACTATAGTAAATCATGGTAAACTATGGTAAATCGTGGTAAATCATGGTAAACTATGGTAAATCATGGTAAACTATGGTAAATCATGCTACAATCAGTAAATCATACTTCAACATGGTAAATCATGGTATACTATAGTAAATCATGGTAAACTATGGTAAATCATGGTAAACTATGGTAAATCATGGTAAACTATGATAAATCATGCTAGAATCAGTAAATCATACTTGAACATGGTAAATCATGGTATACTATAGTAAATCGTGGTAAATCGTGGTAAACTATGGTAAATCATGGTAAACTATGGTAAATCGTGGTAAATCATGGTAAACTATGGTAAATCATGCTAGAATCAGTAAATCATACTTCAACATGGTAAATCATGGTATACTATAGTAAATCATGGTAAACTATGGTAAATCATGGTAAACTATGGTAAATCATGGTAAACTATGATAAATCATGCTAGAATCAGTAAATCATACTTCAACATGGTAAATCATGGTATACTATAGTAAATCGTGGTAAATCGTGGTAAACTATGGTAAATCATGGTAAACTATGGTAAATCATGCTAGAATCATAGTAAATCATACTTGAACATGGTAAATCATGGTATACTATAGTAAATCATGGTAAATCATGGTAAACTATGGTAAATCATGGTAAACTATGATAAATCATGCTAAAATCAGTAAATCATACTTGAACATGGTATATCATGGTATACTATAGTAAATCATGGTAAACTATCGTAAATCGTGGTAAATCATGGTAAACTATGGTAAATCATGGTAAACTATGGTAAATCATGCTAGAATCAGTAAATCATACTTGAACATGGTAAATCATGGTATACTATAGTAAATCATGGTAAACTATAGTAAATTGTGGTAAATCATGTTAAACTATGGTAAATCATGGTAAACTATGGTAAATCATGCTAGAATCAGTAAATCATACTTGAACATGGTAAATCATGGTATACTATAGTAAATCGTGGTAAATCATGGTAGAATCATAGTAAATCATACTTGAACATGGTAAATCATGGTATACTATAGTAAATCTGGTAAACTATGGTAAATTGTGGTAAATCATGGTAAACTATGGTAAATCATGGTAAACCATGCTAGCAACATGGTAAAACAAGCTAGCATCATGCTAGCTACATGCTAATCATGCTAACATGATGCTAGCATGATGCTAATAATGCTAGCATGATGCTAGCAACATGCTAATAATGCTAGCATGATACTAGCTACATGCTAATCATGCTAGCTTCTTGCTACAAACATGCTAGCAAACGTGCTATTCATGTTAGCATCTTGTTAAAAAAATGCTAGCATCATGCTAACAACATGCTAATCATGCTAGCTACATTCACGTTAGCTTTTGCTAAAAACATGCTAGCATGATGCTAGCAACATGCTAATCATATTAGCACCATGATAGCAACATGCTAGCATTATGTTAGTCACATGCTTATAATGCTAGCATGATGATAATTTTGTTAGAATCTTGCTAAAAACTAGCTAAACGCACTTTAGCAACCGAGTGGCGAGTTTTGCCACTGCAAGCACCACTTCACATTTTCTTCAGGAAATGTACATTCTAGTGTTGTGATTACTATTCACCTAGACAAAACTTTGGCGCGTAACTCGCCCCACACCGTTTGTCACAGACCCCTGAATGAGGTGTCAAATCGACCGGTTTATTGAGGAGAGGTGTGCTATGACTTTTATAAGCGATCGGGTGTAAGATGTTCGTCTGGCGGGCGAAAAATTAGCCGAAAAATGTCCCATAGACTTAACATAGGCACAAAATTTGCAAAATCATATCTTTGGCTCAGAAGGTCATAGAGCCTTGGGGTTGGGCTCTTTTGATTCATCCTATCAAGCAGCCAATAAGTAGTGACATAACAACTTCATAGCCACGCCCTAGAAACCAGTTACAGGCCCCTAGCAACCACTGAACAACATTTACAAGCCATATCTCAGCAACAAAACATTGTAAAAACACAGAGTTGGGCATTTTTTGACCCAGACCTGCAAATACTCTTTATATATTACCCCACAAACTGTATAAATAAACCTTAGCAACCATTTGGAGTACCCTAGCAACCGTACAAACACATGAATGAGCTATATCTCAGCACCAGAACATCGTATAGACATGGGGGTGTGCTTGTTTGTTTCGGTTGGGAAACCAGTCTGTAAATATCACCATGGTAACTGTGTATTCACACCCTAGCAACCGTTTAGAGCCACCTAGCAACCATATTGCAACATATAGAAGCCATATTTCAGCTCCACAACATGGTACAGACATGGTTGTTGGCTCGTATGCAATCATGTACAACACCCTAGCAACCGAGTGGCGAGTTTTGCCACTGCAAGCACCACTTCACATTTTCTTCAGGAAATGTACATTCTAGTGTTGTGATTACTATTCACCTAGACAAAACTTTGGCGCGTAACTCGCCCCACACCGTTTGTCACAGACCCCTGAATGAGGTGTCAAATCGACCGGTTTATTGAGGAAAGGTGTGCTTTGACTTTTATAAGCGATCGGGTGTAAGATGTTCGTCTGGCGGGCGAAAAATTAGCCGAAAAATGTCCCATAGACTTAACATAGGCACAAAATTTGCAAAATCATATCTTTGGCTCAGAAGGTCATAGAGCCTTGGGGTTGGGCTCTTTTGATTCATCCTATCAAGCAGCCAATAAGTAGTGACATAACAACTTCATAGCCACGCCCTAGAAACCAGTTACAGGCCCCTAGCAACCATTAAACAACATTTAGAAGCCATATCTCAGCAACAAAACATTGTAAAAACACAGAGTGGGCATTTTTTGACCCAGACCTGCAAATACTCTTTAAATATTACCCCATAAACTGTATAAACAAACCTTAGCAACCATTTGGAGTACCCTAGCAACCGTACAAACACATGAATGAGCTACAGTATATCTCAGCACCAGAACATCGTATAGACATGGGGGTGTGCTTGTTTGTTTCGGTTGGGAAACCAATCTGTAAATATCATCATGGTAACTGTGTAACCACAACTTAGCAACCATATTGCAACATATAGAAGCCATATTTCAGCTCCACAACATCGTACAGACATGGTTGTTGGCTCGTATGCAATCATGTACAACACCGTAGTAAACCGAGTGGCGAATTTTGCCACTGCAAGCACCACTTCACATTTTCTTCAGGAAATGTACATTCTAGTTAGTGGTGCTTTTTTAAAAGCATCACTATTGTTATTGCTCATACTTATTAGTGGTGCTTTTTTAAAAGCATCACTATTGTTATTGCTCATACTTCTTATTAGTGGTGCTTTTTTAAAAGCATCACTATTGTTATTGCTCATACTTATTATTCTTCTTCTTCTTATTATTATTATTCCGCCCAAAGTTTGGCGCGTAACTCGCCCCGCACCGTTTGTCACAGACCCCTGAGTGAGGTGTCAAATCGACCGGCTCATTGAGGAGAGGTGTGCTATGACTTTTCTAAGCGATCGGGTGTACGATTTTCGCACAGCGGACGAAAAAGCGGCCAAAAAAGTCCCATTGACTTAACATGGGGAGTTCTAAAAACATTTGAATCCCAACTGACGTTTTCACACACACAGACTCCAAAGGGCCTGTCACCCCTGCATCTCTCCCTCTCTCTCTCCCTCAGAGGATTTATATTATCAAGCAGCCAATAAGTAATGGCCTAAAATCTTCATAGCCACACCCTAGCAACCAGTTTTAGCACCCTAGCAACCACTAAGAGCTCCCTAGCAACCACCCTAAACCAAAAAAAAACATTTTTTTACATTTTTTGTATTTTTTAAAGCAATTTTACTCTCGTGGCCTTGCGATATCGCTCCATGCTTGTGCCTATTCGGCCATAGGCACGAGGCCGCAGGCCGAGTGCCGTACTGAAGGCACTCGTTATTAAAGATTTTAAGAACTCTATAAAAACTCCATAGTAACCATATTTGACAACTACCAACCACCTTGGCTCGTATGCAATCATGTACAACACCCTAGCAACCGGGTGGCGAATTTTGCCACTCCAAGCACCACTTCACATTTTCTTCAGGAAATGTACATTCTAGTGTTGTGATTACTATTCACCTAGACAAAACTTCGGCGCGTAACTCGCCCCACACCGTTTGTCACAGACCCCTGAATGAGGTGTCAAATCGACCGGTTTATTGAGGAAAGGTGTGCTATGACTTTTATAAGCGATCGGGTGTAAGATGTTTGTCTGGCGGGCGAAAAATTAGCCGAAAAATGTCCCATAGACTTAACATTGGCACAAAATTTGCTAAATCATATCTTTGGCTCAGAAGGTCATAGAGCTTTGGGGTTGGGCTCCTTTGATTCGTCCTATCAAGCAGCCAATAAGTAGTGACATAAAAACTTCATAGCCACGCCCTAGAAACCAGTTACAGGCCCCTAGCAACCATTGAACAACATTTACAAGCCATATCTCAGCACCAGAACATCGTATAGACATGGGGGTGTGCTTGTTTGTTTTGGTTGGGACACCAGTCTGTAAATATCATCATGGTAACTGTGTAACCACACCTTAGCAACCTTTTAAAGCTACCTAGCAACCATATTGCAACATATAGAAGCCATATTACAATTTGCAGTGGCGAATTTTGCCACTGCAAGCACCACTTCACATTTTCTTCAGGAAATGTACATTCTAGTGTTGTGATTACTATTCACCTAGACAAAACTTTGGCGCGTAACTCGCCCCGCACCGTTTGTCACAGACCCATCAATGAGGTGTCAAATCGACCGGTTTATTGAGGAGAGGTGTGCTATGACTTTTATAAGCGATCGGGTGTACGATGTTCGTCTGGCGGACGACAAATTAGCCGAAAAATGTCCCATAGACTTAACATAGGCACAAAATTTGCAAAATCATATCTTTGGCTCAGAAGGTCATAGAGCCTTGGGGTTGGGCTCTTTTGATTCGTCCTATCAAGCAGCCAATAAGTAGTGACATAACAACTTCATAGCCACGCCCTAGCAACCAGTAACAGGACCCTAGCAACCATTGAACTACATTTACAAGCCATATCTCAGCAACAAAACATTGTAAAAACACAGAGTTGGGCATTTTTTGACCCAGACTTGCAAATACTCTTTAAATATTACCCCATAAACTGTATAAACAAACCTTAGCAACAATTTGGAGTACCCTAGCAACCGTACAAACACATGAATGAGCTATATCTCAGCACTAGAACATCGTATAGACATGGGTGTGTGGTTGTTTGTTTCGGTTGGGAAACCAGTATGTAAATAACACCATGGTAACTGTGTATTCACACCCTAGCAACCGTTTAGAGCCACCTAGCAACCATATTGCAACATATAGAAGCCATATTTCAGCTCCACAACATCGTACAGACATGGTTGTTGGCTCGTATGCAACCATGTACAACACCCTAGCAACCGAGTGGCGAGTTTTGCCACTGCAAGCACCACTTCACATTTTCTTCAGGAAATGTACATTCTAGTGTTGTGATTACTATTCACCTAGACAAAACTTCGGCACGTTACTCCTCCCGCACCGTTTCTCATAGACCCATGAATGAGGTGTCAAATCGACTGGTTTATTGAGGAGAGGTGTGCTATGACTTTTATAAGCGATCGGGTGTACGATGTTCGTCTGGCGGGCGAAAAATTTGCCGAAAAATGTCCCATAGACTTAACATAGGCACAAAATTTGCAAAATCATATCTTTGGCTCAGAAGGTCATAGAGCCTTGGGGTTGGGCTCTTTTGTTTCGTCCTATCAAGCAGCCAATAAGTAGTGAAATAACAACTTCATAGCCACGCCCTAGCAACCAGTTACAGGCCCCTAGCAACCACTGAACAACATTTACAAGCCATATCTCAGCAACAAAACATTGTAAAAACACAGAGTTGGGCATTTTTTGACCCAGACTTGCAAATACTCTTTATATATTACCCCATAAACTGTATAAACAAACCTTAGCAACTATTTGGAGTACCCTAGCAACCGTACAAACACATGAATAAGCTATATCTCAGCACCAGAACATCGTATAGACATGGGGGTGTGCTTGTGTTGTGATTACTATTCACCTAGACAAAACTTCGGCGCGTAACTCGCTCCACACCTTTTGTCACAGACCCCTGAATGAGGTGTCAAATCGACCGGTTTATTGAGGAGAGGTGTGCTATGACTTTTATAAGCGATCGAGTGTAAGATGTTCGTCTGGCGGGCGAAAAATTAGCCGAAAAATGTCCCATAGACTTAACATAGGCACAAAATTTGGAAAATCATATCTTTGGCTCAGAAGGACATAGAGGCTTAGGGTTGGGCTCTTTTGATTCGTCCTATCAAGCAGCCAATAAGTAGCGACATTAAAACTTCATAATCATGCCCTAGCAACCAGTTACAGGCCCCTAGCAACCATTAAACAACATTTACAAGCCATATCTAAGCAACAAAACATTGTAAAAACACAGAGTTGGGCATTTTTTGACCCAGACTTGCAAATACTCTTTAAATATTACCACATAAATTGTATAAACATACCTTAGCAACCATTTGGAGTACCCTAGCAACCATACAAACACATGAATGAGCTATATCTCAGCACCAGAACATCGTATAGACATGGGGATCTGTTTGTTTGTTTCGGTTGGGAAACCAGTCTGTAAATATTATCATGGTAACTGTGTAACCACACCTTAGCAACCGTTTAAAGCTACCTAGCAACCATATTGCAACATATAGAAGCCATATTTCAGCTCCACAACATCGTACAGACATGGTTGTTGGCTCGTATGCAATCATGTACAACACCCTAGCAACCGGGTGGCGAATTTTGCCACTCCAAGCACCACTTCACATTTTCTTCAGGAAATGTACATTCTAGTGTTGTGATTACTATTCACCTAGACAAAACTTCGGCGCGTAACTCGCCCCACACCGTTTGTCACAGACCCCTGAATGAGGTGTCAAATCGACCGGTTTATTGAGGAAAGGTGTGCAATGACTTTTATAAGTGATCGGGTGTAAGATGTTCGTCTGACGGGCGAAAAATTAGCCGAAAAATGTCCCATAGACTTAACATTGGCACAAAATTTGCTAAATCATATCTTTGGCTCAGAAGGTCATAGAGCCTTGGGGTTGGGCTCTTTTGATTCGTCCTATCAAGCAGCCAATAAGTAGTGACATAACAACTTCATAGCCACGCCCTAGAAACCAGTTACAGGCCCCTAGCAACCATTGAACAACATTTACAAGCCATATCTCAGCAACAAAACATTGTAAAAACACAGAGTTGGGCATTTTTTGACTCATACCTGCAAATACTCTTTAAATATTACCCCATAAACTGTATAAACAAACCTTAGCAACCATTTGGAGTACCCTAGCAACCGTACAAACACATGAAGGAGCTATATCTCAGCACCAGAACATCGTATAGACATGGGGGTGTGCTTGTTTGTTTCGGTTGGGAAACCAGTCTGTAAATATCATCATGGTAACTGTGTAACCACACCTTAGCAACCATTTAAAGCTACCTAGCAACCATATTGCAACATATAGAAGCCATATTTCAGCTCCACAACATCGTACAGACATGGTTGATGGCTTGTATGCAATCATGTACAACACCCTAGCAACCGGGTGGTGAATTTTGCCACTGCAAGCACCACTTCACATTTTCTTCAGGAAATGTACATTCTAGTTATTATTATTTTTCTTCTTATTATTCCGGACAAAAGTTTGGCGCGAAACTCGCCCCGCACCGTTTGTCTCAGACCCCTGAGTGAGGTGTCAAATCGACCGGCTCATTGAGGAGAGGTGTGGTATGACTTTTCTAAGCGATCGGGTGTACGATGTTCGCACAGCGGACGAAAAAGCGGCCAAAAAAGTCCCATTGACTTAACATGGGGCATTCTAAAAAAATTCAAATCCAAACCGACGTTTTCACACACACAGACTCCAAAGGGCCTGACACCCCTGCGTCTCTCCCTCTCTCTCTCCCTCAGAGGATTTATATTATCAAGCAACCAATAAGTAATGGCCTAAAATCTTCATAGCCACACCCTAGCAACCAGTTACAGCACCCTAGCAACCACTAAGAGGTCCCTAGCAACCACCCTAAACCAAAAAAAATAAATTTTTACATTTTTTTGTATTTTTTAAAGCAATGTTACACTCGTGGCCTTGCGATATCGCTCCATGCTTGTGCCTAATCGGCCATAGGCACGAGGCCGCAGGCCGAGTGCCGTACTGAATGCACTCGTTATTAAAGATTTTAATAACTCTATAAAAACTCCATAGTAACCACATCTTTGACAACTACCAACCACCTAGTAACACCATAGCAACTACCAAAAATACCTTAGCAACCATCCTGAACACCCTAGAAACGTCTAGAAATGCTCTAGTAGATCACATAAACACGAAGGTGGTCTCATTTCACTCAGGGCATCAAATGGCCAATCATGAATCACCTCAACACTTCCTAGCCCCTCCCTAGCAACCATTGTCGAGCACCTTAGCAACCAAAATCCTAGAGGGATATCTTCTATTCTGAATATGACAGAGGCATGGGAGTTGGTTTATATCATTCATACTGAAAAAGCAGCCTTTGGAGTTTCATCATTAGCAGCTGCCAAGCCACTCCATAGCAACCAAACAGAGTACCTTAGCAACTATTTAGCAAGACATATATCTCTGTATCAGAGCATTGTATAGAGATGGGGGTTGGTTTATATAATTCATAGTGACAAGAAGCCTTTGGAGTTTCATGATTGGCAGCTGCCAAGCCACTCCCTAGCAACCAATCAGAGTACCCTAGCAACCAAAATCCAAAGAGGGATATCTTCCAGTCTGAATGTCACAGAGGCATGGGAGTTGGTTTATATCATTCATAGTAACAAAAGGCCTTTGCAGTTTCATCAATGGCAGCTGTCAAGCAACTCCATAGCAACCAAACAGATTACCCTAGCAACCAAAATTCAAAGAGGGATATCTTCCATTCTGAATGTCACAGAGGCATGGGAGTTGGTTTATATCATTCATAGTAACAAAAAGCCTTTGGAGTTTCATGATTGGCAGCTGCCAAGCCACTCCCTAGCAACCAAATAGAGTACCCTAGCAACCAAAATCCAAAGAGGGATATCTTCCATTCTGAATGTTACAGAGGCATGGGAGTTTGTTTATTTCATTCATAGTGAAAAGAAGCCATTGTAGTTTCATCATTGGCAGCTGCCAAGCAACTCCATAGCAACCAAACAGAGTACCTAGCAACCAAAATCCAAAGTGGGATATCTTCCATTCTGAATGTCACATAGGCTTGGGAGTTGGTTTATAAAATTCATAGTGACAAAAAGCCTTTGGAGTTTCATGATTGGCAGCTGCCAAGCCACTCCCTAGCAACCAATCAGAGTACCCTAGCAACCAAAATCCAAAGAGGGATATCTTCCATTTTGAATGTCACATAGGCATGGGAGTTGGTTTATATCATTCATAGTGACAAGAAGCCTTTGCAGTTTCATCATTGGCAGCTGTCAAGCAACTCCATAGCAACCAAACAGAGTACCCTAGCAACCAAAATCCAAAGAGGGATATCTTCCATTCTGAATGTCACAGAGGCATGGGAGTTGGTTTATATCATTCATATTGACATGCAGCCTTTGAGATTCATGATTGATAGCTGCCAAGACACTCCCTAGCAACCAAACAGAGTACCCTAGCAACCAAAATCCAAAGAGGGATATCTTCCATTCTGAATGTCACAGAGGCATGGGAGTTGGTTTATATCATTCATAGTGACAAGAAGCCTTTGGAATTGCATCATTGGCAGCTGCCAAGTAACTCCATATCAACCAAACAGAGTACCCTAGCAACCAAAATCCAAAGAGGCATATCTTCCATTCTGAATGTCACAGAGGCATGGGAGTTGGATTATATAATTCATACTGACAAGAAGCCTTTTGGAATTTCATCATTGACAGCTGACAAGCCACTCCCTAGCAACCAAACAGAGTACCCTAGCAACCAAAATCCAAAGAGGCATATCTTCCATTCTGAATGTCGCAGAGGCATGGGAGTTGGTTTATATCATTCATAGTGACAAGAAGCCTTTGGAGTTTCATGATTGGCAGCTGACAAGCCACTTGCTAGTAACCAAATAGAGTACCCTAGCAACCGTTTAGCAAAACGTATATCTCTGCATCTGAACATCGTATAGAGATGGGAGTTGGTTTATATCATTCATACTGACAAGAAGCCTTTGCAGTTTCATCATTAGCAGCTGACAAGCATCTCCATAGCAACCAAACAGAGTACCCTAGCAACCATTTTACAAGACCTACATCTCTGCATCAGAATATTGTATAGAGATGGGGGTTGGCTCATTAGTTTCAGTTGGAAAACAGTCTGTAAATATCACCATGGTAACTGTGTATTCACACCCTAGCAACCATTTAGAGCCACCTAGCAACCATATTGCAACATTTAGAAGCCATATTTCAGCTCCACAACATCGTAGAGGCATGGTTATTGGCTCGTATGCAATCATGTACAACACCCTAGCAACCGAGTGGCGAGTTTTGCCACTGCAAGCACCACTTCACATTTTCTTCAGGAAATGTACATTCTAGTTAGTGGTGCTTGCTGAAAGCAAGGCATCACTATTGTTATTGCTCATACTTATTATTATTATTATTTTTCTTATTATTATTCCGGACAAAAGTTTGGCGCGTAACTCGTCCCGCAGCTTTTGTCACAGACACACGAATGAGGCGTCAAATCGTGCGGATCATTCGGGAATGGTGTGCTATGACTTTTATAAGTGATCGGGGGTACGGTGTTCGCCCCAGGGGCGAAAAAGCGGCCAAAAAAGTCCCATTGACTTAACATTGCGACGAACTTTGACCACACGTAGCTCTGAGCAAGGATTTCGCAGAAACGTGTGATTTGCCACATTTGAAGAGGCTGACAGGCTCTGTAAGAACATACCTCACAATGGGGTAAAAGTTGCACCCCTGGGGGGCAGGAGATGCCCAAAGTTGCCCCATTGACTTACTATAGGGAAGGAACATCCCGTGAAACACACATGCTTTTCCTACTATGGTAAATTGCATAGGGACTTTGTATTGAACGTAGCTCTGGATCACAGTGTCATAGAGACAAAGGGGAGGGCTCATTTTACTCAGATGACCAGTCAGTCTCTCTGGATCATTGTGAAGCTATCAAGCCACGCCTTAGCAACCATTTAGAGCCCCTTAGCAACAAGATCCATAGACTTACATTGAAAGAGTTCAAAGAGATATCTCCGGACTGAATTGTCATAGAAACATGGGGGTGGTCTCATTTGACTCGGGGCAGCAAACAGCCAATCATGAATCACCTCAACACTTCCAAGCCCCTCCCTAGCAACCATTGTCGAGCACCTTAGCAACCAAAATCCAAAGAGGGATATCTTCCATTCTGAATGTCACAGAGGCATGGGAGTTGGTTTATAACATTCATATCGACAAGCAGCCTTTGAGTTTCATGATTGAGAGCTGCCAAGACACTCCCTAGCAACCAAACAGAGTACCCTAGCAACCAAAATCCAAAGAGGCATATCTTCCATTCTGAATGTCGCAGAGGCATGGGAGTTGGTTTATATCATTCATAGTGACAAGAAGCCTTTGGAGTTTCATGATTGGCAGCTGACAAGCCACTCGCTAGCAACCAAATAGAGTACCCTAGCAACTGTTTAGCAAAACGTATATCTCTGCATCAGAACATCATATAGAGATGGGAGTTGGTTTATATCATTCATACTGACAAGAAGCCTTTGCAGTTTCATCATTAGCAGCTGACAAGCATCTCCATAGCAACCAAACAGAGTACCCTAGCAACCATTTTACAAGACCTACATCTCTGCATCAGAATATTGTATAGAGATGGGGGTTGGCTCATTAGTTTCAGTTGGAAAACGGTCTGTAAATATCACCATGGTAACTGTGTATTCACACCCTAGCAACCATTTAGAGCCACCTAGCAACCATATTGCAACATATAGAAGCCATATTTCAGCTCCACAACATCGTAGAGGCATGGTTGTTGGCTCGTATGCAATCATGTACAACACCCTAGCAACCGAGTGGCGAGTTTTGCCACTGCAAGCACCACTTCACATTTTCTTCAGGAAATGTACATTCTAGTGTTGTGATTACTATTCACCTAGACAAAACTTCGGCGCGTAACTCGCCCCACACCGTTTGTCACAGACCCCTAAATGAGGTGTCAAATCGACCGGTTTATTGAGGAGAGGTGTGCTATGACTTTTATAAGCGATCGGGTCTACGATGTTCGTCTGGCGGGCGAAAAATTAGCCGAAAAATGTCCCATAGACTTAACATTGGCACAAAATTTGTAAAATCATATCTTTGGCTCAGAAGGTCATAGAGGCTTGAGGTTGGGCTCTTTTGATTCGTCCTATCAAGCAGCCAATAAGTAGTGACATAAAAACATCATAGTCACGCCCTAGCAACCAGTTACAGGCCCCTAGCAACCATTGAACAACATTTACAAGCCATATGTCAGCAACAAAACATTGTACACTGCAAAAAATGCTTTCTTAGTTAGTATTTTTGTTTTGTTTCCAGTCCAAATATCTAAAAATTCTTAAATCAAGAAGCATTTACTAGAGAAGTAAAATGACATAAGAAATTCTATTTTGTTTTAAGGTAAAAAGTAAGTACTTTAAGTAATTTTTGTTTAAAACAAGCAAAATTATCTGCCAATGGGGTAAGCAAAAAAATCTTGTTTTTTTTTTCGAATTCAGATTTTTTTTCTTGTTTTCCATTCTTATTCAGATTTTTTTGCTTACCCCATTGGCAGATCATTTTGCTTGTTTTAAGCCAAAATTACTTAAAGTACTTTCTTTTTACCTTAAAACAAAATAGAATTTCTTATGTCATTTTACTTCTCTAGTAAATGCTTCTTGATTTAAGAATTTTTAGATATTTGGACTGGAAACAAAACAAAAATACTAAGTAAGAAAAGCATTTTTTGCAGTGTACAGACATGGGGGTGTGCTTGTTTGTTTCAGTTGGGAAACCAGTCTGTAAATATCATCATGGTAACTGTGTATTCACACCCTAGAAACCGTTTAGAGCCACCTAGCAACCATATTTCAGCATATAGAAGCCATATTTCAGCTCCACAACATCGTACAGACATGGTTGTTGGCTCGTATGCAATCATGTACAACATCCTAGCAACCGAGTGGTGAATTTTGCCACTGCAAGCACCACTTCACATTTTCTTCAGGAAATGTACATTCTAGTTAGTGGTGCTTTTTTAAAAGCATCACTATTGTTATTGCTCATACTTATTATTCTTTTTTTTATTATTATTATTATTCTTATTCTGGACAAAAGTTTGGCGCGTAACTCGCCCCGCACCGTTTGTCACAGACCCCTGAGTGAGGTGTCAAATCAACCGGCTCATTGAGGAGAGGTGTGCTATGACTTTTCTAAGCGATCGGGTGTACGATGTTCGCACAGCGGACGAAAAAGCGGCCAAAAAAGTCCCCATTGACTTAACATGGGGAGTTCTAAAAACATTTGAATCCCAACCGACGTTTTCACACACACAGACTCCAAAGGGCCTGTCACCCCTGCATCTCTCTTCCTCTCTCTCTCCCTCAGAGGATTTATATTTTCAAGCAGCCAATAAGTAATGGCCTAAAATCTTCATAGCCACACCCTAGCAACCAGTTTTAGCACCCTAGCAACCACTAAGAGCTCCCTAGCAACCACCCTAAACCAAAAAAAAACATTTTTTTACATTTTTTGTATTTTTTAAAGCAATATTACACTCGTGGCCTTGCGATATCGCTCCATGCTTGTGCCTAATCGGCCATAGGCACGAGGCCGCAGGCCGAGTGCCGTACTGAAGGCACTCGTTATTAAAGATTTTAAAAACTCTATAAAAACTCCATAGTAACCATATTTGACAACTACCAACCACCTAGTAACACCATAGCAACTAACAAAAATACCTTAGCAACCACCCTGAACACCCTAGCAACGTCTAGAAATGCTCTAGTAACCACCAAAAAACTCTAGCAACCACCCAGAACACCCTAGCAACTGCCTAGCAACCACCCAGAACATTCAGCATCTTGCTAAAAACATGCTATCAACATGCTAATCATGCTAGCATAATGCTAACAACATGCTAATCATGCTAGCATTATGCTAGCAACATGCTAATCAAGCTAGCATAATGCTAGCAACATGCTAATCATGCTAGCATTATGCTAGCAACATGCTAATCAAGCTAGCAACATGCTAATCATCCTAGCATTATGCTAGCAAACATGCTAATCAAGCTAGCATAATGCTAGCAACATGCTAATCATGTTAACATCTTGCTAAAATCATGCTAGCAACATGCTAATCATGCTAGCATTATGCTAGCAACATGCTAATCGTGCTAGCATTGTGCTAATCATGCTAGCATTATGCTAGCAAAATGCTAATCGTGCTAGCATTGTGCTAATCATGCTAGCATTATGATAGCAACATTCTAATCAAGCTAGCATCATGCTAGCAACATGCTAATCATGCTAGCATTATGCTATCAACATGGTAATCATGTTAGCATCTAGCTAAAAACATGCTAGCAAAATGCTAATCATGCTAGCATCTTGTTAAAAACATGCTAATCATGCTAGCATCATCCAACCAACATGCTAATCATGCTAGCAACATGCTAATCCTGCTAGCATCATTCTAACAACATGTTAATCATAATAAATCATGCTGGAATGTGGTAAATCGTAGTAAATCATCTTAGAAACATGGTAAATCATGGTAAATGATGCTAAAATGTGGTATATCATGGTATCACAACATGTCAATTGTGTTAGCATCTGCCCAGTGGCGAATTTTGCCACTGCAAGCACCACTTCACATTTTCTTCAGGAAATGTACATTCTAGTTATTCTTCTTCTTCTTATTATTATTATTCCGCCCAAAGTTTGGCGCGTAACTCGCCCCGCACCGTTTGTCACAGACCCCTGAGTGAGGTGTCAAATCGACCGGCTCATTGAGGAGAGGTGTGCTATGACTTTTCTAAGCGATCGGGTGTACGATGTTCGCACAGCGGACGAAAAAGCGGCCAAAAAAGTCCCATTGACTTAACATGGGGAGTTCTAAAAACATTTGAATCCCAACCGACGTTTTCACACACACAGACTCCAAAGGGCCTGTCACCCCTGCATCTCTCCCTCTCTCTCTCCCTCAGAGGATTTATATTATCAAGCAGCCAATAAGTAATGGCCTAAAATCTTCATAGCCACACCCTAGCAACCAGTTTTAGCACCCTAGCAACCACTAAGAGCTCCCTAGCAACCACCCTAAACCAAAAAAAAACATTTTTTTACATTTTTTGTATTTTTTAAAGCAATTTTACTCTCGTGGCCTTGCGATATCGCTCCATGCTTGTGCCTATTCGGCCATAGGCACGAGGCCGCAGGCCGAGTGCCGTACTGAAGGCACTCGTTATTAAAGATTTTAAGAACTCTATAAAAACTCCATAGTAACCATATTTGACAACTACCAACCACCTAGTAACACCATAGCAACTAACAAAAAACTCTAGCAACCACCCAGAACACCCTAGCAACTGCCTATCAACCACCCAGAACATTCAGCATCTTGCTAAAAACATGCTATCAACATGCTAATCATGCTAGCATGATGCTAGCAACATGCTAATCAAGCTAGCATCATGCTAGCAACATGCTAATCATGCTAGCATTATGCTAGCAACATGCTAATCAAGCTAGCATTATGCTAGCAACATGCTAATCATGCTAGCATTATGCTAGCAACATGCTAATCAAGCTAACAACATGCTAATAATGCTAGCATTATGCTAGCAACATGCTAATCAAGCTAGCATAATGCTAGCAAAACATGCAACATGCTAATCATGCTAGCATTATGCTAGCAACATGCTAATCGTGCTAGCATTGTGCTAATCATGCTAGCATTATGCTAGCAACATGCTAATCATGCTAGCATTATGCTAGCAACATGCTAATCATGTTAGCATCTAGTTAAAAACATGCTAGCAACATGCTAATCATGCTAGCATTATGCTAACAACATGCTAATCGTGCTAGCATTGTGCTAATCATGCTAGCATAATGCTAGCAACATGCTAATCAAGCTAGCATCATGCTAGCAACATGCTAATCATGCTAGCATTATGCTAGCAACATGCTAATCATGTTAGCATCTAGCTAAAAACATGCTAGCAAAATGCTAATCATGCTAGCATCTTGTTAAAAGCATGCTAATCATGTTAGCATCATCCAACCAACATGCTAATCATGCTAGCAACATGCTAATCCTGCTAGCATCATTCTAACAACATGTTAATCATAATAAATCATGCTGGAATGTGGTAAATCGTAGTAAATCATCTTATAAACATGGTAAATCATGGTAAATGATGCTAAAATGTGGTATATCATGGTATCACAACATGTCAATTGTGTTAGCATCTGCCCAGTGGCGAATTTTGCCACTGCAAGCACCACTTCACATTTTCTTCAGGAAATGTACATTCTAGTTATTATTATTCTTCTTTTTATTATTCCACACAAAGTTTGGCGCGTAACTCGTCCCGCACCGTTTGTCACAGATCCATGAATGAGGTGTCAAATCGACCGGCTCATTAAGGAGAGGTGTGCTATGACTTTTATAAGCGATCGGGGGTGCGGTGTTCGCCCCAGGGGCGAAAAAGCGTCCGAAAAATCCCATAGACTTAACATTGCGACAAACTTTGACGAGTCATAACTCTGAGCGACGATTTCGCAGAAACGTGTGATTTGCCACATTTGAAGAGGCTGACAGGCTCTGTAAGAACATACCTCTCAATGGGGTAAAAGTTGCACCCCTGGGGGGCAGGAGATGCCCAAAGTTGCCCCTTTGACTTACTATGGGGAAGGAACGTCCCGTGAAACACACATGCTTTTCCTACTATGGTAAATTGCATAGGGACTTTGTATTGAACGTAGCTCTGGATCACAGTGTCATAGAGACAAGGGGGAGGGCTCATTTTACTCAGACGACCAATCAGTCTCTCAGGATCATTGTGAAGCTATCAAGCCACGCCCTAGCAACCATTTAGAGCCCCTTAGCAACAAGTTCCATAGACTTCCATTGAAAGAGTTCAAAGAGATATCTCCAGACTGAATTGTCATAGAAACATGGGGGTGGTCTCATTTGACTCGGGGCAGCAAACAGCCAATCATGAATCACCTAAACACTTCCAAGCCCCTCCCTAGCAACCATTGTCGAGCACCTTAGCAACCAAAATCCAAAGAGGGATATCTTCCATTCTGAATGTCACAGAGGCATGGGAGTTGGTTTATATCATTCATACTGACAAGAAGCCTTTGGAGTTTCATGATTGGCAGCTGACAAGCCACTCCCTAGCAACCAAACAGAGTACCCTAGCAACCAAAATCCAAAGAGGGTTATCTTCCATTCTGAATGTCGCAGAGGCATGGGAGTTGGTTTATATCATTCATAGTGACAAGAAGCCTTTGGAATTTCATCATTGGCAGCTGCCAAGTAACTCCATAGCAACCAAAAAGAGTACCCTAGCAACCGTTTAGCAAAACGTAAATCTCTGCATCAAAACATAGTATAGAGATGGGACTTGGCTCTTTTGACTAAATCATGGTAAACTATGGTAAATCATCCTAGAATCATAGTAAATCATACTAAAACATGGTAAATCATGGTATACTATAGTAAATCATAGTAAACTATGGTAAATCGTGGTAAATCATGGTAAACTATGGTAAATCATGCTAGAATCATAGTAAATCATACTTGAACATGGTAAATCATGGTATACTATAGTAAATCATGGTAAACTATGGTAAATCATGGTAAACTATGATAAATCATGATAAAATCAGTAAATCATACTTGAACATGGTATATCATGGTATACTATAGTAAATCATGGTAAACTATGGTAAATCGTGGTAAATCATGGTAAACTATGGTAAATCATGGTAAACTATGGTAAATCATGCTAGAATCAGTAAATCATACTTCAACATGGTAAATCATGGTAAACTATGGTAAATCATGGTAAACTATGGTAAATCATGGTAAACTATGATAAATCATGCTAGAATCAGTAAATCATACTTGAACATGGTATATCATGGTATACTATAGTAAATCATGGTAAACTATGGTAAATCGTGGTAAATCATGGTAAACTATGGTAAATCATGGTAAACTATGGTAAATCATGCTAGAATCATAGTAAATCATACTTGAACATGGTAAATCATGGTATACTATAGTAAATCATGGTAAATTATGGTAAATCATGGTAAACTATGGTAAATCATGGTAAACTATGATAAATCATGCTAAAATCAGTAAATCATACTTGAACATGGTATATCATGGTATACTATAGTAAATCATGGTAAACTATGGTAAATCGTGGTAAATCATGGTAAACTATGGTAAATCATGGTAAACTATGGTAAATCATGCTAGAATCAGTAAATCATACTTCAACATGGTAAATCATGGTATACTATAGTAAATCATGGTAAACTATGGTAAATCATGGTAAACTATGGTAAATCATGGTAAACTATGATAAATCATGCTAGAATCAGTAAATCATACTTGAACATGGTATATCATGGTATACTATAGTAAATCATGGTAAACTATGGTAAATCGTGGTAAATCATGGTAAACTATGGTAAATCATGGTAAACTATGGTAAATCATGCTAGAATCAGTAAATCATACTTCAACATGGTATACTATAGTAAATCGTGGTAAATCGTGGTAAACTATTGTAAATCATGGTAAACTATGGTAAATCATGCTAGAATCAGTAAATCATACTTGAACATGGTAAATCATGGTATACCATAGTAAATCATGGTAAACTATAGTAAATTGTGGTAAATCATGTTAAACTATGGTAAATCATGGTAAACTATGGTAAATCATGCTAGAATCAGTAAATCAAACTTGAACATGGTAAATCATGGTATACTATAGTAAATCGTGGTAAATCATGGTAGAATCATAGTAAATCATACTTGAACATGGTAAATCATGGTATACTATAGTAAATCTGGTAAACTATGGTAAATTGTGGTAAATCATGGTAAACTATGGTAAATCATGGTAAACCATGCTAGCAACATGGTAAAACAAGCTAGCATCATGCTAGATACATGTTAATCATGCTAGCTTCTTGCTACAAACATGCTAGCAAACGTGCTATTCATGTTAGCATCTTGTTAAAAAATGCTAGCATCATGCTAACAACATGCTAATCATGCTAGCTACATTCACGTTAGCTTTTGCTAAAAACATGCTAGCATGATGCTAGCAACATGCTAATTATATTAGCACCATGCTAGCAACATGCTAGCATTATGTTAGTCACATGCATATAATGCTAGCATGATGATAATTTTGTTATAATCTTGCTAAAAACTAGCTAAACGCACTTTAGCAAACCGAGTGGTGAGTTTTGTCACTGCAAGCACCACTTCACATTTTCTTCAGGAAATGTACATTCTAGTTCTTATTATTATTCTGGACAAAGTTTGGCGCGTAACTCGCCCCGCACCGTTTGTCTCAGAGCCATGAATGAGGTGTCAAATCGACCGGCTCATTAAGGAGAGGTGTGCTATGACTTTTATAAGCGATCGGGGGTGCGGTGTTCGCCCCAGGGGCGAAAAAGCGGCCAAAAAAGTCCCATTGACTTAACATTGCGACGAACTTTGACCACACGTAGCTCTGAGCGAGGATTTCGCAGAAATGTGTGATTTGCCACATTTGAAGAGGCTGACAGGCTCTGTAAGAACATACCTCACAATGGGGTAAAAGTTGCACCCCTGGGGGGCAGGAGATGCCCAAAGTTGCCCCATTGACTTACTATGGGGAAGGAACGTCCCGTGAAACACACATGCTTTTCCTACTATGGTAAATTGCATAGGGACTTTGTATTGAACGTAGCTCTGGATCACAGTGTCATAGAGACAAGGGGGAGGGCTCATTTTACTCAGACGACCAATCAGTCTCTCAGGATCATTGTGAAGCTATCAAGCCACGCCCTAGCAACCATTTAGAGCCCCTTAGCAACAAGTTCCATAGACTTCCATTGAAAGAGTTCAAAGAGATATCTCCAGACTGAATTGTCATAGAAACATGGGGGTGGTCTCATTTGACTCGGGGCAGTAAACAGCCAATCATGAATCACCTCAACACTTCCAAGCCCCTCCCTAGCAACCATTGTCGAGCACCTTAGCAACCAAAATCCAAAGAGGGATATCTTCCATTCTGAATGTCACAGAGGCATGGGAGTTGGTTTATATCATTCATACTGACAAGAAGCCTTTGGAATTTCATCATTGGCAGCTGCCAAGTAACTCCATAGCAACCAAAGAGAGTATCCTAGCAACCGTTTAGCAAAACGTATATCTCTGCATCAAAACATAGTATAGAGATGGGACTTGGCTCTTTTGACTAAATCATGGTAAACTATGGTAAATCAACCTTGAATCATAGTAAATCATACTAAAACATGGTAAATCATGGTATACTATAGTAAATCATAGTACACTATGGTAAATCGTGGTAAATCATGGTAAACTATGGTAAATCATGCTAGAATCATAGTAAATCATACTTGAACATGGTAAATCATGGTATACTATAGTAAATCATGGTAAACTATGGTAAATCATGGTAAACTATGGTAAATCATGGTAAACTATGATAAATCATGCTAGAATCAGTAAATCATAATTGAACATGGTATATCATGGTATACTATAGTAAATCATGGTATACTATAGTAAATCATGGTAAACTATGGTAAATCGTGGTAAATCGTGGTAAACTATGGTAAATCATGGTAAACTATGGTAAATCATGCTAGAATCAGTAAATCATACTTGAACATGGTAAATCATGGTATACTATAGTAAATCATGGTAAACTATAGTAAATCGTGGTAAATCATGGTAAACTATGGTAAATCATGCTAGAATCATAGTAAATCATACTTGAACATGGTAAATCATGGTATACTATAGTAAATCATGGTAAACTATGGTAAATCATGCTAAAATCAGTAAATCAGACTTGAACATGGTAAATCATGGTATACTATAGTAAATCATGGTAAACTATGCTAAATCGTGGTAAATCATGGTAAACTATAGTAAATCATGGTAAACTATGGTAAATTATGCTAGAATCAGTAAATCATACTTGAACATGGTAAATCATAGTATACTATAGTAAATCATGGTAAACTATGGTAAATGATCCTAGAATCATAGTAAATCATACTAAAACATGGTAAATCATGGTATACTATAGTAAATCATGGTAAACTATGGTAAATCATGGTAAACTATGATAAATCATGCTAGAATCAGTAAATCATACTGGAACATGGTAAATCATGGTATACTATAGTAAATCATGGTAAAGTATGGTAAATCGTGGTAAATCATGGTAAACTATGGTAAATCATGCTAGAATCAGTAAATCATATTTGAACATGGTAAATCATGGTATACTATAGTAAATCATGGCAAACTATGGTAAATCGTGGTAAATAATGGTAAACTATGGTAAATCATGGTAAACTATGGTAAATCATGCTAGAATCAGTAAATCATACTTGAACATGGTAAATCATGGTAAACTATGGTAAATCGTGGTGAACTATGGTAAATCATGGTAAACTATGGTAAATCATGGTAAACTATGATAAATCATGCTAGAATCATAGTAAATCATACTTGAACATGGTAAATCATGGTATACTATAGTAAATCATGGTAAACTATGGTAAATCATGGTAAATCATGCTAGAATCAGTAAATTATAATTGAACATGGTAAATCGTGGTATACTATAGTAAATCATGGTAAACTATAGTAAATCGTGGTAAATTGTGGTAAACTATGGTAAATCATGCCTGAATCAGTAAATCATACTTGCACATGGTAAATCATGGTATACTATAGTAAATCATGGTAAACTATGGTAATTAGTGGTAAATCGTTGTAAATCATGGTAAACTATGGTAAATCATGCTAGAATCAGTAAATCATACTTGAACATGGTAAATCATGGTATACTATAGTAAATCATGGTAAACTATGGTAAATCATGGTAAATCATGGTAACTATGATAAATCATGCTAGAATCAGTAAATTATACTAGAACATGGTAAATTGTGGTATACTATAGTAAATCATGGTAAACTATGGTAAATCATGCTAGAATCAGTAAATCATACTTGAACATGGTAAATCATGGTATACTATAATAAATCATGGTAAACTATGGTAAATCGTGGTAAATCATGGTAAACTATGATAAATCATGCTAGAATCAGTAAATCATACTTGAACATGGTAAATCCTGGTATACTATAGTAAATTATGGTAAACTATGGTAAATCGTGGTAAATCATGGTAAACTATGGTAAATCATGCTTGAATCAGTAAATCATACTTGAACATGGTAAATCATGGCATACTATAGTAAATCATGGTAAACTATAGTAAATCGTGGTAAATCATGGTAAACTATGGTAAACACCTTAGCAACTGCCTAGCAACCACACTGAATACCCTAGCAACCACTTAGCAACGCCCTAGCAACCACCCAGAATACCTTGGAAACCTCCCAGAACACCATAGCAACCACCTAGTAAAACCCTAGCAACCGTGCCGAATTTTGCCACTGCAAGCACCACTTCACATTTTCTTCAGGAAATGTACATTCTAGTTAGTGGTGCTTTTTTAAAAGCATCACTATTGTTATTGCTCATACTTATTATTCTTCTTATTATTATTATTCCGGACAAAAGTTTGGCGATTAATGCGCCCCGCACCGTTTGTCTCAGACCCCTGAGTGAGGTGTCAAATCGACCGGCTCATTGAGGAGAGGTGTGCTATGACTTTTCTAAGCGATCGGGTGTACGATGTTCGCACAGCGGACGAAAAAGCGGCCAAAAAAGTCCCATTGACTTTACATGGGGAGTTCTAAAAACATTTGAATCCAAACCGACGTTTTCACACACACAGACTCCAAAAGGGCCTGACACCCCTGCGTCTCTCCCTCTCTCTCTCCCTCAGAGGATTTATATTATCAAGCAACCAATACGTAATGGCCTAAAATCTTCATAGCCACACCCTAGCAACCAGTTACAGCACCCTAGCAACCACTAAGAGCTCCCTAGCAACCACCGTAAACCAAAAAAAATAAATTTTTATTTTTTTTTGTATTTTTTAAAGCAATATTACACTCGTGGCCTTGCGATATCGCTCCATGCTTGTGCCTAATCGGCCATAGTGCCGTACTGTAGGCACTCGTTATTAAAGATTTTAATAACTCTATAAAAACTCCTTAGTAACCACATTTTTGACAACTACCAACCACCTAGTAACACCATAGCAACTACAAAAAAAACCTTAGCAACCATCCAGAACACCCTAGCAACGTCTAGAAACGCTCTAGTAGATCATATAAACATGAAGGTGGTCCCGTTTCACTCAGGGCATCAAATGGCCAATCATGAATCACCTCAACACTTCCTAGCCCCTCCCTAGCAACCATTGTCGAGCACCTTAGCAACCAAAATCCTAGAGGGATATCTTCTATTCTGAATATGACAGAGGCATGGGAGTTGGTTTATATCATTCATACTGAAAAAGCAGCCTTTGGAGTTTCATCATTAGCAGCTGCCAAGCCACTCCATAGCAACCAAACAGAGTACCCTAGCAACTATTTAGCAAGACATATATCTCTGTATCAGAGCATCGTATAGAGATGGGGGTTGGTTTATATAATTCATAGTGACAAGAAGCCTTTGGAGTTTCATGATTGGCAGCTGCCAAGCCACACCCTAGCAACCAATCAGAGTACCCTAGCAACCAAAATCCAAAGAGGGATATCTTCCAGTCTGAATGTCACAGAGGCATGGGAGTTGGTTTATATCATTCATAGTAACAAAAAGCCTTTGCAGTTTCATCAATGGCAGCTGTCAAGCAACTCCATGGCAACCAAACAGATTACCCTAGCAACCAAAATTCAAAGAGGGATATCTTCCATTCTGAATGTCACAGAGGCATGGGAGTTGGTTTATATCATTCATAGTAACAAAAAGCCTTTGGAGTTTCATGATTGGCAGCTGCCAAGCCACTCCCTAGCAACCAAGAAGAGTACCCTAGCAACCAAAATCCAAAGAGGGATATCTTCCAGTCTGAATGTCACAGAGGCATGGGAGTTTGTTTATTTCATTCATAGTGAAAAGAAGCCATTTTAGTTTCATCATTGGCAGCTGCCAAGCAACTCCATAGCAACCAAACAGAGTACCCTACCAACCAAAATCCAAAGAGAGATATCTTCCATTCTGAATGTCACATAGGCATGGGAGTTGGTTTATATCATTCATAGTGACAAGAAGTCTTTGCAGATTTATCATTGGCAGCTGCCACGTAACTCCATAGCAACCAATCAGAGGACCCTAGCAACCAAAATCCAAAGAGGGATATCTTCCATTCTGAATGTCACACAGGCATGGAAGTTGTTTTATATCATTCATAATGACAAGCAGCCTCTGGAGTTTCATGACTGGCAGCTGTCAAGCAACTCTCTAGCAACCAAACAGAGTAGCCTAGCAACCAAATTCCAAAGAAGGATATCTTCCATTCTGAATATCACAGAGGCATGGGAGTTGGTTTAAATCATTCATACTGACAATCAGCCTTTGGAGTTTCATGATTGGCACCTGCCAAGTCACTCCCTGGCATCCAAACAGAGGACCCTAGCAACCGTTTATCAAGACCCATGTCTCTGCATCAGAACATCATATAGAGATGGGGGTTGGCTCTTTTGTTTTGGTTGGGAAACAGTCTGTAAATATCACCATGGTAACTGTGTATTCACACCCTAGCAACCGTTTAGAGCCACCTAGCAACCATATTGAAACATATAGAAGCCATATTTCAGCTCCACAATATCGTACAGACATGGTTGTTGGCTCGTATGCAATCATGTACACCACCCTAGCAACCGAGTGGCGAGTTTTGCCACTGCAAGCACCACTTCACATTTTCTTCAGGAAATGTACATTCTAGTTAGTGGTGCTTTTTTAAAAGCATCACTATTGTTATTGCTCATACTTATTATTCTTTTTTTTATTATTAAGTTGGCTTGAGAGAGCCAACATATTGAAATCCTATTTAAACTTATTAAGTTGGCTTGAGAAAGCCAACATATTGAAATCCTATTTAAACTTATTAAGTTGGCTTGAGAAAGCCAACATATTGAAATCCTATTTAAACTTATTAGTGGTGCTTTTTTAAAAGCATCACTATTGTTATTGCTCATACTTATTAGTGGTGCTTTTTTAAAAGCATCACTATTGTTATTGCTCATACTTATTATTCTTCTTCTTCTTATTATTATTATTCCGCCCAAAGTTTGGCGCGTAACTCGCCCCGCACCGTTTGTCACAGACCCCTGAGTGAGGTGTCAAATCGACCGGCTCATTGAGGAGAGGTGTGCTATGACTTTTCTAAGCGATCGGGTGTACGATGTTCGCACAGCGGACGAAAAAGCGGCCAAAAAAGTCCCATTGACTTAACATGGGGAGTTCTAAAAACATTTGAATCCCAACCGACGTTTTCACACACACAGACTCCAAAGGGCCTGTCACCCCTGCATCTCTCCCTCTCTCTCTCCCTCAGAGGATTTATATTATCAAGCAGCCAATAAGTAATGGCCTAAAATCTTCATAGCCACACCCTAGCAACCAGTTTTAGCACCCTAGCAACCACTAAGAGCTCCCTAGCAACCACCCTAAACCAAAAAAAAACATTTTTTTACATTTTTTGTATTTTTTAAAGCAATTTTACTCTCGTGGCCTTGCGATATCGCTCCATGCTTGTGCCTATTCGGCCATAGGCACGAGGCCGCAGGCCGAGTGCCGTACTGAAGGCACTCGTTATTAAAGATTTTAAGAACTCTATAAAAACTCCATAGTAACCATATTTGACAACTACCAACCACCTAGTAACACCATAGCAACTAACAAAAAACTCTAGCAACCACCCAGAACACCCTAGCAACTGCCTATCAACCACCCAGAACATTCAGCATCTTGCTAAAAACATGCTATCAACATGCTAATCATGCTAGCATGATGCTAGCAACATGCTAATCAAGCTAGCATCATGCTAGCAACATGCTAATCATGCTAGCATTATGCTAGCAACATGCTAATCAAGCTAGCATTATGCTAGCAACATGCTAATCATGCTAGCATTATGCTAGCAACATGCTAATCAAGCTAACAACATGCTAATAATGCTAGCATTATGCTAGCAACATGCTAATCAAGCTAGCATAATGCTAGCAAAACATGCAACATGCTAATCATGCTAGCATTATGCTAGCAACATGCTAATCGTGCTAGCATTGTGCTAATCATGCTAGCATTATGCTAGCAACATGCTAATCATGCTAGCATTATGCTAGCAACATGCTAATCATGTTAGCATCTAGTTAAAAACATGCTAGCAACATGCTAATCATGCTAGCATTATGCTAACAACATGCTAATCGTGCTAGCATTGTGCTAATCATGCTAGCATAATGCTAGCAACATGCTAATCAAGCTAGCATCATGCTAGCAACATGCTAATCATGCTAGCATTATGCTAGCAACATGCTAATCATGTTAGCATCTAGCTAAAAACATGCTAGCAAAATGCTAATCATGCTAGCATCTTGTTAAAAGCATGCTAATCATGTTAGCATCATCCAACCAACATGCTAATCATGCTAGCAACATGCTAATCCTGCTAGCATCATTCTAACAACATGTTAATCATAATAAATCATGCTGGAATGTGGTAAATCGTAGTAAATCATCTTATAAACATGGTAAATCATGGTAAATGATGCTAAAATGTGGTATATCATGGTATCACAACATGTCAATTGTGTTAGCATCTGCCCAGTGGCGAATTTTGCCACTGCAAGCACCACTTCACATTTTCTTCAGGAAATGTACATTCTAGTTATTCTTCTTCTTCTTATTATTATTATTCCGCCCAAAGTTTGGCGCGTAACTCGCCCCGCACCGTTTGTCACAGACCCCTGAGTGAGGTGTCAAATCGACCGGCTCATTGAGGAGAGGTGTGCTATGACTTTTCTAAGCGATCGGGTGTACGATGTTCGCACACCGGACGAAAAAGCGGCCAAAAAAGTCCCATTGACTTAACATGGGGCATTCTAAAAACATTTGAATCCAAACCGACGTTTTCACACACACAGACTCCAAAAGGGCCTGACACCCCTGCGTCTCTCCCTCTCTCTCTCCCTCAGAGGATTTATATTATCAAGCAGCCAATAAGTAATGGCCTAAAATCTTCATAGCCACACCCTAGCAACCAGTTTCAGCACCCTAGCAACCACTAAGAGCTCCCTAGCAACCACCCTAAACCAAAAAAAATTTGTTTTTACATTTTTTAGTATTTTTTAAAGCAATATTACACTCGTGGCCTTGCAATATCGCTCCATGCTTGTGCCTATTCGGCCATAGGCACGAGGCCGCAGGCCGAGTGCCGTACTGAAGGCACTAGTTATTAAAGATTTTAATAACTCTATAAAAACTCCATAGTAACCATATTTGACAACTACCAACCACCTAGTAACACCATAGCAACTAACAAAAATACCTTAGCAACCACCCTGAACAGCCTAGCAACGTCTAGAAATGCTCTAGTAACCACCAAAAAACTCTAGCAACCACCCAGAACACCCTAGCAACTGCCTAGCAACCACCCAGAACACCTAGCAACTGCTTAGCAACCACCCAGAACACCTAGCAACTGCCTAGCAACCACCCAGAACACCCTAGCAACTGCCTAGCAATGCCCTAGCATCCACCCAGAATACCATAGCAACTGCCTAGCAACACCATAGCAACCACCCAGAACACCCTAGCAACCACCTAGCAACGCCCTAGCAACTGCCTAGCAACCACCAAGAATACCCTAGCAACTGCCTAGCAAACCTTAGCAACTGCCTAGCAACACCATAGCAACCACCCAGAACACCCTAGCAACCACCTGGCAACAGCATCTTGCTAAAAACATGCTATCAACATGCTAATCATGTTAGCATCATGCTAGCAACATGCTAATCATGCTAGCATAATGCTAGCAACATGCTAATCAAGCTAGCATAATGCTAGCAACATGCTAATCATGCTAGCATTATGCTAGCAACATGCTAATCATGTTAGCATTATGCTAACAACATGTTAATCAAGCTAGCAACATGCTAATCAAGCTAGCAACATGCTAATCAAGCTAGCATAATGCTAGCAACATGCTAATCATGCTAGCATTATGCTAGCAACATGCTAATCATGCTAGCATTATGCTAGCAACATGCTAATCAAGCTAGCAACATGCTAATCATGCTAGCATTATGCTAGCAACATGCTATTCATGCTAGCATTATGTTAACAACATGCTAATCATGCTAGCATTATGCTAGCAACATGCTAATCATGCTAACATTATGCTAATCATGCTAGCATTATGCTAGCAACATGTTAATCAAGCTAGCATCATGCTAGCAACATGTTAATCATGCTAGCATAATGCAGGCAAAATGCTAATAATGCTAGCATAATGCTAGCAAAATGCTAATAATGCTAGCATCATCCAACCAACATGCTAATCATGCTAACAACATGCTAATCCTGCTAGCATCATTCTAACAACATGTTAATCATAATAAATCATACTGGAATGTGGTAAATCGTAGTAAATCATCTTAGAAACATGGTAAATCATGGTAAATGATGCTAAAATGTGGTATATCATGGTATCACAACATGTCAATTGTGTTAGCATCTGCCCAGTGGCGAATTTTGCCACTGCAAGCACCACTTCACATTTTTGTTGTGATTACTATTCACCTAGACAAAACTTCGGCGCGTAACTCGCCCCCCACCGTTTGTCACAGACCCCTGAATGAGGTGTCAAATCGACCGGTTTATTGAGGAAAGGTGTGCTATGACTTTTATAAGCGATCGGGTGTAAGATGTTCGTCTGGCGGGCGAAAAATTTGCCGAAAAATGTCCCATAGACTTAACATAGGCACAAAATTAGCAAAATCATATCTTTGGCTCAGAAGGTCATAGAGCCTTGGGGTTGGGCTCTTTTGATTCATCCTATCAAGCAGCCAATAAGTAGTGACATAACAACTTCATAGTCATGCCCTAGCAACCAGTTACAGGCCCCTAGCAACCATTGAACAACATTTACAAGCCATATCTCAGCAACAAAACATTGTAAAAACACAGAGTTGGGCATTTTTGACATAGACTTGTAAATACTCTTTAAAAATTACCCCATAAACTGTATAAACAAACCTTAGCAACCATTTGGAGTACCCTAGCAACCGTACAAACACATGGATGGGCTATATCTCAGCACCAGAACATCGTATAGACATGGGGGTGTGTTTGTTTGTTTTGGTTGGGACACCAGTCTGTAAATATCATCATGGTAACTGTGTAACCACACCTTAGCAACCATTTAAAGCTACCTAGCAACCATATTGCAACATATAGAAGCCATATTTCAGCTCCACAACATCGTACAGACATGTTTGATGGCTTGTATGCAATCATGTACAACACCCTAGCAACCGGGTGGTGAGTTTTGCCACTGCAAGCACCACTTCACATTTTCTTCAGGAAATGTACATTCTAGTGTTGTGATTACTATTCATCTAGACAAAACTTTGGCACTTTACTCCTCCCGCACCGTTTCTCGTAGACCCATGAATGAGGTGTCAAATCGACCGGATTATTGAGGAGAGGTGTGCTATGACTTTTATAAGCGATCGGGTCTACGATGTTTGTCTGGCGGGCGAAAAATTAGCTGAAAAATGTCCCATAGACTTAACATTGGCACAAAATTTGTAAAATCATATCTTTGGCTCAGAAGGTCATAGAGGCTTGGGGTTGGGCTCTTTTGATTCATCCTATCAAGCAGCCAATAAGGAGTGACATAACAACTTCATAGCCACGCCCTAGCAACCAGTTACAGGCCCCTAGCAACCACTGAACAACATTTACAAGCCATATCTCAGCAACAAAACATTGTAAAAACACAGAGTTGGGCATTTTTTGACCCAGAATTGCAAATACTCTTTAAATATTACCCCATAAACTGTATAAACAAACCTTAGCAACCATTTGGAGTACCCTAGCAACCGTACAAACACATGAAGGAGCTATATCTCAGCACCAGAACATCGTATAGACATGGGGGTGTGCTTGTTTGTTTCGGTTGGGAAACCAATCTGTAAATATCATCATGGTAACTGTGTAACCACACCTTAGCAACCGTTTAAAGCTACCTAGCAACCATATTGCAACATATAGAAGCCATATTTCAGTTCCACAACATCGTACAGACATGGTTGTTGGCTCGTATGCAATCATGTACAACACCCTAGCAACCGAGTGGCGAGTTTTGCCACTGCAAGCACCACTTCACATTTTCTTCAGGAAATGTACATTCTAGTTATTATTATTCTTCTGACCCTAAAAAAATCTATATCAAACTCGTCCTAGAGCTTTAACCCTACATACTCCAAACTCGGCTCAGACACTCAAACTGATCTGACTCGGTATGCTATATCTTTTCAGACTGATCGGACTTACGGTTTTCCTAAAAATGACGATCAAAACTCGAAAAAACTCATTCAAAAACTCCATTGACTTACATTGGGGAGTTCTAAAAAATTCAAACCGACAAAAATTTAAATCTAAACACCTTGAAGACTAAACCAAACTGCCGTTCTATATACTATATGAGCCATTGAGACTCATTTAAACTAATAAACTCTAAACTATAAACACTTATAAACTAATTAACTTATAAACTCATGAATTCATAAACTTATGAACTCTTAAACTCATAAATTAATAAACTCTGAACTCTTAATCTCATTTAAACTTATAAACTCTAAACTGATTTAAACTTATAAACTCAAAACTCAAGAACTCATACACTTATAAACTCATCAATTTATACACTTATAAACTCTAAACTCAGACACACACACTGAGTTTATGAGTGAGTGTGTGAGCGAGTTAGTGTGTGTGTGTGTGTGTGTGTGTTTGTGTGTGTGTGTGTGTGTCTATCTAACTTATTTATCTACCTGTCAAACTTCAAACTACTGTAAACTACTGTAAACTTCAAACCACTATAAACTTCTTAAGTTTAAATCTTCCAGCTCCCAAGCAACTCCATAGCAACCAAACTCGAGTACCCTAGCAACCGTTTTGTAAGACCTATATCTCTGTATCAGAACATCGTATAGAGATGAGGTTTGGCTCTTTTGACTCATGCTAGCAAACATCACTTCCAACAAACTACACATGCTAGCAGTGAATAGCTACATGCTAATAGTGATTAGTTAAGTGTTAAATCATGCCAAGATCATGCTAAGAACTCTATAAAAACTCCATAGTAACCATCTCTGACAACTACCAGCCACCTAGTAACACCATATCAACCACCCTGAATACCTTAGCAACCGCCTAGCAACACCTAGCAACCACCCATAACACCCTAGCAACCACCTAGCAACCACCCAAAAGACCCTAGCAACCACCTAGCAACCACCCAAAATATCCTAGCAACCACCCAAAAGACCCTAGCAACCACCAAAAATATCCTAGCAACCACCCAAAATACCCTAGCAACCGCCTAGCAACCACCCAAAAGACCCTAGCAACCACCGAAAATATCCTAGCAACCACCCAAAAGACCCTAGCAACTACCCAAAATATCCTAGCAACCGCCTAGCAACTACCCAAAAGACCCTAGCAACCACCCAGAACACCCTACCAACCGCCTAGCAACCACCCAGAACACCCTAGCAACCACCCAAAATATCCTAGCAACCACCCAAAAGACCTAGCAACCGCCTAGCAACCACCCAAAAGACCCTAGCAACCGCCTAGCAACCACCCAAAAGACCCTAGCAACCACCCAAAATACCCTAGCAACCACCCAAAACACCCTAACAACCGCCTAGCAACCACCCAAAACACCCTAGCAACCACCCAAAACACCCTAGCAATCGCCTACCAACCACCCAAAAGACCCTAGCAACCACCCAAAATATCCTAGCAACCACCCAAAACACCCTAGCAACCGCCTAGCAACCACCCAAAAGACCCTAGCAACCACCCAAAACATCCTAGCAACCACCCAAAACACCCTAGCAACCGCCTAGCAACCACCCAAAAGACCCTAGCAACCGCCTAGCAACCACCCAAAAGACCCTAGCAACCACCTAAAATATCCTAGCAACCACCCAAAAGACCCTAGCAACCGCCTAGCAACCACCCAAAAGACCCTAGCAACCACCTAAAATACCCTAGCAACCGCCTAGCAACCACCCAAAAGACCCTAGCAACCACCCAAAAAATCCTAGCAACCGCCTAGCAACCACCCAAAAGACCCTAGCAACCATCAGAAATATCCTAGCAACCGCCTAGCAACCACCCAAAACAGCCTAGCAACCACCCAGAAAACCCTAGCAACTGCCTAGCAACCACCTAAAATATCCTAGCAACCACCCAAAAGACCCTAGCAACCGCCTAGCAACCACCCAAAAGATCCTAGCAACCACCTAAAATACCCTAGCAACCGCCTAGCAACCACCCAAAAGACCCTAGCAACCACCCAAAAAATCCTAGCAACCGCCTAGCAACCACCCAAAAGACCCTAGCAACCATCAGAAATATCCTAGCAACCGCCTAGCAACCACCCAAAACAGCCTAGCAACCACCCAGAAAACCCTAGCAACTGCCTAGCAACCACCCAAAAGACCTTAGCAACCACCCAGGACACCCTAGCAACCACCTAGCAACCACCCAGAACACCCTAGCAACCGCCCAAAATACCCTAGCAACACCATAGCAACCACCCAGAATACCCTAGCAACCACCCAAAATATCCTAGCAACCGCCTAGCAACCACCCAGAACACCCTAGCAACCACCCAAAAGACCCTAGCAACCACCCAAAATATCCTAGCAACCACCTAAAATACCCTAGCAACCGCCTAGCAACCACCCAAAAGACCCTAGCAACCACCCAAAATATCCTAGCAACCGCCTAGCAACCACCTAGAACACCCTAGTAACCACCCAAAATACCCTAGCAACACCCTAGCAACCACCCAAAACATCCTAGTAACCACTCATAACACCCTAGCAACCGCCTAGCAACCACCCAGAACACCCTAGCAACCGCCCAAAATACCCTAGCAACACCATAGCATCCACCCATAACATCCTAGCAACCACCTAGCAAAAAAGTTTCTGCTCCAAACTTTCTCAAGCCAACTTAAAGTTTGTCTCGACGAACTTTCGCATCTAGTTATTATTATTCTTCTTACCAAAAAATTACACTCAATCTCCTCCTAGAGCTTTAACTCTACATACTCCAAACTCGGCTCAGACCTTCAAACTGTTCTGACTCGAGTTGCTTTATCTTTTCAGACTGATCGGACTTACGGTTTTCCTACAAATGACGATCAAAACTCGGAAAAACTCCCATTGACTTAACATTGGGCATTCTAAAAAAATTCAAACTCACCAACCGACAAAAATTTAAATCTAAATCCCTTGAAAACTAATTCAAACTGCCATTCTATATATATTAGCCAATGAAACTCATTTAAACTAATAAACTCTAATCTCATACACTTATAAACTAATTAACTTAAATTTAATAACTAATTAACTAATAAACTCATGAATTCATAGACTTATGAACTCTTAAACTCATAAATTAATAAATTCTGAACTCTAAACTCATTTAAACTTATAAACTCTAAACTCAAAAACTTGTACACTTATAAACTCTAAACTCATAAACTCTGAGTGTGTGTGTGTGTGTGTGTGTGTGTCTGAGTGAGTGTGTGAGCGAGGTAGTCTGTGTGTGTGTGTGTGTGTGTGTGTGTGTGTGTGTGTGTTTGTTTGTTTGTATCTATCTAACTTATTTATATATCTATCATAAACTTCAAACTACTTTAAACTACTTTAAACTTCAAACCAATTTAAACTTCTTAAGTTTAAAGCTCCCAGCTCCCAAGCAACTCCATAGCAACCAAACTTGAGTACCCTAGCAACCGTTTTGCAAGACCTATATCTCTGTATCAGAACATCGTATAGAGATGAGGTTTGGCTCTTTTGACTCATGCTAGCAAACAGCACTTCCAACATGCTACATATGCTAGCAGTGAATAGCTACATGCTAATAGCGATTAGTTAAGTGTTAAATCATGCCAAGATCATGCTAAGAACTCTATAAAAACTCCATAGTAACCATCTGTGATAACTACCAACCACCTAGTAACACCATATCAACCGCCCTGAATACCATAGCAACCCCCCAGAACACCCTAGCAACCGCCTAGCAACCACCCAAAAGACCCTAGCAACCACCCAGAACACCGTAGCAACCACCCAAAAGACCCTAGCAACCACCCAAAAGACCCTAGCAACCGCCTAGCAACCACCCAAAAGACCCTAGCAACCACCCAGAACACCGTAGCAACCACCCAAAAGACCCTAGCAACCACCCAAAAGACCCTAGCAACCGCCTAGCAACCACCCAGAATATCCTAGCAACCACCCAGAATACCCTAGCAACCACCCAAAACAGCCTAGCAACCACCCAGAACACCCTGGCCACCACCTAGCAACCACCCAGAATACCTTAGCAACGCCTAGCAACACCATAGCAACCACCCATAACACCCTAGCAACTGCCTAGCAACCACCCAGAACACCCTAGCAACCACCCAAAATACCCTAGCAACCGCCTAGCAACCACCCAAAACCGCCTAGCAACCACCCAAAACACCCTAGCAACCGCCTAGCAACCACCCAAAATACCCTAGCAACCACCCAAAAGACCCTAGCAACCACCCAAAATATCCTAGCAACCACCCAGAACACCCTAGCAACCGCCTAGCAACCACACAAAAGACCCTGGCAACCGCCTAGCAACCACCCAAAACACCCTAGCAACCACCCAAAACACCCTAGCAACCACCCAAAATACCCTAGCAACCGCCTAGCAACCACCCAGAATACCTTAGCAACCGCCTAGCAACACCATAGCGACCACCCATAACATCCTAACAACCGCCTAGCAAAAAACTTTCCGGTCCAAACTTTCTCAAGCCAACTTAAAGTTTGTCTCGACGAACTTTCGCATCTAGTTATTATTATTCTTCTGACCCTAAAAAAATCTATATCAAACTCGTCCTAGAGCTTTAACCCTACATACTCCAAACTCGGCTCAGACACTCAAACTGATCTGACTCGGTATGCTATATCTTTTCAGACTGATCGGACTTACGGTTTTCCTAAAAATGACGATCAAAACTCGAAAAAACTCATTCAAAAACTCCATTGACTTACATTGGGGAGTTCTAAAAAATTCAAACCGACAAAAATTTAAATCTAAACACCTTGAAGACTAAACCAAACTGCCGTTCTATATACTATATGAGCCATTGAGACTAATTTAAACTAATAAACTCTAAACTATAAACACTTATAAACTAATTAACTTATAAACTCATGAATTCATAAACTTATGAACTCTTAAACTCATAAATTAATAAACTCTGAACTCTTAATCTCATTTAAACTTATAAACTCTAAACTGATTTAAACTTATAAACTCAAAACTCAAGAACTCATACACTTATAAACTCATCAATTTATACACTTATAAACTCTAAACTCAGACACACACACTGAGTTTATGAGTGAGTGTGTGAGCGAGTTAGTGGGTGTGTGTGTGTGTGTGTGTGTGTGTGTGTGTGTGTGTGTGTGTGTGTGTGTGTGTGTGTGTGTGTGTGTGTCTATCTAACTTATTTATCTATCTGTCAAACTTCAAACTACTGTAAACCACTGTAAACTTCAAACCACTATAAACTTCTTAAGTTTAAATCTTCCAGCTCCCAAGCAACTCCATAGCAACCAAACTCGAGTACCCTAGCAACCGTTTTGTAAGACCTATATCTCTGTATCAGAACATCGTATAGAGATGAGGTTTGGCTCTTTTGACTCATGCTAGCAAACAGCACTTCCAACATACTACACATGCTAGCAGTGAATAGCTACATGCTAATAGTGATTAGTTAAGTGTTAAATCATGCCAAGATCATGCTAAGAACTCTATAAAAACTCCATAGTAACCATCTGTGACAACTACCAGCCACCTAGTAACACCATATCAACCGCCCTGAATACCTTAGCAACCGCCTAGCAACACCATAGCAACCACCCATAACACCCTAGCAACCGCCTAGCAACCACCCAGAACAGCCTAGCAACCACCCATAACACCCTAGCAACCACCTAGCAACCACCCTAGCAACCACCCAAAAGACCCTAGCAACCGCCTAGCAACCACCCAAAAGACCCTAGCAACCACCGAAATATCCTAGCAACCGCCTAGCAACCACCCAAAATACCCTAGCAACTACCCAAAATATCCTAGCAACCGCCTAGCAACTACCCAAAAGACCCTAGCAACCACCCAGAACACCCTAGCAACCGCCTAGCAACAACCCAGAACACCCTAGCAACCACCCAAAAGACCCTAGCAACCACCCAAAATATCCTAGCAACCACCCAAAACACCCTAGCAACGCCTAGCAACCACCCAAAATACCCTAGCAACCACCCAAAACACCCTAGCAACCGCCTAGCAACCACCCAAAAGACCCTAGCAACCACCCAAAACACCCTAGCAACCGCCTAGCAACCACCCAAAACACCCTAGCAACCACCCAAAACATCCTAGCAACCACCCAAAAGACCCTAGCAACCACCTAGCAACCACCCAAAAGACCCTAGCAACCACCTAAAATATCCTAGCAACCGCCTAGCAACCACCCAAAAGACCCTAGCAACCATCAGAAATATCCTAGCAACCGCCTAGCAACCACCCAGAATACCCTAGCAACCACCCAAAACAGCCTAGCAACCACCCAGAAAACCCTAGCAACCGCCTAGCAACCACCCAGAATACCCTAGCAACCACCTAGAACACCCTAGCAACCACCCAAAATACCCTAGCAACCACCCAAAAGACCTTAGCAACCACCCAGGACACCCTAGCAACCACCCAGAACACCCTAGCAACCACCCAAAATACCCTAGCAACACCATAGCAACCACCCATAACATCCTAGCAACTGCCTAGCAAAAAACGTTCTGCTCCAAACTTTTCTCAAGCCAACTTAAAGTTTGTCTCGACGAACTTTCGCATCTAGTTATTATTATTATTCTTCTTACCAAAAAATTACACTCAATCTCGTCCTAGAGCTTTAACTCTACATACTCCAAACTCGGCTCAGACCTTCAAACTGTTCTGACTCGAGTTGCTTTATCTTTTCAGACTGATCGGACTTACGGTTTTCCTACAAATGACGATCAAAACTCGGAAAAACTCCCATTGACTTACATTGGGGAGTTCTAAAAAATTCAAATCCAGATTCAAACTCACCAACCGACAAAAATTCTAATCTAAACACCTTGAAGACTAAACCAAACTGCCATTCTATATATATTAGCCAATGAAACTCATTTAAACTAATAAACTCTAATCTCATACATTTATAAACTAATTAACTTAAATTTAATAGCTAATTAGCTAATAAACTCATGAATTCATAGACTTATGAACTCTTAAACTCATAAATTAATAAACTCTGAACTCTAAACTCATTTAAACTTATAAACTCTAAACTCAAAAACTCGTACACTTATAAACTCTAAACTCATAAACTCTGAGTGTGTGTGTGTGTGTGTGTGTCTGAGTGAGTGTGTGAGCGAGGTAGTCTGAGTGAGTGAGTGTGTGTGTGTGTGTGTGTGTGTGTGTGTTTGTGTGTATCTATCTAACTTATTTATATATCTATCATAAACTTCAAACTACTTTAAACTACTTTAAACTTTAAACCACTATAAACTTCTTAAGTTTAAATCTTCCAGCTCCCAAGCAACTCCATAGCAACCAAACTCGAGTACCCTAGCAACCGTTTTGTAAGACCTATATCTCTGTATCAGAACATCGTATAGAGATGAGGTTTGGCTCTTTTGACTCATGCTAGCAAACAGCACTTCCAACATACTACACATGCTAGCAGTGAATAGCTACATGCTAATAGTGATTAGTTAAGTGTTAAATCATGCCAAGATCATGCTAAGAACTCTATAAAAACTCCATAGTAACCATCTGTGACAACTACCAGCCACCTAGTAACACCATATCAACCGCCCTGAATACCTTAGCAACCGCCTAGCAACACCATAGCAACCACCCATAACACCCTAGCAACCGCCTATCAACCACCCAGAACAGCCTAGCAACCACCCATAACACCCTAGCAACCGCCTAGCAACCACCCAAAAGACCCTAGCAACCACCCAAAACACCCTAGTAACCACCAAAAATATCCTAGCAACCACCCAAAATACCCTAGCAACCGCCTAGCAACCACCCAAAAGACCCTAGCAACCACCGAAAATATCTTAGCAACCGCCTAGCAACCACCCAAAAGAACCTAGCAACTACCCAAAATATCCTAGCAACCGCCTAGCAACTACCCAAAAGACCCTAGCAACCACCCAGAACACCCTAGCAACCGCCTAGCAACCACCCAGAACACCCTAGCAACCACCCAAAAGACCCTAGCAACCACCCAAAATATCCTAGCAACCACCCAAAACACCCTAGCAACCGCCTAGCAACCACCCAGAACACCCTAGCAACCGCCTAGCAACCACCCAGAACACCCTAGCAACCACCCAAAAGACCCTAGCAACCACCCAAAATATCCTAGCAACCCCCCAAAACACCCTAGCAACCGCCTAGCAACCACCCAAAATATCCTAGCAACCACCCAAAACACCCTAGCAACCGCCTAGCAACCACCCAAAAGACCCTAGCAACCACCCAAAACATCCTAGCAACCACCCAAAACACCCTAGCAACCGCCTAGCAACCACCCAAAAGACCCTAGCAACCACCCAAAACATCCTAGCAACCACCCAAAACATCCTAGCAACCACCCAAAACACCCTAGCAACCGCCTAGCAACCACCCAAAAGACCCTAGCAACCACCCAAAAGACCCTAGCAACCACCCAAAACACCCTAGCAACCGCCTAGCAACCACCCAGAACACCCTAGCAACCACCCAAAATACCCTAGCAACCGCCTAGCAACCACCCAAAATATCCTAGCAACCGCCTAGCAACCACCCAGAACACCCTAGCAACCACCCAAAACAGCCTAGCAACCACCCAGAACACCCTAGCAACTGCCTAGCAACCACCCAGAATACCCTAGCAACCGCCTAGCAACACCATAGCGACCACCCATAACATCCTAGCAACCGCCTAGCAAAAAACGTTCTGGTCCAAACTTTCTCAAGCCAACTTAAAGTTTGTCTCGACGAACTTTCGCATCTAGTTATTATTATTCTTATTCTGGACAAAAGTTTGGCGCGTAATGCGCCCCGCACCATTTGTCTCAGACCCCTGAGTGAGGTGTCAAATCAACCGGCTCATTGAGGAGAGGTGTGCTATGACTTTTCTAAGCGATCGGGTGTACGATGTTCGCACAGCGGACGAAAAAGCGGCCAAAAAAGTCCCCATTGACTTTACATTGGGAGTTCTAAAAACATTTGAATCCAAACCGACGTTTTCACACACACAGACTCCAAAGGGCCTGTCACCCCTGCGTCTCTCTCTCTCTCTCTCACACTCAGAGGATTTATATTTTCAAGCAGCCAATAAGTAATGGCCTAAAATCTTCATAGCCACACCCTAGCAACCAGTTACAGCACCCTAGCAACCACTAAGAGCTCCCTAGCAACCACCCTAAACCAAAAAAAATTGATTTTTACATTTTTTTGTATTTTTTAAAGCAATATTACACTCGTGGCCTTTCGATATCGCTCCATGCTTGTGCCTAATCGGCCATAGGCACGAGGCCGCAGGCCGAGTGCCGTACTGAAGGCACTCGTTATTAAAGATTTTAAAAACTCTATAAAAACTCCATAGTAACCACATCTTTGACAACTACCAACCACCTAGTAACACCATAGCAACTACCAAAAATACCTTAGCAACCATCCTGAACACCCTAGAAACGTCTAGAAACGCTCTAGTAGATCATAGAAACACGAAGGTGGTCTCGTTTCACTCAGGGCATCAAATGGCCAATCATGAATCACCTCAACACTTCCTAGCCCCTTCCTAGCAACCATTGTCGAGCACCTTAGCAACCAAAATCATAGAGGGATATCTTCTATTCTGAATATCACAGAGGCATGGGAGTTGGTTTATATCATTCATACTGAAAAGCAGCCTTTGGAGTTTCATCATTAGCAGCTGCCAAGCCACTCCATAGCAACCAAACAGAGTACCCTAGCAACTATTTAGCAAGACCTATATCTCTGTATCAGAGCATCGTATAGAGATGGGGGTTGGTTTATATAATTCATAGTGACAAGAAGCATTTGGAGTTTCATGATTGGCAGCTGCCAAGCCACTCCCTAGCAACCAATCAGAGTACCCTAGCAACCAAAATCCAAAGAGGGATATCTTCCAGTCTGAATGTCATAGAGGCATGGGAGTTGGTTTATATCATTCATAGTGACAAGAAGCCTTTGGAATTGCATCACTGGCAGCTGCCAAGTAACTCCATAGCAACCAAACAGAGTACCCTAGCAACCAAAATCCAAAGAGGAATATCTTCCATTCTGAATGTCACAGAGGCATGGGAGTTGGATTATATCATTCATACTGACAAGAAGCCTTTGGAATTTCATCATTGACAGCTGACAAGCCACTCCCTAGCAACCAAACAGAGTACCCTAGCAACCAAAATCCAAAGAGGGATATCTTCCATTCTGAATGTCACAGAGGCATGGGAGTTGGTTTATATCATTCATAGTGACAAGAAGCCTTTGGAATTGCATCACTGGCAGCTGCCAAGTAACTCCATAGCAACCAAACAGAGTACCCTAGCAACCAAAATCCAAAGAGGAATATCTTCCATTCTGAATGTCACAGAGGCATGGGAGTTGGATTATATCATTCATACTGACAAGAAGCCTTTGGAATTTCATCATTGACAGCTGACAAGCCACTCCCTAGCAACCAAACAGAGTACCCTAGCAACCAAAATCCAAAGAGGGATATCTTCCATTCTGAATGTCACAGAGGCATGGGAGTTGGTTTATATCATTCATAGTGACAAGAAGCCTTTGGAATTGCATCATTGGCAGCTGCCAAGTAACTCCATAGCAACCAAACAGAGTACCCTAGCAACCAAAATCCAAAGAGGCATATCTTCCATTCTGAATGTCACATAGGCATGGGAGTTGGATTATATCATTCATACTGACAAGAAGCCTTTGGAATTTCATCATTGACAGCTGACAAGCCACTCCCTAGCAACCAAACAGAGTACCCTAGCAACCAAAATCCAAAGAGGCATATCTTCCATTCTGAATGTCACACAGGCATGGGAGTTGGTTTATATCATTCATAGTGACAAGAAGCCTTTGGAGTTTCATGATTGGCAGCTGACAAGCCACTCGCTAGCAACCAAATAGAGTACCCTAGCAACTGTTTAGCAAAACGTATATCTCTGCATCAGAACATTGTATAGAGATGGGAGTTGGTTTATATCATTCATACTGACAAGAAGCCTTTGCAGTTTCATCATTAGCAGCTGACAAGCATCTCCATAGCAACCAAACAGAGTACACTAGCAACCATTTTACAAGACCTACATCTCTGCATCAGAATATTGTATAGAGATGGGGGTTGGCTCATTAGTTTCAGTTGGAAAACAGTCTGTAAATATCACCATGGTAACTCTGTATTCACACCTTAGCAACCATTTAGAGCCACCTAGCAACCATATTGCAACATATAGAAGCCATATTTCAGCTCCACAACATCGTACAGACATGGTTGTTGGCTCGTATGCAATCATGTACAACACCCTAGCAACCGGGTGGCGAATTTTGCCACTGCAAGCACCACTTCACATTTTCTTCAGGAAATGTACATTCTAGTGTTGTGATTACTATTCACCTAGACAAAACTTTGGCGCGTAACTCGCCCCACACCGTTTGTCACAGACCCCTGAATGAGGTGTCAAATCGACCGGTTTATTGAGGAGAGGTGTGCTATGACTTTTATAAGCGATCGGGTGTAAGATGTTCGTCTGGCGGGCGAAAAATTAGCCGAAAAATGTCCCATAGACTTAACATAGGCACAAAATTTGCAAAATCATATCTTTGGCTCAGAAGGTCATAGAGCCTTGGGGTTGGGCTCTTTTGATTCGTCCTATCAAGCAGCCAATAAGTAGTGACATAACAACTTCATAGCCACGCCCTAGAAACCAGTTACAGGCCCCTAGCAACCACTGAACAACATTTACAAGCCATATCTCAGCAACAAAACATTGTAAAAACACAGAGTTGGGCATTTTTTGACCCAGACCTGCAAATACTCTTTATATATTACCCCACAAACTGTATAAATAAACCTTAGCAACCATTTGGAGTACCCTAGCAACTGTACAAACACATGAATGAGCTATGTCTCAGCACCAGAACATCGTATAGACATGGGGGTGTGCTTGTTTGTTTCGGTTGGGAAACCAGTCTGTAAATATCACCATGGTAACTGTGTATTCACACCCTAGCAACCGTTTAGAGCCACCTAGCAACCATATTGCAACATATAGAAGCCATATTTCAGCTCCACAACATCGTACAGACATGGTTGTTGGCTCGTATGCAATCATGTACAACACCCTAGCAACCGAGTGGTGAGTTTTGCCACTGCAAGCACCACTTCACATTTTCTTCAGGAAATGTACATTCTAGTTAGTGGTGCTTTTCAAAGCAACACTATTGTTATTGCTCATACTTATTATTAGTGGTGCTTGCTGAAAGCAAGGCATCACTATTGTTATTGCTCATACTTATTATTCTTATTATTATTATTATTATTCTGGACAAAGTTTGGCGCGTAACTCGCCCCGCACCGTTTGTCTCAGAGCCATGAATGAGGTGTCAAATCGACTGGCTCATTAAGGAGAGGTGTGCTATGACTTTTATAAGCGATCGGGGGTGCGGTGTTCGCCCCAGGGGCGAAAAAGCGGCCAAAAAAGTCCCATTGACTTAACATTGCGACGAACTTTGACCACACGTAGCTCTGAGCGAGGATTTCGCAGAAATGTGTGATTTGCCACATTTGAAGAGGCTGACAGGCTCTGTAAGAACATACCTCACAATGGGGTAAAAGTTGCACCCCTGGGGGGCAGGAGATGCCCAAAGTTGCCCCATTGACTTACTATGGGGAAGGAACGTCCCGTGAAACACACATGCTTTTCCTACTATGGTAAATTGCATAGGGACTTTGTATTGAACGTAGCTCTGGATCACAGTGTCATAGAGACAAGGGGGAGGGCTCATTTTACTCAGACGACCAATCAGTCTCTCAGGATCATTGTGAAGCTATCAAGCCACGCCCTAGCAACCATTTAGAGCCCCTTAGCAACAAGTTCCATAGACTTCCATTGAAAGAGTTCAAAGAGATATCTCCAGACTGAATTGTCATAGAAACATGGGGGTGGTCTCATTTGACTCGGGGCAGTAAACAGCCAATCATGAATCACCTCAACACTTCCAAGCCCCTCCCTAGCAACCATTGTCGAGCACCTTAGCAACCAAAATCCAAAGAGGGATATCTTCCATTCTGAATGTCACAGAGGCATGGGAGTTGGTTTATATCATTCATACTGACAAGAAGCCTTTGGAATTTCATCATTGGCAGCTGCCAAGTAACTCCATAGCAACCAAAGAGAGTATCCTAGCAACCGTTTAGCAAAACGTATATCTCTGCATCAAAACATAGTATAGAGATGGGACTTGGCTCTTTTGACTAAATCATGGTAAACTATGGTAAATCAACCTTGAATCATAGTAAATCATACTAAAACATGGTAAATCATGGTATACTATAGTAAATCATAGTACACTATGGTAAATCGTGGTAAATCATGGTAAACTATGGTAAATCATGCTAGAATCATAGTAAATCATACTTGAACATGGTAAATCATGGTATACTATAGTAAATCATGGTAAACTATGGTAAATCATGGTAAACTATGGTAAATCATGGTAAACTATGATAAATCATGCTAGAATCAGTAAATCATAATTGAACATGGTATATCATGGTATACTATAGTAAATCATGGTAAACTATGGTAAATCGTGGTAAATCGTGGTAAACTATGGTAAATCATGGTAAACTATGGTAAATCATGCTAGAATCAGTAAATCATACTTGAACATGGTAAATCATGGTATACTATAGTAAATCATGGTAAACTATAGTAAATCGTGGTAAATCATGGTAAACTATGGTAAATCATGCTAGAATCATAGTAAATCATACTTGAACATGGTAAATCATGGTATACTATAGTAAATCATGGTAAACTATGGTAAATCATGCTAAAATCAGTAAATCAGACTTGAACATGGTAAATCATGGTATACTATAGTAAATCATGGTAAACTATGTTAAATCGTGGTAAATCATGGTAAACTATAGTAAATCATGGTAAACTATGGTAAATTATGCTAGAATCAGTAAATCATACTTGAACATGGTAAATCATAGTATACTATAGTAAATCATGGTAAACTATGGTAAATGATCCTAGAATCATAGTAAATCATACTAAAACATGGTAAATCATGGTATACTATAGTAAATCATAGTAAACTATGGTAAATCGTGGTAAATCATGGTATACTATAGTAAATCATGGTAAACTATGGTAAATCATGGTAAACTATGATAAATCATGCTAGAATCAGTAAATCATACTGGAACATGGTAAATCATGGTATACTATAGTAAATCATGGTAAAGTATGGTAAATCGTGGTAAATCATGGTAAACTATGGTAAATCATGCTAGAATCAGTAAATCATACTTGAACATGGTAAATCATGGTATACTATAGTAAATCATGGTAAAGTATGGTAAATCGTGGTAAATCATGGTAAACTATGGTAAATCATGCTAGAATCAGTAAATCATATTTGAACATGGTAAATCATGGTATACTATAGTAAATCATGGTAAACTATGGTAAATCATGGTAAACTATGGTAAATCATGCTAGAATCAGTAAATCATACTTGAACATGGTAAATCATGGTAAACTATGGTAAATCGTGGTGAACTATGGTAAATCATGGTAAACTATGGTAAATCATGGTAAACTATGATAAATCATGCTAGAATCATAGTAAATCATACTTGAACATGGTAAATCATGGTATACTATAGTAAATCATGGTAAACTATGGTAAATCATGGTAAATCATGCTAGAATCAGTAAATTATAATTGAACATGGTAAATCGTGGTATACTATAGTAAATCATGGTAAACTATAGTAAATCGTGGTAAATTGTGGTAAACTATGGTAAATCATGCCTGAATCAGTAAATCATACTTGCACATGGTAAATCATGGTATACTATAGTAAATCATGGTAAACTATGGTAATTAGTGGTAAATCGTTGTAAATCATGGTAAACTATGGTAAATCATGCTAGAATCAGTAAATCATACTTGAACATGGTAAATCATGGTATACTATAGTAAATCATGGTAAACTATGGTAAATCATGGTAAATCATGGTAACTATGATAAATCATGCTAGAATCAGTAAATTATACTAGAACATGGTAAATTGTGGTATACTATAGTAAATCATGGTAAACTATGGTAAATCATGCTAGAATCAGTAAATCATACTTGAACATGGTAAATCATGGTATACTATAATAAATCATGGTAAACTATGGTAAATCGTGGTAAATCATGGTAAACTATGATAAATCATGCTAGAATCAGTAAATCATACTTGAACATGGTAAATCCTGGTATACTATAGTAAATTATGGTAAACTATGGTAAATCGTGGTAAATCATGGTAAACTATGGTAAATCATGCTTGAATCAGTAAATCATACTTGAACATGGTAAATCATGGCATACTATAGTAAATCATGGTAAACTATAGTAAATCGTGGTAAATCATGGTAAACTATGGTAAACACCTTAGCAACTGCCTAGCAACCACACTGAATACCCTAGCAACCACTTAGCAACGCCCTAGCAACCACCCAGAATACCTTGGAAACCTCCCAGAACACCATAGCAACCACCTAGTAAAACCCTAGCAACCGTGCCGAATTTTGCCACTGCAAGCACCACTTCACATTTTCTTCAGGAAATGTACATTCTAGTGTTGTGATTACTATTCACCTAGACAAAACTTTGGCGCGTAACTCGCCCCACACCGTTTGTCACAGCCCCCTGAATGAGGTGTCAAATCGACCGGTTTATTGAGGAGAGGTGTGCTATGACTTTTATAAGCGATCGGGTCTACGATGTTCGTCTGGCGGGCGAAAAATTAGCCGAAAAATGTCCCATAGACTTAACATTGGCACAAAATTTGTAAAATCATATCTTTGGCTCAGAAGGTCATAGAGGCTTGGGGTTGGGCTCTTTTGATTCGTCCCATCAAGCAGCCAATAAGTAGTGAATTAAAAATGTCATAGTCACGCCCTAGCAACCAGTTACAGGCCCCTAGCAACCATTGAACAACATTTACAAGCCAGATCTCAGCAACAAAACATTGTAAAACACAGAGTTGGGCATTTTTTGACACAGACTTGTAAATACTCTTTAAAAATTACCCCATAAACTGTATAAACAAACCTTAGCAACCATTTGGAGTACCCTAGCAACCGTACAAACACATGGATGGGCTATATCTCAGCACCAGAACATCGTATAGACATGGGGGTGTGTTTGTTTGTTTTGGTTGGGACACCAGTCTGTAAATATCATCATGGTAACTGTGTAACCACACCTTAGCAACCATTTAAAGCTACCTAGCAACCATATTGCAACATATAGAAGCCATATTTCTGATCCACAACATCGTACAGACATGGTTGTTGGCTCGTATGCAATCATGTACAACAGCCTAGTAACCGAGTGGAGAGTTTTGCCACTGCAAGCACCATTTCACATTTTCTTCAGGAAATGTACATTCTAGTTATTAGTGGTGCTTGCTGAAAGCAAGGCATCACTATTGTTATTGCTCATACTTATTATTATTATTCTTCTTTTTATTATTCCACACAAAGTTTGGCGCGTAACTTGTCCCGCACCGTTTGTCACAGATCCATGAATGAGGTGTCAAATCGACCGGCTCATTAAGGAGAGGTGTGCTATGACTTTTATAAGCGATCGGGGGTGCGGTGTTCGCCCCAGGGGCGAAAAAGCGTCCGAAAAATCCCATAGACTTAACATTGCGACAAACTTTGACGAGTCATAACTCTGAGCGACGATTTCGCAGAAACGTGTGATTTGCCACATTTGAAGAGGCTGACAGGCTCTGTAAGAACATACCTCTCAATGGGGTAAAAGTTGCACCCCTGGGGGGCAGGAGATGCCCAAAGTTGCCCCTTTGACTTACTATGGGGAAGGAACGTCCCGTGAAACACACATGCTTTTCCTACTATGGTAAATTGCATAGGGACTTTGTATTGAACGTAGCTCTGGATCACAGTGTCATAGAGACAAGGGGGAGGGCTCATTTTACTCAGACGACCAATCAGTCTCTCAGGATCATTGTGAAGCTATCAAGCCACGCCCTAGCAACCATTTAGAGCCCCTTAGCAACAAGTTCCATAGACTTCCATTGAAAGAGTTCAAAGAGATATCTCCAGACTGAATTGTCATAGAAACATGGGGGTGGTCTCATTTGACTCGGGGCAGCAAACAGCCAATCATGAATCACCTAAACACTTCCAAGCCCCTCCCTAGCAACCATTGTCGAGCACCTTAGCAACCAAAATCCAAAGAGGGATATCTTCCATTCTGAATGTCACAGAGGCATGGGAGTTGGTTTATATCATTCATACTGACAAGAAGCCTTTGGAGTTTCATGATTGGCAGCTGACAAGCCACTCCCTAGCAACCAAACAGAGTACCCTAGCAACCAAAATCCAAAGAGGGTTATCTTCCATTCTGAATGTCGCAGAGGCATGGGAGTTGGTTTATATCATTCATACTGACAAGCAGCCTTTGGAGTTTCATGATTGGCAGCTGACAAGCCACTCCCTAGCAACCAAACAGAGTACCCTAGCAACCAAAATCCAAAGAGGGATATCTTCCATTCTGAATGTCACAGAGGCATGGGAGTTGGTTTATATCATTCATAGTGACAAGAAGCCTTTGGAATTTCATCATTGGCAGCTGCCAAGTAACTCCATAGCAACCAAAAAGAGTACCCTAGCAACCGTTTAGCAAAACGTATATCTCTGCATCAAAACATAGTATAGAGATGGAACTTGGCTCTTTTGACTAAATCATGGTAAACTATGGTAAATCATCCTAGAATCATAGTAAATCATACTAAAACATGGTAAATCATGGTATACTATAGTAAATCATAGTAAACTATGGTAAATCGTGGTAAATCATGGTAAACTATGGTAAATCATCCTAGAATCATAGTAAATCATACTAAAACATGGTAAATCATGGTATACTATAGTAAATCATAGTAAACTATGGTAAATCATGGTAAATCATGGTAAACTATGGTAAATCATGGTAAACTATGGTAAATCGTGGTAAATAATGGTAAACTATGGTAAATCATGGTAAACTATGGTAAATCATGCTAGAATCAGTAAATCATACTTCAACATGGTAAATCATGGTATACTATAGTAAATCATGGTAAACTATGGTAAATCATGGTAAACTATGATAAATCATGCTAGAATCAGTAAATCATACTTGAACATGGTATATCATGGTATACTATAGTAAATCATGGTAAACTATGGTAAATCGTGGTAAATCATGGTAAACTATGGTAAATCATGGTAAACTATGGTAAATTATGGTAAACTATGGTAAATTATGGTAAATCATGGTAAACTATGGTAAATTGTGGTAAATCATGGTAAACTATGGTAAATCATGGTAAACTATGGTAAATCATGCTAGAATCAGTAAATCATACTTCAACATGGTATATTATGGTATACTATAGTAAATCATGGTAAACTATGGTAAATCATGGTAAAGTATGGTAAATCATGGTAAACTATGGTAAATCATGCTAGAATCAGTAAATCATACTTCAACATGGTAAATCATGGTATACTATAGTAAATCATGGTAAACTATGGTAAATCATGGTAAATCATGGTAAACTATGATAAATCATGCTAGAATCAGTAAATCATACTTGAACATGGTATATCATGGTATACTATAGTAAATCATGGTAAACTATGGTAAATCGTGGTAAATCATGGTAAACTATGGTAAATCATGGTAAACTATGGTAAATTATGGTAAACTATGGTAAATTATGGTAAATCATGGTAAATTGTGGTAAATCATGGTAAACTATGGTAAATCATGGTAAACTATGGTAAATCATGCTAGAATCAGTAAATCATACTTCAACATGGTAAATTATGGTATACTATAGTAAATCATGGTAAACTATGGTAAATCATGGTAAAGTATGGTAAATCATGGTAAACTATGGTAAATCATGGTAAACTATGGTAAATCATGGTAAACTATGATAAATAATGCTAAAATCAGTAAATCATACTTGAACGTGGTATATCATGGTATACTATAACGTGGAACGTGGTATATCATGGTAAATCATGGTAAACTATGGTAAATCGTGGTAAATCATGGTAAACTATGGTAAATCATGGTAAACTATGGTAAATCATGCTAGAATCAGTAAATCATACTTCAACATGGTAAATCATGGTATACTATAGTAAATCATGGTAAACTATGGTAAATCATGGTAAACTATGATAAATCATGCTAGAATCAGTAAATCATACTTGAACATGGTATATCATGGTATACTATAGTAAATCATGGTAAACTATGGTAAATCGTGGTAAATCATGGTAAACTATAGTAAATCATGGTAAACTATGGTAAATCGTGGTAAATCATGGTAAACTATGGTAAATCATGGTAAACTATGGTAAATCATGCTAGAATCAGTAAATCATACTTCAACATGGTAAATCATGGTATACTATAGTAAATCATGGTAAACTATGGTAAATCATGGTAAATCATGGTAACTATGATAAATCATGCTAGAATCAGTAAATTATACTAGAACATTCTAAATTGTGGTATACTATAGTAAATCATGGTAAACTATGGTAAATCATGCTAGAATCAGTAAATCATACTTGAACATGGTAAATCATGGTATACTATAATAAATCATGGTAAACTATGATAAATCGTGGTAAATCATGGTAAACTATGATAAATCATGCTAGAATCAGTAAATCATACTTGAACATGGTAAACTATGGTAAATCGTGGTAAATCATGGTAAACTATGATAAATCATGCTAGAATCAGTAAATCATACTTGAACATGGTAAATCCTGGTATACTATAGTAAATTATGGTAAACTATGGTAAATTGTGGTAAATCATGGTAAACTATGGTAAATCATGCTTGAATCAGTAAATCATACTTGAACATGGTAAATCATGGCATACTATAGTAAATCATGGTAAACTATAGTAAATCGTGGTAAATCATGGTAAACTATGCTAAACACCTTAGCAACTGCCTAGCAACCACACTGAATACCCTAGCAACCACTTAGCAACGCCCTAGCAACCACCCAGAATACCTTGGAAACCTCCCAGAACACCATAGCAACCACCTAGTAAAACCCTAGCAACCGTGCCGAATTTTGCCACTGCAAGCACCACTTCACATTTTCTTCAGGAAATGTACATTCTAGTTCTTCTTCTTCTTCTTATTATTATTATTCCGCCCAAAGTTTGGCGCGTAACTCGCCCCGCACCGTTTGTCACAGACCCACAAATGAGGCATCAAATCGTGCGGATTATTCGGGAATGGTGTGCTATGACTTTTATAAGCGATCGGGGGTACGGTGTTCGCCTCAGGGGCGAAAAAGCGGCCGAAAAAGTCCCATTGACTTAACATTGTGACGAACTTTGAGCACTCGTAGCTCTGAGTGAGGATTTCGCAGAAACGTGTGATTTGCCACATTTGAAGAGGCTGACAGGCTCTGTAAGAACATACCTCACAATGGGGTAAAAGTTGCACCCCTGGGGGGCAGGAGATGCCCAAAGTTGCCCCATTGACTTACTATGGGGAAGGAACGTCCCGTGAAACACACATGCTTTTCCTACTATGGTAAATTGCATAGGGACTTTGTATTGAACGTAGCTCTGGATCACAGTGTCATAGAGACAAGGGGGAGGGCTCATTTTACTCAGACGACCAATCAGTCTCTCAGGATCATTGTGAAGCTATCAAGCCACGCCCTAGCAACCATTTAGAGCCCCTTAGCAACAAGTTCCATAGACTTCCATTGAAAGAGTTCAAAGAGATATCTCCGGACTGAATTGTCATAGAAACATGGGGGTGGTCTCATTTGACTAGGGGCAGCAAACAGCCAATCATGAATCACCTCAACACTTCCAAGCCCCTCCCTAGCAACCATTGTCGAGCACCTTAGCAACCAAAATCCAAAGAGGATTATCTTCCATTTTGAATGTCACAGAGGCATGGGAGTTGGTTTATATCATTCATAGTGACAAGAAGCCTTTGCAGTTTCATCACTGGCAACTGCCAAGCCACTCCATAGCAACCAAACAGAGTACCCTAGCAACCAAAATCCAAAGAGGGATATCTGCCATTCTGAATGTCACAGAGAAATGGGAGTTGGTTTATATCATTCATAATGACAAGAAGCCTTTGCAGTTTCATCATTGGCAGCTGCCAAGCCACTCCCTAGCAACCAAACAGAGTACCCTAGCAACCGTTTAGCAAGACCTATATCTCTACATCAGAACATCGTATAGAGATGGGAGTTGGTTCATATCATTCATACTGACAAGAAGCCTTTGCAGTTTCATCATTAGCAGCTGCCAAGCAACTTCATAGCAACCAAACAGAGTACCCTAGCAACCCAAATCAAAAGAGGGATATCTTCCATTCTGAATGTCACAGAGGCATGGAAGTTGGTTTATATCATTCATACTGACAAGCAGCCTTTGTAGTTTCATTATTGACAGCTCCCAAGCCACTCCCTAGCAACCAAATAGAGTACCCTAGCAACCAAAATTCAAAGAGGGATATCTTCCATTCTGTATGTCACAGAGGCATGGGAGTTGGATTATAACATTCATACTGACAAGCAGCCTTTGGAGATTCATGATTGGCAGCTGCCAAGCCACTCCCTAGCAACCAAAAAGAGTACCCTAGCAACCAAAATCCAAAGAGGGATATCTTCCATTCTGTATGTCACAGAGGCATGGGAGTTGGTTTATATCATTCATAGTGACAAGAAGCCTTTGGAGTTTCATCATTGGCAGCTGCCTAGCAACTCCATAGCAACCAAATAGAGTACCCTAGCAACCATTTTACAAGACCTACATCTCTGCATCAGAATATTGTATAGAGATGGGGGTTGGCTCATTAGTTTCGGTTGGAAAACAGTCTGTAAATATCACCATGGTAACTGTGTATTCACACCCTAGCAACCGTTTAGAGCCACCTAGCAACCCTATTGCAACATATAGAAGCCATATTTTAGCTCCACAACATCGTACAGACATGGTTGTTGGCTCGTATGCAATCATGTACAACACCCAAGCAACCGAGTGGCGAGTTTTGCCACTGCAAGCACCACTTCACATTTTCTTCAGGAAATGTACATTCTAGTGTTGTGATTACTATTCACCTAGACAAAACTTCGGCGCGTAACTCGCCCCACACCGTTTGTCACAGACCCCTGAATGAGGTGTCAAATCGACCGGTTTATTGAGGAAAGGTGTGCTATGACTTTTATAAGCGATCGGGTGTAAGATGTTTGTCTGGCGGGCGAAAAATTAGCCGAAAAATGTCCCATAGACTTAACATTGGCACAAAATTTGCTAAATCATATCTTTGGCTCAGAAGGTCATAGAGCTTTGGGGTTGGGCTCTTTTGATTCGTCCTATCAAGCAGCCAATAAGTAGTGACATAAAAACTTCATAGCCACGCCCTAGAAACCAGTTACAGGCCCCTAGCAACCATTGAACAACATTTACAAGCCATATCTCAGCACCAGAACATCGTATAGACATGGGGGTGTGCTTGTTTGTTTTGGTTGGGACACCAGTCTGTAAATATCATCATGGTAACTGTGTAACCACACCTTAGCAACCTTTTAAAGCTACCTAGCAACCATACTGCAACATATAGAAGCCATATTACAGCTCCACAACATCGTACAGACTTGGTTGTTGGCTCGTATGCAATCATTTACAACACCCTAGCAACCGGGTGGCGAATTTTGCCACTGCAAGCACCACTTCACATTTTCTTCAGGAAATGTACATTCTAGTTTATATTTACTATTTGCATTGCACTGTAGTTGATCAGTTATCTTTGTTATTGCTAAAATCGGGTCAATGACAGAATATGCTTTTTCCACAATAAGAAAACTTTATTTAATTTAATGTGAAAATTAAATAATATCTCAGTATGGGGGTGTTCACAATTCTTATCCAAGAATAAAAAGCCAAATACATGACAGGCCTGAGCTTTGGCTAACTATCGAGATTTTAAATAACTAGAGACGGAACTTTTTTGTACACCACATACAAACCACTGAAATCGGTTGATAAATGTAATTTTTTTTTGGTTTTTATCCCGAGAAACCGCAGCTCACCTGTTCATTTGCATTTGATTTCAGCGCAGTCTTGCCCTCCGCAAAATGGCGGACGCGTTGACGTGTCGCAGCAACGTTCCAAAGCGGCCAATAGGGCGTCTATGTATTTATGTCTATGGGCTCATGGGTAATGCGGAGGCTCATGGGTAATGCAGAGGCTCATGGGTAATGTAGAGCCTTCTGTTATCCAAATCTGCTAAAAATTGGAACATGTTGGTGTAAGAAGAAAACAACAGACACAGTAGCTCAGGGTTAGAGTGACTTTTAATTAAAAAATATTTAATTTCCAGACCCTAAAACTAAAACATCTAAAAACAAATAATTTTTTTTTTATTTAAGACAGAATCCACTCATCGCTCAAAACTGAGTTTTTGTTCAGTGCTGAATTCTGCTGGCAAATCCTCTGATTATAACAAACCAAGTGTAGACATTATGAAAGATGTATTGTGCAGTCAGCTTCACTGATCATAACTGAGCTTATCGTGATGATCTGAGATATCGGCTTTTTAGGAATTATTAAGGGAGCGCACTTTGCGTTATTTCAGTCACGCCAAACCATGCACGTAGTCACCTATGCCTGCTTTTATGTTAAATTAACCCTCTGGGGTCTGAGGTGTTTTTGGGGTCCTTGAGATGTTCTGACATGCCCTGACATTTGTGCTTTTTTCAGTTGCTTATAAACATATTAATGGCAAAAAAAAATTACACACTATTTAGCACAAACAGGGCTACCATAATATGTGAGCAACAAGAATGTACATGTCTGCATTTTTGAGAGAATAATGTTTATGCGTGGTTATTGAAAAAACTAAAAACTAAAGTTTCTGAAATAAGGCCATAAAACACATACTAAATATGTGCCAATAAGACTTTTGACTAATGGATGTCATCGCCTAGTGTTTTTTCTTCAAAATGATGTGAAAATCACCCTGCCTAATCCTTCACATAACACAATACATTGATTTGAATTTTGCAAAGCACTTTCTGTTTGGAAAGGCAATATGCGGAGTGGGCGTCACAGATCATGCATATGTAGTGGTTCACACCTCAGGAGACAATGGGGCCTGCATACTTAATGAGCCATTCATTCAGGTGAGTCACTGAGCCACAAGAATGCAAGAGCAACAGTTGGAAGCATCTCAATTCTTTTTTATTTTTCCACATATTGTGCTTGCAATTTGGCCTATAATAGCCAAGGAAAACATGTCTAGTAATTGTGCAGTTAATTCTCATACTGTATTTTCAGTTTTGGAATATTTATCCTCTCCCCAAATTTGTCACTAATAAAACACAATAAAAATTATTTAAAGAAAAGGCTTATATTTACCTTTTAATAGTTTGTTTACATCTACCTTGTAAATATATTTTTTTATTAAAAAGGTTACAATTACAACAACAATTCAAGTGTAATCTTTCTTTGTAAAAACTAAAGTATACATTTTATCATACATATTTCAAAGTTAAAAAGGTTACAACAACAATAATTACAATTTCAACAATATTTCAAGTGTACTCTTTCTTTGTAAAAAAAAAAGATTATAGGCCTACATTTTATCTATGTATTCATTACTTTGAATATAGCCAACATTGGAACGGCTAACATCTTAGTTGATGACTTTATTTTTGACAAAAATAGTAGGCTATTTTATATATAGAAATTGCTAAACAAAAGCTTATTTGATGTGGCAGTATATTCTACAGTAAAAACTGTACCCAAATCTAAACAAAATGTTGTCTTTCATATTTCGCCTGACTGTAACGTTGTTTTCATGAAATATTAGTGCATACTGTTAATTTGCCGTTTAATATGTTGCTTATACAAATAGCCTACATTTTATTTAAACATATTTCAGTTGATTTTTACTCATCTCAGTATAGCAATACAGTTTGCTAAAACAACATAATTCATTCACACACGCGATTTAAATTTAACTTCTGGCAAAGATGAAGTTGATGATTGACTCGCGATCTTCGCAGTAGGCTAGTGAACGCACCGGAGAAATGCACATTTATTAGGCTACATAGTTTTTTTTTTTTTTTGGATGGTTTTGTTTAGAACCAGCTTTCTGTAAATATATTTAAAAAAATTTAGACATGTGAGGCGAGTAGGCTACGGGTTCATGATGATCTCCAGTTCAGACCTTATGTTGTGATTGCTAGCCTATATTTACTTTAAATCCAGGAAATTTGTTAATGAAAAAATTATTAAAATTAAGATACAATTGATACAAAACGAAATTCGTTTTAAAGAAAGGATTTGTACTTTCTGTTTTGAGGTCTCTGTGAATGTTTGAAAGTCTTTTAGTGCTTAGAGCGCTCGCGTCCATAATGGAGAACTGTCACGTAATATTGTTTTTTTCCTCATAAATGCGAACACGAAAAATAAAAGACAAAAGACTTTAAAGTAAAACTTACTCCGAAATTGTGTCCTCGGCGGAATTCGCTCTTCAATATGCTGCCGTTCGTCGTCTGAGTTACAATCTTCCTCTGAGGAAACAACCCGGCGCTGTCCAGAATCATCTGAAGGGCGTCTTTATTACCGGAGAAGCGTGCCATACTCAAAACGCGATGAACTATCAGTGAGTCTGATGAAGAAACGGTGTTTTTATGGCATTGATCGGGGGGCGTATGCGATGCATACTAGATCACCTAAACTATTTACATGTGAATCGCGCCGGGGGCGGGGCGGCCGCAGCTCATTTAGAGATAATGAAGGGAGAAGGAAAAACGGTACCTCTCCTTGCTTTCAAGCGGATTACATGAGTTGAAAACATTTGTGTTTTATATAAATTACTTCATTTAAAAGAAGAGATTTCAAGCTTCATAAAGACATAACTCACATGCCTGTGTGAGAAGTATTCGCTGAGTTATGATTCATTTTCGGACGCGTTTCAGAATGGACTACACGGACAGAGAGAAGGCAGAACCTAGCTTCGTGTTTATTTTTCTTTATTTGGCAAAAAGCACCACACTTTGTTTTTATTGTGAGTATACACAAAAATAATACACATTTAACAGAATCGATTGATGTATGAAACTCCTATGGAAAATCAAAGTCAACAGAGTATTTCTGAGTTTCTTTTACACTGATAAAAAAAAAGCGAGCTGGTATCGCTGGCGATACCGCCGACCTCAGGGGGTTAACAGTGGTTTGTGAATGTTTATGCTTTAATAACAAGTAATTTATCACCATCTTTACAGGTGTTTTATTTACCGTACTTGTGAGCATCACTAAGCCACAGCAGGCTACAGCCAAGCACGGCGCTACACCGGGGCTAGGGGGTGCTAAAGCCCCGTCAAAAATCTGTGTAGCCCCAGTTAAGCCCACGCAACCAGGGGGCAAAAGACCCGCGCTCTTAGTTCGTACCGGAGTACATCTGACCTCAACACGCAAAAATCCGGTGCAGCATCTAGCCTACTATAATATTGCATTTTGTATTCATGAAAGCAGCTAAATTTCCAAGTGGCTTGTTTGGTGCATTTTATTCCATGTAGCTCCATGTAGCTCTCTCAGTCTCGGCCCCCCATCGCTAGCAGATGGGTCTGACCCAACAAAAATCGTTTGACAGTGCGCGCGTGTACGCGCTCAGAAAAAATGCATCATGTCAGAACAGAACGCCAATGAAATGTTTACCCGGCAAAGCTTTAAAGCACGAGCAAATAACGAACTTTTGTGATTGTGAATAAGTGCAGTGCCCTGTCCTGTGAGTGTAAAAATCTACCGCTGCGAAGTAACGTCACTGACATGAAGCTGGAATGACTAGCTGGTTTCACGTTGCCTCAAACCAACAGCAGAAACGGTAGGAAGTTCGGAACAAGTCAAATGTAAGTAACATAACATTAATACCTGGTCGAATTTCTGGCAACTTTATTATAAAATTAATTTTACATTCCTATGGCCAACTTTCTTTATTAAAAAATGGTAACACTTTATAATAAAGTTTCATAATAAAGAAAAATGCATGTGCCATGGATAAATAAAATGGAATCGCCTCTGCACAATAAGGAAATGACTTTAATCAAACCATATTGTTGATGAAAATCATACGAGAGCAAAAAAGTGCTAGTTATTAATAATAACGCATTAATGTTTTGGGGGAAAAAAAAATAAACATTTTTAATATTACCGTAATAGTAAACATCTTTAATATTAGGCTGATGGCTTGCTGTTTCAAAATGACATCATTGCTGTTTGAGCGGCGCGCTGAAGCTTAAGAACGAACATTAAACTGAATCGCTTTGCTAGAAGGTTAATCAACTCAACGGTTGCTGAAGAATGCAACTAAACCCAAAGAATTTACAACTTTTTATTACAATAGTGTATAGGCTACAATTATAATGATATGATAGCCCAATCATAGCTTTTAATGTTTTGCGTTGCTGTTGTCACGTGCGTTGAAGCTGAAGAGAACAAGCACCGGGAAACTGAAGAACATTTCAGGTTGTTTAAATCAACGAAGCGCATCCTATTTGATATTAATCAGATATTTATATTACATCAAACTTAATATTACAACTTATATCTGCACAAAATGACGTGAATGCACAAGCGAAGAGCTGGTCAGAATGTGTTATCCCTGTTCTGGACGTGCTTTAATTGTCATGGTTGTAAAAACTGACTATCTGAACATCTTTGTCAAGCGCAAACCAGTACAGAAGTAGTCTAATCAATAAATTATTGGGGAGGGTCATGTTTTTTTTCACAATCATTTTGGAGGGTCATAGAAAAATGTATTGCTGGCGAAGGGAGGGTCAAGTCTTTTTTGACAAAACTCCTCCGGTGGCCCCTTAAATAAAAACGAACAGTCCCTTACATAATGTAATATTTTATTTTGTTGACTATTCTTTGGCCAAATCCAGTTAAAGTGCTGTGTATCATAGCTGCTTTTATTGAAAAAACGAGAACCTCTATATTATAGAGTAACTTAAGTAATGAAAATCAATTGTTTTCTTAGCACCCCCACGTATCGGTCCAGCTCCCCATTAGCACCAGTAGAGAAAAAATCCTGGCGCCGTGCCTGGCTACAGCACACATGACCCTAGTTACCTGTGGTTGGCCTGGCCGTGCGTCACTCAGAAAACAACAGGCCAATCAGAAGAGAGGCTCATGAATATTAAGTAGACAGGCCAAAATCACCTGTTCTTGGCAGAACTCCTGAGAAAGCAGCTGTAAAAATATATATTGAGATGGTTTTTAACACTTAGGTAGTAGAACTTTAGATTAGAGGAATTTCTTAGGTTATTTTTTATATATTTTATGTACTTTTGTATTTTGTAATTCGCAATTAATCATTATTATTACTTTTGAGATGTCCTGTATATGTCAGATGTTTCTATTTGTGCATAAGGGAGCTTAATAAAGCTTGAGCTTGAGCATCCCTGTAGTCTAGCGGTTAGGGCTTGAGTTTGTCTCAGAAAGTTTTTTGTTTGTTTGAATTGTATTGTTGGGCGGCCATTACACTGTCCAGTCCATATTAATCACTTTCACCCTCTTTTATCCAGTCTGAATAACTCCATCATTCCCCTCTGTTCAACAAAAGCACTGCCCACTTACAAGATTATGAATCAACAAAACTTCCAAGAACTCATTTATTTATTTATTTATCTATTTATTTATACATGTGTATATGTTAATGTATCACAACCCATCTAAAAATATTGAGGATTTGTTCTGCATGATATCAGCATTGACCAGCAGGTGTCGCTGTGTGCATTCCTAACCTGGAGAAATCAACCACTTTTACACACATCAGGCTGGAAAGCTTTAAAGCTTCATGAAGCTTCATCTCACCATCACTACCTTCAGGTTCACTCAGCTCAACAGTTATACGCTATATTAGCAATAATGATTATTTTCATCTTCCATTCTGAACCCTGTCTGAAATGACTGGTGTTAGTGGCGTGTCCCTTAAGGCTTGGTTAATGTCATTGCATGTTTTGAAAACATTCATATATATCCATCATTTACAGACAAAGCATTATGAAGTTATTCTCTTACGGTTTGTGATGCTGCTGTCAGATCAATACAGTTCTGCTTCATGTCTCAACTAAAGTTTCTTCACAAACATTACATTGCAATTTCTCATATGGCTTTGTCACTTCATATGCATGATGGAAATATCCATTATGTACTTTTGACAGTTGCCTATATGTGACATTTTACATTTAAATATAAAGGCTGACATTATTTAGGCTTTCAATTCAATAAGCTGACCAAGTCTTGGGACCTCTTGCGGGATGTCATTAATTTGCAGCTCCTCAACTTCTGAGAGCCCTAGTGCAGCAGCTTTAACTGCAAACACAACATGTAATGATATAGAAAACATTACTGCTGACCAAAAGCATCATCACTTGTGAACAACAGCATGACTATATTTTACTGACCAGATCGATTCACCCAAACACGTTGTGCTAGGATGTTCCCGTGCTGGCCTCTAAACATTGGAGGCTTCAGTGTGATGAGGTTCAGTTCTTTTATAGTCAGGGAAGGGAGAAGACAGGCTGTAACTGGGACTCTCGTTTATTCACTCGTTCCAAAAATACAAACAAAAAGGTGCGCACGTCGCGAGTTCACCGTGCGACAGCACAGCATAAAAACAGTCAATAATTCAGAATATAAATCGTCAGTCTTTCTCTCTCAGGCAGGTAGCAGCGCACGAGGTCCCAGTTCCCCTCTCCCCCCCCCCCCCCCCCCCCCCCCCCCCCCCCACTTTGTGCAAAGTAAAAGCACAAAGAGAAAGAGAGATGGCATTCACAGCTGATTTGTTACCAAAACGTCAAGATGCACTTACTTAGTTCCACATGAATTGCAAACAATCAACACGACTACTTATAAATATTAAAAAAAAAAAAACATACTTAAAGGAAACGTATATGTAAGAAATGTATTTTAATTAATCATAAAATGGCCCTCATATGTCACTAGACATTAAGAAATCATTTCAAATACTTATATCACTGACAACAGTAGTTCGGGCAGGATATTATAAAGTTTCACATTTAAGTGGAGACAACTAAGAATTGTAAATGGTGGAATATAAAGAGTTATTTGTATTATTTTGAAGGAGGATCAAATATTGTTTGTGTATGAAGAAAAAAAAAGAAGGGAAGATGTATTGATATGTGTTCCATGCTAACTGGGCCACTAGATGGCAGTATAAAGCGGCAGTAAGCCAAGTTCAACACTGTGTGTTATTGAACCGTTCTGATAAGAGTACTCGGTGAGTGAGCCTCGTCAATACAATTAGGATACTTTAATATCTCTATTAAGTTCACCACCATTCATTTCAGTTTATAGGCTGTCAGATGAGACCAAACATGGCATAGTTACATATTAGAGCACACTAGTAAATAAACAGCATGTAGTTGAAAGCATATGTCCTGTGAAGCAAATGGTCCAGACGTGTGATTGAGGCGCAAACGACTCTCTCTCTCCCGACAGAACCATCCTGTGCCTGGAGTGTCCCAACAGTCCTCAATCAGCATATTGATGAAACCCCTGCACTAGATAGGCATTAGCATACTGTGATGATGAAGGCCATTGTGCCACGCTTAATTCACATGTATACCTTTAAAAGGCTTTTTGAAGCACTAGGGCAGTAAAGAGTCCTGCCCATATTTGCTCAGCCCTACACTTCCATCCTACTTAATGCAACTGTAATAGTAGGGATGTTCAGTTTAAGTGATTCTTTAGCCATTTTATCAGATCTTTCATGTCCTGGTATATCAGCATGTGCTGGTACCCATACAAATTTAATTATTGTTCCAGCTTGCCTTAATCTATACATAATATTCAATATTTCTATATAGATATTGTCACAGGGTGACGAAAACTTAAATTTTTCCCCAAAAGCGGAACTAATGTCCGCCGGGATTTGCTTCCCGCCGGACCCAAAACAAGAGAACACCGGTTTAGTTCCGGGCAAGCGCAAAATCCCTGTGAACGGGATAATTAGTCAAAATTGCTGCCAGCTGTGGGCAATGAGACACGTTGCCATTTAGAGGAGGATAAAAGGAGAGAGTGGAGATCAGACAGGGGTGAAGCTGGGGGACGAGAGGTTTGGGATGATGTGAAGGCTGGGACGGGAGGTGTCTGGAGAGGGACGTGTTTGGGGACCGGGTATCCCGGAAGGAGCGTGAGCGGTGGAGAAGAGGAAATGGGGCTGGCAAACGAGCACGGTAATGTGTTTGGGAGAAAGAGCACGCTGACTCAATCGGAAGGAAGAAAACGTTGGACAGTAAGATCGTTTGTAAAAGACTGTGAGAAGTTCAACCAATCTCCATCCTTTCTCTCTCTTGTCTATGGAACTTCTTGATGAGAATGCCAGGTCAGGAAATGGGTGACGGCCATATGTATTTCCCACCGAGTGCTGAATTGCAGTGATGACATGGTGTGATGCACTGTTTTGATGTGTGAAGTGTGAACTTAAACCCGCTGGATGTCCATCACTCACCTGTGTGTTCTATCATGTTTTAAGGACGTGAGAAAAGGCTAATACTGTTGTACCCCACAGAGACTTGAGTGTACTATCTGATAGCCCATTGTGAAGAGAGACACGTAGGTGAATGCTTAACTGACTGCTTTGCAGTGAAATCCTTCCGCCGTAAGTTCTCTGTCTGTCATTACTGAAGAAGAGGATTACGTGTCTGTATACTCGCCTGTCTGCTTTGCAGTAACGTCCCTCTGTCGTCAAGCTCTGTGTCTGTCAGCCCTTCAAGAGGAGTGCATACCTGAATACTCACCTGACTGCTTTGCAGTGAAGTTCCGCCAGCCGTAAGTTCTCTGTCTGTCATTACTGAAGAAGAGGATTACGTATCTGTATACTCACCTGACTGCTTTGCAGTGAAGTTCCTCCAGCCGGAAGTTCTCTGTCTGTCGACTGTGGGTCCCCCGGCGGTCCGCAGGACGGAACGACCCTGCCCAGAACAACTCACCCATTTGAACTTTATCCACTTTTATACTTAATAAAATACTGATTCTTTGAAGTTCTGTTTGTCTGTCATCCTTGCCTGTCCTCTGTCCGACTCCCCAAGGGTGGTAACGGGTCTCGAGGGGTGGGTGCAGTCCGATTGGCCCGCCCCGACCTGTGACAATATCATATCTAACTGTTTGATATGTTTGTAGGCTAATACGTGATGCCATTGAATCTGAACAAATCACAACTTTATTTGGCATCACTTCTTCCACCCAACTAAGTGCCATCTGAACTGCCACCAATTCTGCGATATACACTGAAGTCCCATCTGTTAATCTCCCATATTTTCCTATTTTAAACTCTGGAACATAAAATGCTGATCCAGTATGACCTATCTCTGGATTTCTTGATCCATCTGTGTATATTGGAAGAAATGCATAATAAACTGTTCTGATATATTCAGTTGTATAGCTCTTAATGTCAATTTGTCCTTTTTTAACACTCTCATAAGTTTGTAAATCAGCTTCAGGTTGGCTAATAAACCAGGGGGGTATTGGGGAAATGGTTACCGTTAATGAAAATTATATATTATTTAGTGACATTCCTGTAGGCCATTCCTTTGCTTTCCATGCAAAACCTGTTCCTGTTAAGTTTATTGTCTCCCAACTCCCCTCTATTATTGCTTTTGTAAAATGTTCCTGTTTATGCCCTTGTAAATTGATCCAGTAAGCAAAAGATCATTTGTGGTGTCTTATTTCTAATGGGGATTCTCCTGTTTCCACTTGCATTGCTGAGATTGGAGTTGTTTTAATTGCTCCTGTGATACATCTCAAAGCTCGTGCTTGAATTAAATCTAACCTTTTTAGCATATAGGCCTAGTTGATGCAGATCCATATATAATGCATCCATAACCCAAAACGGATCGTAAGAGAGCACAGTGTATGTTGATCATAGATTGTTTATCAGTCCCCCATTCTTGGCCTACTATACATCTCAGCAGATTTAGTACTTTGCTGCATTTCTCTTCAATATATTTGACATGAATTTTCCATGTTAATTTGGAGTCGAACTATAAACCTAAATATTTAAAATGTGATACTCTTTCTAGTGGCTGTTTATATAAATAAAGTTTAATATTTTCTGCAATCCTCTTTTTAGTAAAAAACTGACAACACGTTTTGGATATAGAGAATCTAAATCCCCATTCCACTGACCATTTCTCTACAATCTCAATTGCTTCTTGAATTTTTTGCACTATATATTTAACATTTCTTCCCCTCTTCCACAATGCTCCATCATCTGCATATAATGCTGTTTTAATTCCTGGATGAATTCCTTCATATATATCATTGATCAATAATACAGGACTGTGGTGTTCACCATCTGAGATAATATATCGCCTACCTTGACTTGAATCGATCGTCCAAATAAGAAACTTAAAACCCAATTATAAAATCTTCCTTCAATTCCAATTCTTTGCAACTTTAATAGCAATCCTTCTCTCCACATCATATCGTATGCTTTTTCGATGTCAAAGTATACTGCCACTAACACCTCTTTCATTGCTAGAGCCTTTTTTACATCAGTTTCTAATCTTATTAGTGTGTCTAAGGTGGATCTACCTGGTCGAAAACCATACTGATCCGAGCTGTTAATCCTTTGCTTTCTAACACGTAATAAAGTCGATTAACGATCTGAATGTGAAAATGTCGTCATCAGAAGAATATGATATGGAAAGTTTCTGTTGTGCTCTAAAAGTACTAAAAATATTGTTACAATGTTTAAATGGTACAATAACTGGTAGGTTACTGTTTTTATTATTGCTTGACACAAATTTTCAATAAATTTATTGTGATTTAAATCCGATTTTGATTCAATATCGATTAATTTTGATAGATATTAGGTAAAGATACATGTTAATTATTCTCAAAAAATAAATAAATAAATCTCACCTAATGCTGTAAATATAATGCCCTGTCAGCTTTTATTTTTATTAAAGGTTAAAAATATCAACTCAAATGAAATATAATAGGTTTTTATTATAATGTTATAATATTTTAACGATATATGAAAAAAATGTAAAAAATAATAATAATAAATATGTAATATAGTTTAGCAAAATACTCCTCTAGCTAATTTGTCTAGCTAACTAGCGTGCTATGGTCATTAATGTTCCTGAGGTAAATGTAACATCACGTGTAGGTTATAGTGTTCTCCAGCTGTTATTGAGCTCTTCCGCGGGTGAAAAACACTGATTAACGATATTATGTATGAGGGATATACATTTCGGTAAGTTGTACTGTATCTTTCAACACACCTATTGTTCATTCGTGTTTATTTGCTATTAACTAGTAGTGAAGAGTAAGAGATGATCGGTTCAGGCGATACAGCGATCTGTCACGTCACATTTACAAGCGCCAAAACTGTATTTGTTGAATTTCGTGATAAAATGGACAGAATCTGAGAGCTGAGAGTGTGTTTCATATCAATAGTAACCTTGTCTGTCGGTGTCAGTCCTCTTTGCTTCATGATTTTCCTCTGCGTGAGAAACTGGATGTGTGTCGTGAGAGCGAGTGAAAAGTGTCGATTGCCTGATTATTATGGAAGCATATGGGTAGCAAATTTCAATTTGAAATGTAATATGCAAAATGACAATGCAAGATGTAAAATGGCAATGCATTTCTTTATTTAAATTTAAATTTTCCAATACATTTGTGCAACGTTTGGTGCAAAATGAAAATGAAAATTCAATTATATAATTTACATTTGCCATTTCAGTTTTAATATGCAAATTGAATACATATTTTAACGCTTTATACGTTGCAAAATTAAAATTAAAATGTATTACAGAAATAATTAGATATGTTTAACATTGTATGAGCCATATTCATTTAGTATTTTATGTAATTTTGTCCTGTGCCACTAGGGGGCTGTGTGTGCTTTGTGGCTCAGCTGATCTCGGATCAGCCCGGGTAGGCCATTTAACTTAGAGGAAACCCAGACACAGGTGTTGCTGGCTTCGGAGGATACAGAGCTACGTTGTGGTTCAGGATTGGGGCTGTGACAGTGTGGCTGACTCTGTGACTGGTGACACGGTGTGGTGTTGCGGGGGTGTGGAGTGGAGATGGCAGGAAGTGACGTAGGAGTAGGAAGTGAGATGGAGATGGGAGAGGAGGACGCGGGAGAAACTAACAGTGGAGAATGGTATACAATAGTTCGAAACTTCAAAAGGAAAAAGAAAGACGGAAAACTTAATGATGATAATCGTTGGGATTCGGATGTGGAGAGTGTTGTCAGTGCATCTCAAGCTAGAGGGGAAGAGTTTAAGGTAAAACTTCAGTTTGATTCTCCCGGCTCAGTTAACCCATTGAAATTGACGAAAGCTTTACATGACACCGTAGGTACTGTGAATATTAAACCACTTCGAGATGGTAATTTGTTGATTACTTGTTCTGATGCCAAACAGAGAGATGACATGATTAAAATGACTAATTTGGAAGGAAAGAAAATCAAATGTTTTGTTTGGGGGCAAGAGAAAACAGTACAAGGAGTTATTACAGGGATTTCAACTGATTTAACTACTGAAGAAATCTTGGAAAATGTATCTGGAGCTAAAGTAGTGAAGGCTAGGAGACTGATGTATTTCAAGAATGGAACAAAACAGGAGAGCTTATCTATCTTATTGCAATTTCAGGAAGAAATGCTGCCAACAAGAGTTAAAGTAGGATTCATGAGTTTTCAGGTTAGACCATATGTTCCTCCTCCCCTAAGGTGTTTTAAATGCCAACGATTTGGCCATGTAGCAGCGGTGTGTAGAGGCAAACAGCGGTGTGGTAAATGTGGAGGAGAGGATCATGAATATGGCAAATGTAACGAAGGTACAAAAATCAAATGTTGCAATTGTGGGGGTGAACATAGTGCTGCGTATAAAGGATGTGAGGTGCATAAACGAGCAGCGGAAGTGCAGAGAGTCAGAGTTGAAGGGAAAATGACATATGCTGAAGCCATTAAAGTAACTAATGCAAAAAGAAATGTGACAATATCACCAATAGTGAGAATGGCTGAACAGAGAAAGGGTCAGAGTTCTGAGCAGAGACCGGGTCAGAGTTCTGAACAAAGGCAAGATCAGAGTTCTGAGCAGAGGCAAGATCAGAGTTCTAACAAGGCAAGAAGAGATTATGATAGGCCTATAGCAACCAAACCAAATATTGGAGTGGATAGTGTTGTGTTTGTTGCATTTCTGGCAGAAGTAGTCAATTGTTCAGCTCAAACACAAAGCAGAACAGAGAGGATTAAAATTATCATAAAGGCAGCACAAAAATATCTTAATTTGGGGGAATTAACAGTAGATGCAATAAATGAAACACTCATAGCAGGGACACAGGAAACTCAGTCAACATGTGGAGAATTATAATGGTTTTTGCAATTCTACAATGGAATGCCCGGAGTCTTTGCTCTAATGGACAGGAATTTAAAAAATATATTGAAGAAAGAAGTGAGAAACCTAATGTTATTTGTGTGCAAGAAACATGGCTTAGGCCTCAATTAGATTTTATACTACATGGATATGTGGCTATACGCAGGGACAGGGAAAGCGGCAATGGAGGTGGTGTAGTTATGTTTGTTCAACAGGGAATAGGATACAGGATTATAAATATAAGTAAAGACTCTGAGGCAATTGTAATTGAAGTGTGGATAGGGAAAACGAACATATGGATAGTGAATTATTATAATCCATGTGGGAAGCTAAATAAAGGGGTGCTTGAAAAGATAATTGGTGGAGAAATGCATAAGACAGTTTGGTGTGGGGACTTTAATGCGCATAGCACACTTTGGGGTGGTACACACACTGATTATAATGGAAATGTTGTGGAAGAATTTATAGAAGATCAAGATCTAGTTTGCTTGAATGACGGAAGAGGCACTAGAATAGATGTAACAAGAGGATTGGAATCGCCAATTGATCTTACTCTGGTGTCTAAACAAATAGCAAGAGTTAGTAAGTGGGATGTAATACATGATAACACAGTAGGCAGTGATCATTACCCAATAATCTGTGAAATAGGAGTGGGTCCAATTCAGTTGGAGGAAATAGGTTTCCCTAGATGGAAATTAAGAAATGCTAATTGGGTACTTTATAATGCGACATGTAGTATGAGGTTAGAAGAAATTAGTCAAAATAGGTATGATAATATAGATGACTTTAATACAAATGTTGTAGAAATCATGTACTCCACTGCAAAAGAGGTTATTGGAAAAGGAAGTGGATTAAAACAACATAAGACAGTCCCCTGGTGGTCAGATGAATGTAATAAAGCAATTAAGACAAGAAATAGAGCTTTTAGGAAAGTTAAAGGATCCTTCTCTTTTAATGACCTAATAGAATACAAAAAGGCACAAGCAGAAGTTAGACGGACAATTAGGAAAGCTAAACGAGATTACTGGAAGCAATTCTGCAATAAAATAGGGAGAGAAACGCATATTAGTCAAGTATGGGGAATGATAAGAAAGATGGGAGGAATTAGGAGGGAGTATACATTGCCAGCTATTAAATATAATAATAAAGTTTTGATAACAAATAGGGATAAAGCGGAGGCTCTGGCGGAGACTTTTGTTAAAGTTCATAGCTCTACAAATCTGACACCTGATGCAAGGAAAGGTAGAGAAGAAGTAATGAGAGGAAACTCTAATATCCTAATGGAAAAGGAGGACTTTAATGGAACATCAAATGTTTTCTTTTCTTTATTTGAACTGAAAAGAGCATTGGTAGGAGTCAAAGCAACGTCCCCTGGTAAGGATGAAATATGTTATAAAATGGTTGAAAACTTAAACCATCAAGCGCAGTTGGTGATCCTGAAGTTATTTAATAAGGTATGGGAGTTAGGGGTATTGCCGTCAGCATGGAAACATTCTGTTGTTATCCCAATTGGGAAACCAGGAAAAGATAAAGGTGTAACAACCAGCTATAGACCTATCGCATTAACATCCAATATATGTAAAATAATGGAACGTATGGTCACAGACAGGTTAACTTACATATTAGAGAGTAGGAATTTGCTAATACCACAACAGAGTGGTTTCCGTAGAGGAAGGACAACTATGGATCCAGTGATATGTTTGGAGGATGAAATTAGGAAGGCTCAGGTTAAAAAAGAAATAGTAGCTGCTGTCTTCTTTGATGTGGAGAAGGCCTATGACATGTTATGGAAAGAGGGTCTTCTTATTAAATTAGAATCCATGGGAATTGGTGGAAGAATGTTCAACTGGATCATGAATTTTCTGAAAGACAGGACTATAGAGGTAAGAATTGGAGTATCTTACTCTAATGTTTACTCTATAGAAAATGGAGTACCACAAGGAAGTGTATGTAGTCCTATTTTATTTAATATCATGATTAATGAGGTTTTTTCAGAGGTTGATGCTAGCCTTGGGAGATCACTATATGCAGATGATGGGGCAATATGGGTAAGCGGTCGTAATGCAGCATTTGTTGAAAAGAAACTACAGACAGCAGTCAGTAATGTTGAGAACTGGGGAAACAGGTGGGGTTTTCGGTTTTCTGTAGACAAAACACAGGTTATTTGTTTCTCTAAGAAACGTAACACTCCTGCAATACAAGTTACTCTTTATGGGCAATCAGTTAAACAGGTACAAAATATAAGGTTTTTAGGTGTATGGATGGATCATAAGCTGACATTTGGTGATCACATACAGAGGAATGTTACCAAATGTAAAAAGGCAGTTAATGTTATGAGATGTCTGGTAGGAAGTGGTTGGGGTGCTAGTATGAACTCTCTTAAACATATTTATATTGCCTTAATTAGATCAACATTTGATTATGCATGCATTACATTTAGCTCAGCTGCAAAATCTCATTTGCAGAAGCTCGACCTGGTCCAAGCACAAGCTCTCCGCCTATGTAGTGGTGCATTCAAGACTTCGTCAATTCCAGCTCTCCAGGTGGAGGTAGGGGAGATGCCTCTATCTCTTAGACGTCTTCAGCTTGCCATGGTATATTGGGTAAATTTGCAGGGACATAAGCAGGGTCATCCAACCAAACCAGTGTTGAACGCATGTTGGGAACATGGAAGGAAGCAGTTTAACAGTTTTGGATGGGTGGGAAACAGTCAAGCTGAGAAACTGGGAATTGTGGAATTACATTACAGCTGTACAGTGGCATTATCTGCTATTCCTCCTTGGATATTTCCATTACCAGTTGTGGACCTAGAAATCGCAAAGATGTTAAAACAATACAAGGAATATGGTGTGATAAATGATCTGGTAAAACAATATCTATGTAGTAACTATAATAATAGTATTCAAATATTTACAGACGGATCAAAAGACCCAAGTACAGGAAAGACGGGAGCAGCAGTATATATACCACATTTTCAGAAATCAATTTTAAAAAGAACTTCAGATTATTTAGCAGTGTATACTGTGGAGCTTTTAGCTATTTTACTAGCACTCACATGGATAGAGGAGGTTGGGCATAATCAATATATCATATGTTCAGACTCAATGGCATCATTAATAAGTATAGCGAATTGCAAATCTGTTTGTAGGCCTGACTTGATTTGTGAAATTTTTCATAGTTTATATAGATTAAAAAATCTTAATATTACAGTGTGTTTTATGTGGGTCCCATCTCACGTAGAAATAGAGGGTAATGAAGAAGCTGATCGTTTGGCTAAAAAGACTCTTAAGTCAGACATACAATGGACAGTTCCATTGAGTAAAATGGAAATTAAGTGTATCATTAAAACAAGAATCAATAGGATATGGCAAGAACAATGGGAAAAGGAGGCAAAAGGTCGTTTTTTATATAAAATACAGAAACAAGTGAAAACAAGGAGGCAGGGTGGTTGGAAACGAAGGGGGGAATCTGTTATCACAAGGCTAAGAATTGGACACACAGGTCTTAATCATAATCTCAATCGTTTAGGGAAACACGCAACAGGACTATGCATTAATTGTGACAGGAGAGAAACGGTAGAGCATATATTAATAGAATGTGAAGCATACAGAACAGAACGAATCATATTGTTAGAACAAGTTAAAGAATTAGGTTACACACATTTATCAGTAGAGGGTTTACTTTCCTTTTCTACATCAAAGCCATCAGCATGGCCAGCTGTCATGAGATACCTTAAAGAAACAGAGCTATTTGATCGAATTTAAGAATAATCAAGAATATATACTTTTTTTTTTTTTTTTTTTTTTTTTTTTGTTATTACGTGTTAGTAGAAATCCGCATTGAAGCTCCACACCCCAAACAGTTGGTGGCGGTAATGCAACAAATTGGTATGCCAACCGCCAATAAAAAAGAAGAAGAAGAAGAAGAAGAAGGTGTTGCTGATTGGGAAGCAAACCGTTTTCGACTGTGCCCAGTGTCTTTGTGCCTTGCCTTTGTGGTGAACAATTCGGTTTGTTGTTTTTGTTATATGTATTATGAGTTAAGATATTGCCGCTGTATGATATATGGAGGAAAATAAACTTGCTAGATAATACTTAACATTACTGAATTTTCCGTTTTGTTTTGTGTGAGGTTGCACGGGCACACGTCTAAAATTAATCCGTTTAGCAACCAGTACTAGACTTCGTTTAGGACTTAGTCAGTACATTTAGGTCGAAAACTGCTTCATTTGGATAATCGTTCATCGTAAGGATGCGGACCTGTCATATTGTGGATTTAATGGTGTTCGTTTGGAAACCACGGATGTGAGGTGGGCAAATGTTTGGAGTTGCCGATTGCTGAAAGGAGCTGCACCGGAGTGAGTTAAAGGGTCACCGGAATACCAGCATCATCACATCAGGACACCATTCATCAAAGCCGGCCAACGCTTTATTGGGGTACGTGGTGATCAGCGCTGATATTATGAATGGCCATGGTAATTTGTGTGCACACATTCGCGTAAAACCAATGCATTGGTAGTAAACTCGCAACCGTCTAAAAATAACTTTGCGCTACTAGACTAATTGTTGCGCAACACAAAACTATTTTGCGTGCTTATTGAATAATAAGCCAATTTCACTTTTTCGTGGTCATTATGGCAGAAAAGGAAAAAGGCCAACTTGGCCATGAGACTGAACTTTGTGTGGGTGTAGGGGTAAAATCTGTAACTGAAAAACGTGTGGTTAAATTAACACCCAAAGCTTTGTTGGAAAAAATAAGCACTTTAGAAAAGGAAAGAAAGTCTAAATTTAGTAAACTGTTGAATGCAAAAAATTCTATTGCTAAATTGATGGGTGATAAAGAGCATGTAAATGAGGTTGAAAATGAATTTAACACGTTCAATAAGTTGTGTGATGAGATAAAGCATGTACATACATCTTTATTGGGTTTATTGCCTGTTGATGAAGCAAACAAACATGAAATATGGTACCAAGCTAAAATGTCGAGTTTCAATGAGTTTTTTGTGGGTACAAATCAGTGGTTGTATGACACTAAAGCTTGTTCAGTTACCAAAGTGGATGATGATCATGATGATTTGCCGGGTCAAATTGAAATTCAAACTGTTGATGTCAATGCTGAAAATGGAAATGAGGTTGATGCCAGCAATGGTAGAAGAGCTGCTGGTGGAAAGGATGAGGAAGAGGATGATCAGATTCAACCTCAAGACAGCATTTCAAATGTGCAGTCAAGGCACCATGGCTCAAGTAGCGGATCCTCCAGTAGCAGATCCTCCACGTCTTCAGCCAGACGTATGGCGAAGGCGGAACAGGCCGCGCTCTTGGCTCGAGCTGCTGCCTTAAAGGATAAGCATGCATTGGAGGAGCAGGAGCTCATTTTGAGGAGAAAAAGGGAGCAGCTTGAGCTGGACATTGAGATAGCTGCCACTTCTGCTAAGCTAGCAGTGCTACAGGTTGGTAGCAGCGTCCATTCAAGGCAAGCTGATGGAATGGCTTCCTATATCAGGAAAGGGGCTAGATCTAAGCTCCCGCCCACCTCTCTCAATCCACAGGCTTCCATATTTGTGCCTCTGCCTTCACAGCGACATGCATCTCTACCACTCCAAAGCAATGCTTCACCATTAGCCACGCCAACTATCTTGCCAAAGCCAACTGTCATTCAAGGCTCTCAAACCCCTCAGTTACAATCAAAGACAACCTTCAGTCAAAGCTTTCAACCCACTCTAGACCAACAAGTGTTTCAACCCCTGCAAAGCCAACATCAGACAGCAGGTCTCTACAATTTACTGCAACAACAGAATGACATAACAGCTCTCCTTGTCAAAATGCAAACGTTACAACTGCTGCCGCGCCGAGAAATTCCAATTTATGATGGAGATCCTCTAAGGTTCAACACATTTATAAAGGCATTTGAACACTGTGTGGAAGCAAAGACCAGCTGTAAAGGAGACTGTTTGTACTATCTTGAGCAATTTACTATGGGGCAGCCAAGGGATATTGTGCGCAGCTGCCTTCATATGACTGCAGATAAAGGATTTGATGTTGCCAAAAAATTGCTCAAGGAGCACTTTGGAAATGAGTTTAAGATAACAGAAGCCTACATGGAGAAGGTCACAGGATGGCCAAGTATCAAAGCTGAGGACCCCAAAGCGCTCAAAGCTTATGGACTCTTTCTCCGTGAGTGTTCCAACGCTATGGATGATCTTCAGTACTTGGAGGAACTTAACATGCCAGCAAACATAAAGATTCTGAGTCAGAAGCTTCCGTATAAACTCAGAGACAAGTGGAGAGCAAAGGCATGTGAGATACTGGAGAAAACTGGTCGAAGAGCACGATTTTCAGACATTGTGGAGTACATTGAGCGCCAGGTCAGAATCACTTCAGATCCAGTCTTTGGTGACATACAGGACACTTCACCTGTTATCAAAGGAGCTACAAAAGCAAGTAAGTCTCAGGTGAAACCTCGGCTGGGAAGAAACAGCTTTGCAACACAGGTGGTCATTGAGGATGGATACAGCAAACCAGATAGTTACAAGAAGGAAAAGGCTCAGAACAAATGCCCCTTTCACACAGCGCTTTGAACCCGGGAAATTGGCGGCAAATTGCCAGAGCGCCTTCTGTGTGAACGCAAACATGACCCGGGATTGATGCCGGGATCGATGCCGGGTTGGGGACCTAGTAACATTGCCGTGTTCAGTCCCGGAACGTGCGCTGTGTGAACAAAAGCCGTAATAATGCCGTGTCGTAGTGATGACGCTGAAGCCGGGATCGTTCGCCAGCTGTGAAACGGTGCGTAATGCGCAAGTTTATGATCGCATCAGAGAAAAAAATGCACAAGCGTGGTTTCTCGAGAGAGAAATCGCAGCTCATAAGCAAACTGAAGACGCTGCTGAGACATTACATGTCACGTCGATGTCACGTGTCTTTACGGGATTTTTACGGGTTGTGTGTGAACGCACTCTCTGATTCCGGCAAATCACTGGCAGTGTGAATGAACCAAAATCAAATGAACCCGGGTCAGATCCCGGGTCACTTTATCCGTGTATTTTCCGGAATCTCTGTGTGAAAGGGGCTAAAGTGACATCCTTTACCAAGACCTGCCTGTATTGTGCTGCTGGTAATCATGTTTTGGAACAATGTTTTAAACTGGGAAGAAAGACACACAGGGAGAAACTGGACTATCTAAAGGAGAAAGGTTTGTGTTTCAGTTGTCTGTGCACAGGACACTTGAGTAAGAATTGTGACAGGCGCATCATTTGCAACAAGTGCAACCGAACGCATCCCAGTGTTTTGCACATAGGAGAGAAGGAAAGGGTTACTCAAAAGGATCAGAAGGATGGTGAGCAGAAAATTATTGAGCAGTCAAATACTTCTGACAGCTGTACAGCATCCTCCGCTTGTTGTCTTACAGGGGCTGGCCACTGCAATGGAATTCTTCCCATTTTGCCTGTTAAGGTGAAGTGCTTAAAGGGAAACAAGATTATTGAAACCTATGCTTTTCTGGACCCAGGGAGTACAGGAACTTTCTGCACCAGGAAACTCATTGATAAGTTGAACATGGAAGGACGCAAATGCAAGATTCATATCCGCACCTTGGGCCATAATAACGCAGTAGAAAGCTCCGTTGTTGACGGTTTGGAAATTTCAGGATATTCTGGTGAGTGCTTCTATCCACTTTCCAAAGTGTGTACCCAGAAAGAGATGCCTGTCTCTACAGCCAACATAATCAGCGAAAGGGAGCTGAGAAAATGGCCTTATTTAGAGGATGTAAAAATTCCCCATATAAATGCTGATGTTGACCTGTTAATTGGCACAAATGCCTCCAAGTTGATGGAGCCTTGGGAGGTGATTAACAGTTGTGAAGGTGAAGGACCCTACGCAATCAGAACCCTACTGGGATGGGTAATAAATGGTCCATTACGGGGAAGTAGCGACTGTGGAAGTGACCACCCTTCAGTTTGTGCCAACAGAATTGCCATTGACAGAATTGAAGAACTGTTAACCAGCCAGTACAACTACGACTTCAATGAGCAAGCTTCTGCAGAACAGGAAGAAATGTCAAGGGAAGAAAAGAAGTTTGTAGAGATAATGGAAAGCTCTGCTCAGCTTCAAAACGGACACTACACGTTTCAAATGCCTTTCAAAGGGAAAGATGTTTCGATGCCGAACAACCTCGGTGTTGCCATGCAACGTGTTAGTGGTCTAAAAAGAAGACTTCAGAAAGACGCAAGCTTTCATGAAGAGTACAACAACTTTCTTGCTGATGTCATTAGCAATGGCTATGCCGAAGAAGTGCCGAAGCATCAGCTGGAAACGCCAACAGGGAAGGTGTGGTATATCCCGCACCACGGCGTGTACCATCCACGGAAAGGAAAGCTACGAGTGGTGTTTGACTGTGGAGCAGAGTACAAAGGGATCTCACTCAACAGTCAGCTCTTGCAAGGACCGAACCTCACCAGCTCGTTGGTTGGAGTTCTTATGAGGTTCAGACAGGAACAGGTGGCCATAATGGCGGACATAAAGGCTATGTTCCACCAGGTTAAGGTGGCAGAGAAACATCGGGACTATTTAAGATTCTTATGGTGGCCTCAAGGTAACCTGGAGGAAGGTCTTGTAGAGCATCGCATGACTGTCCATTTATTTGGAGCGGTTTCATCACCTAGTGTCGCCTGCCTTGCTCTAAGAAAAACCGCTGAAGACAATCAGGCCAACTTTCCAACAGAAGTGATTGAAACGGTCAACCGAAACTTCTATATGGATGACCTACTGAAGAGTCTACCCTCTAAAGAAGATGCAGTCACCATGGTTAAGAACCTTATAACCATTTGCGGCAGAGGAGGGTTTACCCTCACTCAATGGATTAGTAATAGTCGAGAAGTGCTGCAAAGCCTCCCAGAGGATTTCAAGTCCAAGAACCTGCATGAGCTTGATCTGGACAGGGATAAGCTGCCGTTGGACAGAGCTTTGGGTTTGCAGTGGTGTATCGAGACGGATACTTTCAAATTTAAGCTGAAAGTCAAGGAGAAGCCGGCAACCAAGCGGGGCATGCTATCCATCGTCAGTTCCGTCTACGATCCATTGGGGTTCCTTGCACCTGTAGTACTCCCGGCCAAGCTGCTGTTGCAGGGGTTATGCAGGACGAAGTGTGATTGGGATGATCCAATACCTCCAGCTTTCCAGCAGAAGTGGAACAAATGGCTTACAGATCTTGAGAAGGTGACATATTTCAAGATCCACAGATGTGTGAAGCCTGCAGGATTTGGGAGGACTGTCAGCGCCCAATTGCATCACTTCGCCGACGCGAGCGAGAACGGCTATGGTACGGCTACCTACCTGAGGATGCAGAACGTGGATGAGAGGGTTCATGTTACTTTCTTATTTGGCAAAGCCCGAGTAGCCCCCCTGAAGACTGTCACCATTCCCCGTTTAGAGCTCACTGCTGCCGTTGTTGCAGTACGAGTGGACAAGATGCTTCAATCGGAGCTCCAGTTTCCACTAAAGAAGACTTGCTTTTGGACTGACAGCACATCAGTTCTTAAGTACATAAAGAATGAGGACCGAAGATTTCAAACTTTTGTAACAAACAGGGTAACCACCATCAGGGACAACTCTGAAATTGAACAGTGGAGATACGTTCCCACATCCCTGAACCCTGCTGACGATGCTTCACGTGGATTGAAGGCAGAAGATCTTATAAAACAAAGATGGATAGAAGGCCCAGAATTCCTATGGGAACCTGAAGAAACGTGGCCAACATTTCCTGTGGATACAAGTGTCACTGCCGACGACCCAGAAGTAAAGAGGAGTCTGACGGTTAATGCGATACTTGTTGACATCAATGCCACATCGCAACTGATGACCCATTTCTCTGATTGGCAAAGATTGAAAGTTGCAGTTGCGTGGCTCATTAAGCTGAAAGGAACTCTGCTCAAACTGAAAGAAAAAAGAAAAGAGTTGGAGCGTGCAAACACCAGTGCTTTTGGAGCAGCAAGGTTGGATATGCAAAAGGAGATGCAAGCTTTCTCAGCTTCACTTGGGAATCAGAAGGTGACCCTGGAAGATCTCTTGGAGGCTGAGACCTCCATAATCGCTTTTTGCCAGCAAGAGAGATTCCCCACTGAATTTGCTGCACTAACCTCTGGCAAGCCACAAGTGCCGAGAAGTAGCAGCATTCTCAAATTGGATCCGTTTCTAGAAGGAGGACTTCTACGAGTTGGGGGACAGCTGAAAAGGGCAGCAATCCCTGAGGACATTAAACACCCCCTCATCTTGTCAAAGGACCAACATATCTCCGATCTTATCCTCCGTCATGTCCATTTACAGCTTGGACATGGAGGTAGAAATCATGTTCTTTCCGCTACAAGGAGAAAATACTGGATCACAAGTGGACCTACTGCAGTGAGGAAGATCATATCAAGATGCCTCATTTGTAAGCTCCATGGTGGAAAAACTGGTGAGCAAAAAATGGCAGACCTGCCAGAAGAGAGAGTGGTTCCTGATCTACCACCGTTCACTAACGTTGGCGTAGATTACTTTGGGCCAGTTGACGTGAAAAGAGGGCGTAGCATCGTGAAAAGATATGGAGTATTATTCACTTGCATGGCAAGTAGGGCCGTGCACCTGGAAGTGGCCTATTCTCTTGACACAGACTCGTGCATCAACGCTTTGCGAAGGTTCATTTGTCGAAGAGGACAAGTCTCGCACTTGAGATCTGACAATGGCACCAACTTTGTGGGTGCAGAAAGGGAGCTGCGAGAAGCCTCAGCCTCTTTGAATCATGACCGCATTGAAAGAGCCTTGTCCAAGAAGGGAATCAAGTGGAGCTTTAACCCTCCAGCTGGGTCACATCACGGTGGTGCATGGGAGCGCATGATACGGATGATCAGGAAGATCTTGTGCTCTGTGCTCCGTCAGCAAACCTTGGATGACGAAGGGTTCCATACCGTGCTCTGTGAGGCTGAAGCTATGCTTAACGATCGCCCCATCACAGGACTGTCAGAGGATCCCAACGATCTTGAGGCGTTGACACCAAACCATCTGCTACTCCTCAAAGGAAAACCAGTTCTCCCACCAGGACTGTTCGACAAAAGGGATGTTTACGCAAGAAGAAGGTGGAAACAAACCCAGTACATCTCGGATCTCTTTTGGAAGAGGTGGATCCGCGAGTACTTACCGCTTTTACAGGAGCGTCAAAAATGGAACCAGGAGAAGAGGAATTTTGTTCCTGGAGACCTGGTCATGGTTGCGGACTCCACAGCACCACGTGGGTCATGGATGCTAGGAAGAGTCCTGGAAACCTTCCCTGATAAGAGAGGTCTGGTACGTGTGGTTCGTTTGAAGACCAAGACAAACATCATTGAACGACCCATAACTAAAATATGCTTGCTTAATGAAGCTAAAGGGTAATTGGTTCCCATTTCTTATGGGCTATATTTCGGTATTTATGGCTCTTTTGAATTTGGTGTAATTGCTCTGGCAGACGCAATTAGGGGCTGGAGTGTATGAGCCATATTCATTTTGTATTTTATGTAATTTTGTCCTGTGCCACTAGGGGGCTGTGTGTGCTTTGTGGCTCAGCTGATCTCGGATCAGCCCGGGTAGGCCATTTAACTTAGAGGAAACCCAGACACAGGTGTTGCTGATTGGGAAGCAAACAGTTTTCGACTGTGCCCAGTGTCTTTGTGCCTTGCCTTTGTGGCGAACAATTCGGTTTGTTGTTTTTGTTATATGTATTATGAGTTAAGATATTGCCGCTGTATGATATATGGAGGAAAATAAACTTGCTAGATAATACTTAACATTACTGAATTTTCCGTTTTGTTTTGTGTGAGGTTGCACGGGCACACGTCTAAAATTAATCCGTTTAGCAACCAGTACTAGACTTCGTTTAGGACTTAGTCAGTACAAACATGTTCAAGCAAAAACTGTAGCAAAATTGTAATTTAAATGTTATTTTTTCTTAATTGCATTTGCACTCACAGTTAAGACACTTGCGATTGCATTTCCATTAAGTGTCCCGCAATGAATGTAGCAAAATTCAATGTGCAATTTGAAAATGCATTCTGAGCCGATCACGTGCCCGCCCCGCCCCGCCCTGTCAAACCCGAGTCTCGGGTCGAGGTGGTGGTCTAGCAATGCTTTATAATAAGAAATGGAAGGTCTCTACTATAGCTGTGCCTTCCTACGCTACTTTTGAATCCATGGTGCTACAAGTAAATGGACCGGTACCCACTATCATAACAGTTTACCGTCCACCCAAATCTAACACTAACTTTCTAACTGAACTTTCTGCTTTTTTAACTTTATTATGTTCTGCTTCTCCAAATGTGATTATGGTTGGTGATTTTAATATCCACGTGGACAGAGCTACTGCTACTGATACAAAAGACTTTCTATCATGTTTGGACAGTTTTGGACTGGAACAGTTTATTGATTTTCCGACTCATTCAAAGGGTCACACACTCGATCTTATTTGCTGTACTGGAACAACACCTTTTGATTGTAGTTCACGTGACTTGTCTATATCGGATCATAAACTTGTGTCTTTCAGTGTCTTTCAGTGCCAAATTAACTGTATCAAAATCTATCAATAATGATTATTTTCATCCTTTATTCTGAGCCCTGTCTGAAATGACTGGTGTTAGTGACGTGTCCCTTAAGGCTTGGTTAATGTCATTGCATGTTTTGAAAACATTCATATATATCCATCATTTACAGACAAAGCATTATGAAGTTATTCTCTTACGGTTTGTGATGCTGCTGTCAGATCAGTACAGTTCTGCTTCATGTCTCAACTAAAGTTTCTTCACAAACTGTGCATTTCCCCTGTGCACTTCAGCGCTATACAGAGAGATATATAAGTTGCAGGGCGAGCTCAACCTAAAGCCTAGTTTGAGCTTGGCCTGCGAACTTAAAGGGTTAGTTCACCCAAAAATGAAAATTCTGTCATCATTTACTCTCCCTCAAGTTGTTCCAAACCTGTATGACTTTCCTTTATTCTGCTGAACACAAAAGAAGATATTTTAAAGAAGGTTGGTAATTAAACAGTTGCTGGTCCCCATTGACATCCATAGTATATTTTTTTCCTACTATGGAAGTCAATGGGGTCCATCAGTCGTTTGGTTACCGACTTTCTTCAAAATATCTTCTTTTATGTTCAGCAGAATAAAGAAAGTCATACAGGTTTGGAACAACTTGAGTAAATGATGACAGAATTTTCATTTTTGGGTGAACTATCCCTTTAAAGGTCATAGGAAGAGAGAGTGTGTGTGTGTAGCTATCGCTACATGACATGTTTAAGGGTGTTAAAACCACATGTGTTTTTGAAGAGGACTTGGAGCATCTCTAGATTCACAGATAGAAAAGGTGTGAAGCCGAAGAGGGTCAAAGGGAACAGGGGAACTTTCCATATAGAGCTTTTGGTGTGTGTGCTGCGTAAGACATGAGTGATAAGATCTGTAGATAATCTGAATATGTGCTTTCACAAGCTTATGTTAGTGAAGGGACTCGGATAAGTCCCAACCTTTACCTTATAAGGGAATTAACTGTACTAAGATGTCAGGCCATAGATAGAAGGCGGCCCAAAAAAGAGGGTTTTTTCGGGTCCACAACTCGGGTGAAGACTCTCATGTGTTTATTATTCTGAATCTTTTTAATAAAACAAAGTCATGTTGTGGTGATTCGTAAAACTTGTTAAACAAGTCTCAGAGTAATTTTCCCTATTATTATTTCATGAATTTAGTAATGAAATATTAATGCTAGCGAACGTCCAGTGCATTCGAACTCCAGATTGATCTGGTTCGAGGCTCCGCCGTGTGTGTGCGCGTGTGTGTGTCTGTGTGTGTCTGTGTGCGCGAGTGTGTGTCTGTGTGCGCGTGTGTGTGTGTCTGTGTGCGCGTGTGTCTGTGCGCGCGTGTGTGTGTGTGTGTGCCGAGGACCCTGAATCGACATCAGACATCCCTAATCTGAAAGGTAAGGGAAATGTTTAATTTAAACAGATTATGATTATGTCTGAGAATGATTTATGTGTTACAGCGGTATAAAAATGCAACAAGCTTCATGTATTGAGTGTTGGCTGTAAACCCGTGATCCAGGAACATCCGGATTAAATAATCAGATTCCAAATATAGTACTTGTAATTAGATTACATTACATTTTAATATACTTGTAGTCAGACTACAATTACTTTGTGTCACAGACATCACTGGTGAAATAAACATAAAGCCTAATGTTGCAGTGCATGATGGGAACCACCAATCAAAGCTCATCCGTCCTTGTTGTGCATACAGTTCGACACAACTACACAAGCATTTTTTTTAACCGAACGTTAACGTTACTCTGTCAACAGCCTATTGTCTAAATTACCGAGCTAACAGAGCTACGTAAACTAAGAGCGAACATGAGAGCACCCGACGGCAGACGTCAATAAAGCAGCGTAATGGAATAATCTCCCGATCAAACTCCGCTTCCCGAAGTTTATAAACTGCCTCAGGAACCCAGTTAAGATACAAAAATCTATTCAACAAAAATAGCGATGCAGTTAAGTGTTTTTCACTCGGCTCAGCCGAACCCTCTCTGTTGCTGTGTGGAGCAGCCTGTGTCCGTCACTCACTCATCCGGGCATGCACTGCGGTCTCATGAGGAAACGCAGCTTTTTGACAAAGTTTTTCTTGTTCCCGAATACAAAACATGTTATTTGTGCCTTTCCGAACACCATATTCGGGTTCGTCTCCACCCCGATGCAATGTCTATTATTTTCTAATTTGATCTTTCAACTTGTCTGATTATCTTTATTAACTGCTGTGCACGATTAATCGGTTCGTCTCGAGGGGGTTGAGTCTTGGTGGAAGACCTTCGCCAGCGTCTTTCTCTCCTTCTTCTCCGTCTTGCGAGATCTCTTTGCGTGGTTCCTCTGGAGGTGTTCAACTACAAGATCGCCCATAACAATCTCAACTTTGTCCAACACTCAACACATTACATGGGGGTTTTGTAGAGGAAAGTTGAGTGTCACTCAGAGTCAAGACCATTCAAGACCACAGAGCAAAATCCTCAGTGTTAAAGTACACAGTTCAGAGTCTATATGAGCCCAATCTACAGAGAGGACAAAGTTACACTGGTATAGTGTCACTATATAGCAACGGATGTAAACACTCGGTTGGTCAGATGAGAGGAAGTGAATAACCACAGGAGGAGCTGATGATGTTTAAAGGAGGAGCTGTAACTATATATAATGAAGAGAAAGACTGACAGAAACAGAAAATGGCTGATAAGTGTGATCTGTGTCTGCTGGGACTGATCATTCTCTCTTCACTTCTCACAGGTAAAGAAATCTGTATTTTCTCTAAAGACATTTAGTGGAATTAGTCTGGAAAGAGTTCATTTGAACATGCTCAGTTTATTCTTGCACACATTCACGTTGTGATCTCAGAGTTGTGTATTGATACACACAGATCATACTGTATTATTCCTGATACTGGACATAGTGTCACTCAAACATCTGATGATGAAGAATTATCTTCATATTAAGAGTGTGTCAGTGATTTGAACAGCTCTCTGATAAAGACTAATAGTTTATTCTGGAGAGTGTGTTGTTTGCTTTAAGTCAGGAAAAATACTATGATTTAAAACTTCTGCTTTTTATGCTGGTGTGTTTTATGTTTCATTTATTAATATATATCATAATGACCACTGAGATATACTGTGTTTCAGGAACCAGTGGAGTGACTTATAATGATGTGTACATCAGTTCTGGTGAAAATGTCTCTCTGTCCTGTAAAAAAACTCTTTCTGACTGCAAATCAACTACATGGATCTACGAGAACAGCTTCAGACATTCAGAAGTTGAACTGATGACTGGAGGGATAAAGAATAAAGACACAGAGAGACATGAGAGACTGAGTCTGGAGTCTGACTGCTCTCTGAACATCAAGAACGTCACAGGAGAAGATTCTGGAATATACACCTGCAGACAATATGTGAATGGAGAACAACAAGGACCTGGTGCTGATGTTTATCTGTATGTTCTTCATGGTAAGTTTATGATTATGTGGTCAATTTAAAAAGGGCAGATTCTCCCTTTAAACTCAGATGATGATTGAAGAGTCTGTGATTTGTGTCTTGTGTTCAGTTTCAGTGTCTCCATCATCATCATCATCTTCATCATCATCTTTATCATCCTCACAGACTGAGATCAGTCCAGGCCGCTCTGTGACTCTCTCCTGTCAGTTGTATTATTCTCTATTCTCCTGTAATTATTGGGTCAGTTCTAGGGGAGTTGAGCTGTTGTGGGTGAATCAGGCTGGTGTTGATCTGAAGACAGACTCCAGATATCAGATATCATCATCATCAGATCGATATCCCTGTATCCTCACTCTGACTACAACACTCCTGAATGAAGATGACAACAGAGAGTGGAGATGTCAGCTTACTCGCAGAGATCAACCCTTGACCTCAGTCAGATTCACTGTCAAGTATTCAGGTGAGAAAACACTCTTTTCTGACAGATTTGTGAAAACTTCCACAGATTGGCTCTACTCTTTCTGATGGCTTCATACGTTTTGGAGTTGTAAAATATTAGTGGTCAAAGTCATAAACTGCATAACAATCCTTATAATTCCCAGTATTGGCCTCCTACATGGGTCATACATGATATATTGCATAAATCAGACGAGTGTATTAAAGCCTAGTATGACCCATGTAGGAGGTCGGCTTTAGGAATTATAAGGCTTATGTCCTTCATTCAAGCTGAAGGTTTATTTGCAGAAGCTCAACTGTGTTTCACTCTCATATAAACCAGGTATAAATTATACAGTAACACAGTAATACAGTAATACAGTACAGTCTCTTCTCAACTACTGCCATTCTCCTCCTGACAGCTTGAGAGTGAAGTAAGAAGATAATAGATGACAGACTCGTGCACATATTCATCATTTCTGTGATGTGAAGCTCCAGTATTATGTGATGATGATGTTGTGTATATGTGGCATTATGTGTTGAACTGAACTAACAGACGTGATCCACAGATCCAGCTGATACAGCATCAGAAACTGAAGTCAGTGTGACTGCTGGATCATTATACAGAGGTACGACACGTTCATTTATACTGACAGCTTTATAACATTAAACTATCAGTCAGTCTGTAAATGCTTCATCAATAACTGTTGATAGTTGAATACCCTTGACTTCAGTCATGTACAGTTTCTCTTCTTCCTCTCATGTTTCCTGCAGATCCTACTTTGGAATATCTATGTATTGACGGCATCTAAAACATACAACGTTTCATGTATGAAAACATTCAAATGCACAAATATTGATGAATCAATATAAAAAAAAACCTGTTACTGCGTTAGATTAAACTGAAAAGGGTCATAGCACTTGCATATTGTTGTCCTATTGTTAGTTTAACTGCTTCTGTTGTTCTCATTTGTAAGTTGCGTTGGATAAAAGCGTCTGTAATGAATGTAAATGTAATGTAATAAATCAATCCTTGAGGTTTCAATCCTGAATTGATGGAATTATCCGGCTGATTTTATTGTGGCGGGATCAAACCACTGAAGCGAGAGACTGATGATGTGTGACAGTGATCATGTGATCATGAACCGTGTGTCAATGTTTCTGCTAACGTATAAATGCTAGTGTGCTAGAGTCTCACTTAACATGAATATCTATGAATGAATAAAGCATCAAATACATTTATCTTTGGTCAAGGGCGATAGTCATTCTCCTCCTGACAGCTTGAGAGTGAAGTAAGAAGATAATAGATGACAGACTCGTGACCATATTCATCATTTCTGTGATGTGAAGCTCCAGTATTATGTGATGATGATGTTGTGTATATGTGGCATTATGTGATATTAAATAGTGACACCATAAAGTTGTGTGAAAATAACAGCCAAGATTTATTTACACATATGGATTTTATGGATATATTTGCCTACAGTGTTGAAAGTCATTTTTCTTGCGCTTCATATGTAAGCTGCTTAAAATATAATATTAATACAGTAATGGACAGACTCAGACTGTATAATCTCTCTCTGTTCTGTGTGATGGAGCTGATTTGAGGATTCTTGGATCTTGTCTGTTCATTCCTGGTTTTAGCATCTTTTTTCATTTTGAATGATTGCTATAATTGTCTTAATAAACCTCTGCAGTTGTGTTTAATAAGTCTCCTTTCCTGAGATGTTTGTTAGGAATATGTTAATTCCCCTTCATGAGCTGGTAATGTATCTGTAAGTCCACTGAAGTGAGTTGTAGTTGAGAAGCCGCTTCAATAACCGAGAGCTAGATATTGGGTCTTAAACACCTCACGACACCCTGAAGGACCCACTGAGAGGTCAGACTTGAAGCACTGTTCCTGAGATGCTCTTCTTGGTGGTTAACTGTAAGCAGCAGACAGATCCAGCAAGAGGAGAACGTCTCGGGTTACGTATGTAACCCTCGTTCCCTGAGTAGGGAACGAGACGCTGCATCAATACTCGATACTTTGGGGAATGCCTTCGGCATGAAGCGTCTGAAGTCAACTATGGAACTATTCCAATCTTGATTGGTGCAACGTCACCCGTGACGTCGCATGTGACGGTGATCCGGAAGCTACAAAAGGGTCACAGGAACCAGGAAATGTTAGCTTCTAATTGGTCAAAGCAAGTCGTTCTCAGGGGCGCGAAAAGTGTGGCCGAGGGATGCAGCGTCTCGTTCCCTACTCAGGGAACGAGGGTTACATACGTAACCCGAGACGTTCCCTTTCGTAAAGGGAACTCCCGCTGCATCAATACTCGATACTTTGGGGAACGAATACCCACGCCGCCACACTGAGAGTAAAAACGCCCTGGTGTAAAGCATCTGGTACACTCACGGACGATAGAATGAGTAGAGGGCAGATCCAAACTAGCTTGTCATAAGATTTGGTGCAAGAAGGGGAGGTCTGGAGCCGGAGGCTCGACTGACCTCATGGCTGGGAGCCCCAGACAGTAGAAAATATTAGATGAGAGGTGAAGGCAGAAGCGCACCTTGTACTTCAAATATGAGTGGTTTTAGATAACCAACTGTACTCTTAATAAAGGGAATAGCTCCTAACCCTTGATGCATAACTAGATGGACTGACTCCTCTCAGCCTGAAAGGCTATGACCTTGACCATCCGACACATGCGATGGAGGATGGAATACCTGAAGAATCTTAACATTGCCTACAAGTACCTCAGTACAGGGCAAAAATAACGTTGAGTGGCTCCCACGCTAGCAAGTAAGAGGGGGCAGCACCACCACTCTTCCAGGGAGTAAGACGAGCAGGAAGCAGACTCAATATATTCTCCTATATATACTTATATATCTCAAATATATATTCGTATACCTCACCCACAGGACATGATGGGTGCCAGGGATAACCCATCAGCCTGAAGCCAATAGGCTGGATGAAAAGCATTCATCCTCCAATCTACAGGAACATGGAGTTTCAGTGGGAACGTCCTTTCGAGAACACCCTTAGAGACTTGCAGAGGGCACTGAGGCCGCCACAGAGGCCCTAAGCATGAACAGGAGATCCCGTTAGAGAGCGGGATGGAACACCAGTACTGAAGCCAGTGGGCAGTAATAAACTGGGTTCAATGCCCTCCCTAACTTAATTGTTTAGTTCCTAGTAGAGTGGGGTTCTAGTATGGATGTCCTGACCACCTCGGTGGAAAGGGCAACCTAATTATGGGTGGGACCCCCTCAGGGGCCAGACCCATAGTCTCCATAACTCTGGTCGGGGATGAAATAATATACCATCAGCCTGAGACAGAAGATCTCTCCTAATAGGAATTTTCCATGGAGGACTCTCCGAGAGACTAATAAGGTCCGAAAACCAAATTCGGGCCGGCCAGTACGGAACTACAAGGAGTAGTCTCACTCCGTACCTCCTGACCCTTTCTAGAACCCCAGGGAGCAGAGCGATCGGGGGAAAAGCGTACAGATGTGCACGAGCACTTCTTCCACTGAAACGCCGGCCTCAGGTACACATCTAACTCCATGGCGGAGTGAGAGAGAGGAGTCACACCCTCTCGGGTGAACCTCCATCTCAAACACCCGCCAAAAAGTCAAAATCAAACAAAGAAAACACGCTCACCTAAAACTATCGTACGAAGAAAAAAAAGAAAAAGCACACACACAAAAAAAAAATACCTAAAACAGAAAAAAAAAAAAAACTAGAAAAACTAGAAAAGAAGTACCAGAAAAGGCCCATTTAAATCGCTCAATCCTCTCACCCGTGAGACACTCACACACCACAAACTCCAGAGAGAGAGAGAGAGAGAGAGAGAGAGTAAAACAAGTACATCACCCATTGGACACCATTCAAAACCAACACAAACTGGAATGTTATTCGGCTCTAAATCGAGAGTACACTGTTGCGAACTACCTAAACATAGTGAGTGATGTGAAGCTCAGGAAAACCCTGACGATGTACAGACTCAGCGAGCACAGCCTGGCCATCGAGTGTGTGTGTGTGTGTGTGTGTGTATAGTAATTGTAGTCTGACTACAAGTATATTAAAATGTAATGTAATCTAATTACAAGTGCTATATTTTGAATCTGATTATTTAATCCGGATGTTCCTGGATCCCGGGTTTACATCCAACACTCAATACATGAAGCTTGTTGCATTTTTATACCGCTGTAACACATAAATCATTCTCAGACATAATCATAATCTGTTTAAATTAAACATTGCCCTTACCTTTCAGATTAGGGATGTCTGATGTCTATTCAGGGTTCTCGGCGGAGCACACACACACACCCGCGCACACTGACACACACACGCGCACACAGACACACACACACGCGCACACAGACACACACACACGCGCACACAGACACACACACGACGGAGCCTCGAAACAGATCAATCTGGAGTTCGAATGCACTGGGTGTTCGCTAGCATTAATATTTCATTACTAAATTCATGAAATATTAATAGGGAAAATTACTCTGAGACTTGTTTAACAAGTTTTACGAATCACCACAACATGACTTTGTTTTATTAAAAAGATTCAGAATAATAAACACATGAGAGTCTTCACCCGAGTTGTGGACCCGAAAAAACCCTCACAAAAACCCTCTTTTTTGGGCCGCCTTCTATCTATGGGCTGTCATCTTAGTACACTTAATTCACTAACATAAGCTTGTGAAAGCACATATTCAGATTTTCTACAGATTGTATCACCCTTGTCTTACGCAGCACACACACCAAAAGCTCTATATGGAAAGTTCCCCTGTTCCCTTTGACCCTCTTCGGCTTCACACCTTTTCTATCTGTGAATCTAGAGATGCTCCAAGTCCTCTTCAGAAACACATGTGGTTTTAACACCCTGAAACATGTCCTGTACGTATAGCTACACACACACACACTCTTCCTATGACCCTTAAAGGGATAGTTCATAGTTTATACCAACCTTCTTTAAAATATCATTCTTTGTGTTCAGCAGAAGAAAGGAAATCATACAGGTTTTAGTTCATAGTGTCACTCAAACATCTGATGATGAAGAATTATCTTCATATTAAGAGTGTGTCAGTGATTTGAACAGCTCTCTGATAAAGACTAATAGTTTATTCTGGAGAGTGTGTGGTTTGCTTTAAGTCAGGAAAAATACTATGATTTAAAACTTCTGCTTTTTATGCTGGTGTGTTTTATGTTTCATTTATTAATATATATCATAATGATCACTGAGATATACTGTGTTTCAGGAACCAGTGGATATGATCGTGTGTTCATCAGTTCTGGTGAAAATGTCTCTCTGTCCTGTAATAAAGCTCTTTCTGACTGCAACTCAACTACATGGACCTACAAGAAAAGCTTCAGTTATTCAGATGTTGAACTGATTACTGGAGGGATAAAGAATAAAGACACAGAGAGTCATGAGAGACTGAGTCTGGAGTCTGACTGCTCTCTGAACATCAAGAACGTCACAGGAGAAGATTATGGATTATACACCTGCAGACAATCTGTGAATGGAGAACAACAAGGACCTGATGCTGATGTTTATCTGCGTGTTCTTCATGGTAAGTTTATGATTATGTGGTCAATTTAAAAAGGGCAGATTCTCCCTTTAAACTCAGATGATGATTGAAGAGTCTGTGATTTGTGTCTTGTGTTCAGTTTCAGTGTCTCCATCATCATCATCATCATCATCATCATCATCATCATCTTCATCATCTTCATCTTCATCATCATCATCTTCATCCTCACAGACTGAGATCAGTCCAGGCCGCTCTGTGACTCTCTCCTGTCAGTTGTATAATGTATTCTCCTGTGATTATTGGGTCCGTCGTGAGGGAGTTGAGCTGTTGTGGGTGAATCAGGCTGGTGTTGATCTGAAGACAGACTCCAGATATCAGATATTATCATCATCAGCTCCAGATCGATATCCCTGTATCCTCACTCTGACTACAACACTCCTGAATGAAGATGACAACAGAGAGTGGAGATGTCAGCTTACGCTGGGAAATCAACTGGAGACCTCAGTCAGATACACTGTCAAGTATTCAGGTGAGAAAACACTCTTTTCTGACAGATTTGTGAAAACTTCCACAGATTGGCTCTACTCTTTCTGATGGCTTCATACGTTTTGGAGTTGTAAAATATTAGTGGTCAAAGTCATAAACTGCATAACAATCCTTATAATTCCCAATATTGGCCTCCTACATGAGTCATACATGATATATTGCATAAATCAGACGAGTGTATTAAAGCCTAGTATGACCCATGTAGGAGGTCGGCTTTAGGAATTATAAGGCTTATGTCCTTCATTCAAGCTGAAGGTTTATTTGCAGAAGCTCAACTGTGTTTCACTCTCATATAAACCAGGTATAAATTATACAGTAACACAGTAATACAGTTATACAGTAATACAGTACAGTCTCTTCTCAACTACTGCCATTCTCCTCCTGACAGCTTGAGAGTGAAGTAAGAAGATAATAGACGACAGACTCGTGCACATATTCATCATTTCTGTGATGTGAAGCTCCAGTATTATGTGATGATGATGTTGTGTATATGTGGCATTATGTGTTGAACTGAACTAACAGACGTGATCCACAGATCCAGCTGATACAGCATCAGAAACTGGAGTCAGTGTGACTGCTGGATCATTATACAGAGGTACGACACGTTCATTTATACTGACAGCTTTATAACATTAAACTATCAGTCAGTCTGTAAATGCTTCATCAATAACTGTTGATAGTTGAATACCCTTGACTTCAGTCATGTACAGTTTCTCTTCTTCCTCTCATGTTTCCTGCAGATCCTACTTTGGAATATCTATGTATTGACGGCATCTAAAACATACAACGTTTCATGTATGAAAACATTCAAATGCACAAATATTGATGAATCAATATAAAAAAAAACCTGTTACTGCGTTAGATTAAACTGAAAAGGGTCATAGCACTTGCATATTGTTGTCCTATTGTTAGTTTAACTGCTTCTGTTGTTCTCATTTGTACGTTGCGTTGGATAAAAGCGTCTGTAATGAATGTAAATGTAATGTAATAAATTAATCCTTGAGGTTTCAATCCTGAATTGATGGAATTATCCGGCTGATTTTATTGTGGCGGGATCAAACCACTGAAGTGAGAGACTGATGATGTGTGACAGTGATCATGTGATCATGAACCGTGTGTCAATGTTTCTGCTAACGTATAAATGCTAGTGTGCTAGAACCTCACTTAACATGAATATCTATGAATGAATAAAGCATCAAATACATTTATCTTTGGTCAAGGGCGATAGTCATTCTCCTCCTGACAGCTTGAGAGGGAAGTAAGAAGATAATAGATGACAGACTCGTGCACATATTCATCATTTCTGTGATGTGAAGCTCCAGTATTATGTGATGATGATGTTGTGTATATGTGGCATTATGTGATATTAAATAGTGACACCATAAAGTTGTGTGAAAATAACAGCCAAGATTTATTTACACATATGGATTTTATGGATATATTTTCCTACAGTGTTGAAAGTCATTTTTCTTGCGCTTCATATGTAAACTGCTTTAAATATAATATTAATACAGTAATGGACAGACTCAGACTGTATAATCTCTCTCTGTTCTGTGTGATGGAGCTGATTTGAGGATTCTTGGATCTTGTCTGTTCATTCCTGTTTTTAGCATCTTTTTTCATTTTGAATGATTGCTATAATTTTCTTAATAAACCTCTGCAGTTGTGTTTAATAAGTCTCCTTTCCTGAGATGTTTGTTAGGAATATGTTAATTCCCCTTCATGAGCTGGTAATGTATCTGTAAGTCCACTGAAGCGAGTTGTAGTTGAGAAGCCGCTTCAATAACCGAGAGCTAGATATTGGGTCTTAAACACCTCACGACACCCTGAAGGAGCCACTGAGAGGTCAGACTTGAAGCACTGTTCCTGAGATGCTCTTCTTGGTGGTTAACTGTAAGCAGCAGACAGATCCAGCAAGAGGAGAACTGAGGATTCGGAGGCTCCTCTTGCCAGTCTCAGAGCTTCAATAACCGAGAGCAGGGCCGTCTCAGTTTAGTGGCGCTTCTGAAGCCAGACTGGTTGTTGTCCAGGAGGATGTTCTGTGTGAGAAATGTAGATAGTTGGTGGAAAACGACTCGTTCAAGTGTTTTAGCAAAGTGGTCCAGAAGTTCAGGGAGGCGGAAGTTAAATCAGTGGTGCTTGAGAAATACATCCCAGATCTTCCAGAGCATTTGTAGTGTTGATAAAGGAGTCTGGATCTGATATATTTCTCAAGGCTGGAGAGAGTAAAGCAGAACGTTATAATCCATGTGTAGAAACTCCCTGAAGACAGTTAATATCTGCTTTACAGACGCTCATGTGCAAATGCAGCTTTATTTTACCAAGCTGATGCTAATAATTACTTTACAATACTTTTAAAATCTGTTTTATAATTCAGGAAACTGCTAAAATAAGGAAGAGAGACTAACAGTAATGCTCCCGTGTGCAAAATAATATCTTATAAACTGTGTTCAGAGCAGATGTGTGTTGAGATACGCATACGCATGTAAAGCAGCACTTCACTGTGGCATCGTGTCTCTATACAGCAACTCTAGCAGGATTTAATCACTCAGTTGATCAGAACAGAGGAAGTTAATAACCACAGGAGGAGCTGATGATGTTTAAAGGAGGAGCTGTAACTATATGTAATGAAGAGGAAGACTGACAGAAACAGAAGATGTCTGATAAGTGTGATCTGTGTCTGCTGGGACTGATCATTCTCTCTTCACTTCTCTCTGTCAAGGTTCTCCTCTGACCGTTCTGTCAGTCGTGTCAGTCTAATCTGTCTATTTTAGTGGTGTTTTGTTCTTCCCGCTGTTCCAGAGGATCCTTGCTATTGTTTAGTATATTTTCCCCCTTAGTTTTCTCTGCTTATTCTGGAGCAATGTAGCTGTTATCTGATTGGCTTGAGTAAACGGTGGGTGGAGTCCACTTATCTGTGGCTTTTTCTGCATGTTGACGCTAGAAGTGTTTCAAAATCCACAGATGCGTGCAGCGATTTACAGATGCACAGATAGCGCTTCACAAATAAATGGAAATTTCAGTGAAACTTAAGGTGTGTGAAAACCCCGTACACGTCCATACACTTGAGATGCACAGAGATGATCAGATACAGGACATTTCTGATTACACACACTAGATGTGTTCAGAGATTTCCAGTATACCAGCAATTGCTGATGTTGTAATGTTTAAATCCTGGTAAGCATGAAGCCAAGAAAGTTCTCAGTTCTTAAAGATTTATTAAAATCCTAAAGCAATCCAACAGTGCCAGATGTTACATAATGGTCAGCATGTACAACACACTTCAACTCTTACTCTACACCTTTTATAGGCGACAACATGTGGCCTACAGCGCCATCTCCTGACTAATACACAAACACTACATTCCCCCATTACTTAAAGCTGTCAATCACACCCAGGCCAGAATCTATAATAATAATAATATGAATAATGTTCAATGTTAAGTATCAAGTAAATGAATGGTGATTATAAACAACAGCTAACACATCTGGATAAACATAATAACACAAGTGTTAATGATTACTTTATTACCGAAGAAAACTGTCAAAGATACAGTAACAGTAACCACTAGCAGAGTGTAGTTAACACGGTTGGACACTTTTGAGTGGGAGTACGCAGTGTGTCTTGAGTACGTCTCAGACGGCCGTGCTTGAGGTGTAGGGCGTCCAATCGTGGCAGGTTGCCAATCCCTAACTGAACCTATTTCTCAGTATGTAGACTGGTACATTAAGCCAATTGTCTGGACATTACCCTCATATTTAAGGGACACTACTGTTTTTTTGAGTAAACTGATGAATGTCCATACATCAGATGATGATTTGTTATGCACTAGGGATGTAACTAGCCTGTATACTAACATTCCACATGATTTAGGTTGATGTGCTTTGGAACATTATTTAAAATCTAGAGATGTTGATAAGCCTCCAACAAAGTTGTTGTGGGATCTGGCACACACAGTGCTGACCATCAACTATTTCAAATTTGAGAACGTTTTTTATCATCAAGTGAAAGGTACGGCTATGGGATCTCCATTTGCCCCTAATTGTGCAAACTTGTTCATGGGTAAATTTGAAGCAGACTTTGTGTATTCTCCAAGTAACATTTTCCATCACTGTTTGAAATGTTGGTTTCGATATATTGATGATGTGTGAATTCTTAAATTCCAGACTTGACTCCATACGATTTTCCCTGGAATACAGTATGTCTCCTATATCGTTTCTTGACGTTAAGGTTTTTAGATCTTGTCATGGTCGAACAAGACAGGAAGCAAAAGCAGGTACTCAAGGCGTTTATTAGACTCAAATGGTCACACAAAACAGTTCAGTTCAGGGAGGGCGGCGACTCAGGCTCGTGCAGGGACTAGATGGTCTGTGGTGCGCTGGTGCAGTGATGGTGAAGAATCCCAATCCCGGTGCTGGAGTGCGGTGAATCCAAGGACGGTGAACAAGAACGGCAGGAAGACAGGGCTAGACCAACACAGAAACGGCAACTCCACGGGAAACACAGACACGGCAATCACAGGACCTCAACCAACAATCCGACACTGGAACAGAGAATGGTGTGAGTATATAAAGGGAACGGAAATGAATCGCAGCTGTGAACAGTGATTGTGATGATGATGATTATCAGCTGGAGCGCTGACAGACACGTGAGCGGGACAACGCCCACTCACACATAAACAAACATAGACACGAGACAAGAAGGAAACAATGCATTCAACAACCGTGACAGATCTACTGGACAGACTCTACAGACGACAGTATTTCGTAAATCCACAGATAAGAATAATTTTTTACATTCTAAAAGCTACCATCCTCAGTCGGTTTTTGCGTATAAGGCGGATTTGTAGTACTGATGAAGAATTTGAAAACCAGGTGAAAGTAGTATATGACCGTTTCCTTTCTAAAGGTTATGATAATACGAATCTCGACTCAAGTTTGGATAGGGTACATGACATTGAACGAGAATCAATAAGATTACACGAACACAAAAGTAACATACGCAATCACGATATTAAAGGAGAACTTGGTAACTTTTTTAACGTAATAAAACTGTCTAGAAATCATTTGGATGGTTAAACAACCCTTTCTGGTGATACTGGTGACTTTCCCCGCTCCCCCCAGCGTTTCCAGGCGAAAAACCAACCTTGCAACTTGGGGACTACCGTCCCGGCAAGATAGAAATTGGAAGACTCTTGAGAAGCGAGAACGAGAATGAGAACGAGCGCGAAACACAAATTGCTTTACGGCAATTCGACATAAACAAACACGCATGTATGATGTATGTACCAGATTACCCACCTCGGTAGACATAGCTCCACACGATACAGTTGGCTTGCTCCGATCAAAACAAACGCACATGAGCAGCGGTAGAGAGGGGGACGAGGCCGCCGCAAGTGAGTTATTTTCGACCGTGTTGTGAAATATACTATAATACTTTTTGGATTTATACTCTTCAAACAGTATACCCCAATGGTTTAAATGAAGAGTTGCCTTTAAATTGTTTTTTTGTAAAAAAAAAATATATATATATATATATATATTTTTTTTTTTTTGGTAATTGTTCATAAGGGTAACGTGAACATTATCTATGGCCTGTTGTGTTGTGTTATTCCTTGTGTTTCCACAATGTTGGTAATTTGATTTGAGGAATGAGGTTCACCTGTGATGTTTTTAATTTAATTTAAGTTAATTCATCATTTATAACGCATGGATAGACATTAATAAGCAGTTTATGAATACAGCTATAAATGCTTTATTTTTGATTTATAAGCATATCTATAATGTGTTTAATAATTGTATTTTCTTACTTTTTAATGATCAATTTATCATTTCTTAATGAAGTATTGCATTATTTACAAACCGGTTATTTACGAGTTGTTGTCAGTGGTTTATAAGATCACTTAGAAAGTCTAAGTAAATGATTAATAAACTATTTAAATGTACATTCATACATCTTAAATATTTCTGTGTTCTGTATCACTGTGTTGTGTTTGTTTCCTTTTTCTGTTTAGAAGATAACTGTAAAATCTCCTTTGTAAAAGCTTTACAAGGCAGAACTAGTCCTCACTTTAGATGAGCTCACAAAAAAAGTTAACTGACCACAACTAAATGCTTTATAACTACCTGAATTAACCATTCATTATTGACACACTAAGTAACTATTACTATATGTCTGAATAATAAGATGTATGAATGTACATTTAAATAGTTGATTTATGTAACCCAGGTCATTAACTCGGGTCACTAATATTAATAATTAGTATTATTTTATTTATATCGCTATAAAACTAATAGTAAGAAAATAACATGAAGTAATTTTTATTTTATTTTATTATAGAAAGAAAAGGTTCCTGAACTGATTCCTGATTGGTGAGGTGAAAGGTTAGCCCCGCCCCCTGTTGGAGAGTTCCAGAAGATCGCGCACAAGCAGAAATGTAGAGAGATTGCGAACGACACGAGAGTGAGAGCAGATGCGATTGAGTGATTTGAGTGAGAACAAACTGTTTAATAATCCAGCAATAGATTATTAACAAGTTGAGAAGTAGATTTATGAGGTATTAATTCTTTAAAAAGCCCACGCTTTGAGAAGAGTGTGATGTGAATCTGAACGCGACGAGAAGAAAAGACACTGGCGTGATAGGATCTGAACTAAATGTGTTTCTTTGAGAAAATACTTTTTTGTCTCTGATTTATATTTCTCCTCGGTGAGTACCAGTTTCTTCATAAGAGATGTATTTAGGTAATGTGGATACTGTTTTTGGACTCTTAATGTGAAAAATACATTTGAAAAAGTGATGAGTGATATAAAAAATGTCTGAAAATGCTTTAAGTGTTTTCTAATACAATCTGTGAGTGCATATAGTTATGTTTAAATGTTTGAAAGATTATATTTTTTCTGTTGTGAAGTGTGTGCCATGCGCTGCTAGCTTTGCTAGCTCTGTACACAGACTCTAGTGTGTTAATCAAGCACATGGTGACTAGCATGTATGTGTTGTCTATATCCAGATAATTGAAACAGACATTTTGGTCATTAGAAACTGTTTATTTGAATGAGTTACTGATGATTGTTTTGGCTTTGTTTTTGCAAGGCCGGGTTTTTTCCTGTCCCGGCTGTGGACTCTTATCCCGGGTTTGGACTGGCGAGCCATTCCATCGTTTCGTACCTGGAAACAGAGGAAAAGGAGTTGTGAGAAAAGGAGTTTTCTGATTGGGTAGGACAGAACTGCATACATTGTGTTTTTCAAGTTTTCCAGGATTTCCCTGAAGACAAAATTAAGTCTTGAGACTGGAGCAACATCTGTGTTGAGCTGTATGTGTGGCAGTCCTGGTACACATCCTAAACCAGTAAACACATCTTGGTATTCACTCAGAATGTCAGTTTGGTCTTTGTTCTCTGCTTTGTATACTCTTTTAACCTGTTAAACTGTTAAGCTGCAACCCCACTTTTGAAAAATCCCCAGAAAGGACATACTCAAACTGAAACAGATACAGTTCATGAACCCTTGGTACTAAAAGCACAAGTATGATCTCGTTTGAAAGCTGACACCTGGCAGTTTATTGTAAATGTAGAATTAATTATTGTCATAATGACAAAATAAAATTATAAATAGCTTCAAAGTTTTTAAAGTTATTAGAAATTAATTTTTATGAAACCTCATGAAAATAAAATTGAAGTTGGCACTGTAGCAATCTAGAAATGCACTACAGCTAAAGCCACATTTCTAAACATTTTATGTTTAAAATCTGAAGATAATAAGTCCAAAACTCTGTATTTAGTTAAATGTTTTTCAAGACCATGTCAAATGACTTTATTTTGATTTGACGCTAAAATGCTACTGATGTTTATTGTCATCTTCTAACCATCTATCCAGTATATTGTCTCTATTGTTTTGTGGTGCAAACGATCCCCATTCAGTCTCAGTCTCCCCCTGCACACATTTACACCTCTCCAGCCTGGTTATTGCTCTAAATATGCATTTCTTTTGTCTGCATTATAGTTATGGTGCCTTCACGTGCTATGGTAATTATGGTAAATACCAAAAGCCGACGTGGAAAATGCACATGAACACCCACTCATGTGGTATTTTCCACTGGGCAACTCGTAGAATATTTTGATGCACGAGTTGCCGAGATGAGATAACCTTTGACCTTTTCAACATGGTGGAGAGCAACGCAAGCGTCGTGAATGGTAAGCATTGTACACAACTAAACGTTTTTTGCTACTGTTAGCGGATAGTTCTCTTACGAGAGATTCTCTCGTACTGCGTAGAATACGCTAGGGGAAAATCCTTTTCCACGAGAATACTGAAGCCAAAAAATTATCCTTAATTTTGTATTAATGTAAAACGCGTTGCGGCAGCATACAGACATAGGCGAGGCAGCTCGCGCGCCTATTGGCTGGTCTGCTGGCAACTGCTTAAGCCTATCGAGCAAGACCTAGAGTGACGTCAGACCCAATGAGGGCGTTTCGCGCCCTCTGCGTCACGTCCCGCCGAGACGGGCGTGGCTTAGGTCTATAAATTTCTATAGATTTTTCATCCTTCAGCGAAGCAACTCACATCGCTGGATCCGAGAAGAAGCCGCGCTGTTGAAGAAGCACTTCAGCGGGACGAGTCGACGAAGCTGCTGGCCGCGCCGCCTTCATCGCCTTCCTGCTGCGCTATCCAGCGCCCATATCCTTTCATTGCACTGTGTGTGTGTGTTCGCCGGCGCGACTCACACCATCTAAAAGAGCTGCGTCTTTTTCAAGATGCCTTCCTGCGGCTCGTGCAAAGCCACACTCAGCGACAGGGACCGCCATGTCATCTGCGCTTCCTGCCTGGGTCAAGAACACGCAGCTCTCGCGCTCGCTGATGGCGGCTGCCATCACTGCGAGCTGTTGCCATTAGCGACTCTGAGGACTCGCTTGGCACTGTTCAGCGAGACTGCGCCCACACCTGCTGTTGTGCCGCGCCGTAAAAAGCGCCGCGCTCAGCGAATCCCGGAGCCCTCTCCCAGCCGTCAAAGCTCGCCGGTGCGCCCGCCTGCTTCTCCGGTTTCATCAGCTTCACTTCCGGACGGACAGCGGCCGCGGTCTGCCGCCGCTTCTGTCGATGACGCTGATGAGATCGACGCGCTGCTACGAGAGGGGGATTCCTGCTCTCTCATAGCATCAGGCAGTGAGGATTGGGCGAGCTCTGAGGATCCCGCCCCCCCTGCCCGTGCTTCTACGGGTAAGAGAGCGAGCATTGAGGCGGAGCTCATGCGCGTACTCACTCAGGCCACGGCGAGCCTCGGCCTCGAGTGGATTACGCCTGAGCAGCCTGCTCACAACCGGCTGGACGGCTATTTCCTGCCTGGGGAGTGCGTTTCACCTGCATCCAAGCCAGCGCCTTTTCTTCCTGAGCTTCATGAAGAAGTCACTAAGTCTTGGGGCTCCCCTTTTTCGGCCAGGACACGATCCTCTGTCTCTATGGCGTTCTCCGCTGTCGACGACGCAAAGAACAGAGGCTACCACTCCCTGCCGCCGGTCGAAGAGGCTATTGCAGCGCACTTATGCCCGCCCTCTGCTGGACGGCGTGCTAAGATGGCGCTGCCCTCAAAAGCCTGCCGCACGACGTCAGCCCTGCTCCGCCGTGCTTTCTCCGCCGCCGGGCAGGCCGCGTCAGCGTTGCACACCATGGCCACGCTTCAGATATACCAGGCCGATCTCCTCCGTAAGCTGGATGAGAGAGGACCTGACGCAATCTGCGTGCCGGACTTGAGGAGCGCTACAGACCTCGCTCTTCGCGCCACCAAGTCAGCAGCACAGGCCATTGGACGGAGCATGGCCTCGCTCACTGTGTCTGAGAGACATCTGTGGCTTACGCTCTCTGACATGACTGAGTCAGAACGCACCGCGTTCCTCGACGCGCCGCTTTCCCCTGCCGGCCTCTTCGGAACCTCGGTCAAAGATTTCGCCGATAGGTTCGCTGAGGTGCAGAAAGCGACCCAGGCCATGAAGCACTTCCTCCCGAAGCGCTCCAGTTCTGCAGCAGGCCGTGCGAAACCGTCTGCTCAGAGCTCACAGCCTAAGCCTCCGCCCACCGCCTCCTCTTCACAACACCGCCAAACCCAGAGCTCGAGGCTCGAGGCCTCACACGAGCAATGCTGTAAAGGTGGTGTATGTGCCCGCTGTTCTGCGCCCACGCCCACACACAGACATGAAACTAGCCCAGCCCTCCTCCTCTCAGCTAGACACTGCAGAGGAGTCGAGCGTGGGCATTCTGCCCGCTGATATCAGCGCGCCCCCTGCCTCAGATGTCATGAGCGCGACGTTTATGTCGCAGCACACAAAAGCCGCTGTATCGCGAGCCGATCAGAGCGTGCTTCGCATCCCTCCCTAGCTACTCGCGCACCTGTGTGGGAAAAGCTTCCCGGGGTTTCGAAATGGGTGCTGAACATCATAAAAGAAGGCTATTCGCTGCAGTTTCACCGACGCCCTCGCCGCTTCATGGCGCGCGTCGAGACCACGGTAGAATCAGAAGTAGCTCATCTACTTCGAGCCGAGATTCTGAAACTGTTGAGCAAAGGGGCTATAGAACCCCTATCTCAAGCTCAAAGCGAAGGGGGGCTTTACAGCAGATACTTCCTGGTGCCCAAGAAAGACGGGGGTCTCAGACCCATACTAGATCTGCGGCAGCTGCACAGAGCGCTTCTGAAGCGCCAGTTCAGGATGCTCACAACCAGAAAAATCCTCGCGCATGTCCGCCGAGGGGACTGGTTTGTGTCAATAGATCTAAAAGATGCGTATTTTCAAATACAGATAGCGTCATGTCACAGGCAATTTTTGAGATTCGCCTTCGAGGGCCAGGCATATCAGTACACAGTCCTGCCTTTCGGCTTGTCCCTGGCACCCGATACATTTACGAAGTGCATGGACGCAGCGCTCGCACCCCTCAGATTACGGGGCATACGAGTGCTGAACTATCTGGACGACTGGCTGATTCTAGCCCAATCTCACTCAGAGCTCGTAGAGCACAGGACCATTTTACTCGATCACCTCGAGAATCTCGGTCTCGCAGTGAACTGGGAAAAGAGCTCGCTATTCCCCAGACAGATTATATCTTTTCTGGGAATAGAGCTGAACTCGCTGCTAATGACAGCACGCCTGTCATCTCAGCGCACACTGGACATTCGGCCCGCAGACGGCTCGTTCCGCTGCGGCGCGATAGTCCCTCTCAAAACAATTGAAAGGATGCTCGGTCTGATGGCCTCAGCATCTTCAGTTCTCCAGTTGGGCCTTCTGCGCATGCGCCCACTGCAGTTCTGGCTCAGAAAGAGAGTACCACGCACAGCGTGGGCCTCCGGTCGCCTTCGCGTCAAGGTCAATCAAGCGTGCATTGCAGCTTTGAAACCTTGGAAGGCAAAAGACTGGTACCAGTCAGGTGTAAGCCTGGGGACTTCCTCGAGAGTGATGGTGGTGTCCACGGACGCATCCACCTCGGGATGGGGAGCGCTGCTCGAGGGCAGACCGCTTTTTGGCCAATGGTCAAAGCGGGAGAAGCTCTTACATATCAACTGCCTCGAAATGTTGGCAGTGAGCAAAGCGCTCACGCGCTTTTGTCCCCTCATAAAGGGACACCACGTGCTAATACGTTCAGACAACGTCTCAGTGGTGTCCTACATAAATCGCCAGGGCGGCCTCAGGTCCCTGACTCTGTACAGGTTAACCAGGCGCCTCCTGATATGGGCCCGCAGCAACCTGCTCTCGCTGACAGCAGCGCACGTGCCAGGGCTCCTAAATATAGGACCAGACAGACTGTCCAGGAACCAGGTTCCGACAGGGGAATGGTCTTTGCACCCACAGACAGTCCGGCTGCTGTGGGAGAAATTCGGCAGAGCGGAAGTAGACCTGTTCGCGTCTCAAGAAAACGCTCACTGTCCAGAATTTTTCTCGAAGAGCAAGGACGCGCTGACCCACGAGTGGCCTCGCCGTCCTCTCTACGCTTTTCCCCCCGTCTCCCTCCTGACTCAGGTGGTAGAACGGGTCAGGGAAGAAGGATGCTCAGTGCTGCTTGTAGCCCCACTTTGGACGAGCCAACCGTGGTTCCCAATTGTGATGCAGTTAGCAAGCACCGCCCCGTGGCCAGTGCCTCTGAGGAGGGATCTCCTCTCTCAAGCCAACGGCTCGATCTGGCATCCTCACCCAGAGCTGTGGTCCCTCCATGTGTGGGCCATCAACGGGTACCCGCTGACCTCCCACAGGGAGTGTTAAACACTATCACACAGGCCAGAGCTCCGTCTACGCGACGTCTCTATGCCTCAAAATGGTCAGTGTTCTCTAGCTGGTGCACAGCTCGTGGTGTGTCACCCCTGCATTGCGGTGTGACGGAGGTTCTCTCCTTCCTACAGGAGCTGTTGGATAAGGGCAGGTCCCCTTCCACGCTCGAAGTCTATGTAGCGGCCATAGCAGTGTTCTCTTCGACCACGCTTGGCCAGTCTATTGGAAGGAACGATTTAGTCATTCGCTTCCTTAGGGGAGCTAAGAGACTGAATCCTCCCAGACCTCCCACAGTCCCTATATGGGACCTTTCTACGGTACTGGAAGCCATGAAAGGTCATCCATTCAAGCCCTTGCAGAACATTGATCTTAAACACCTGTCTTTCAAGACAGCGTTTCTTCTGGCTCTCGCTTCAGTGAAGCGCATAGGGGACTTACACGTGCTCTCAGTAAGCGCGACGTGCATGGAATTTGGGCCGAATGACTCTAGAGTTATACTCAAACCTAAGCACGGTTATGTTCCTAAATCCCTCAATACACCGTTCAGAGCACAGGTCATCTCCCTGTCTGCTCTGCCGGTCACTGAAGGAAATATGGACGAAAGCTCCCTTTGCCCAGTCAGGGCGTTAAGAGCTTATGTGTCTCGCTCGTCTGTTTTCAGACAGACGGAGCAGCTCTATGTTTCGTTCAGCGGGCGTTCTAAGGGACTAGCCGCTTCGAAACAGACCCTATCCAGATGGGTAGTGGACGCAATAGCGCTAGCTTACACAACCAAGGGCATGCAGTGCCCGCTGGGTGTCAAAGCGCACTCCACGAGAAGCATGGCTTCATCGTGGGCCTGGTCAAGTGGGATTGCCTTGCAAAATACTTGTATGGCGGCAGGCTGGGCCTCTCCGTCTACATTTATAAGGTTTTACAACCTAGAGGTTCCCGCACTACAGGCCAGACTACTGTCGGTCTAGTATGGCCAAATCTCATAACCGGCGCTGTCAGTTATGCAGCTATTTGAGTATTGCAATCCTTGCTCTATGCTGCCATAGGGAAGACGGTGGCTAACCCCCCCTCTCTTCCAGGATTCCCTGTGAGTCCCCTGGGTGATTATGTACTGTATGAACTGTCGCCCTTGAGTCTATAGTATCAGATCCCAGCACGCACGGCGTTTTACAGTAGGTTCCCCTAGCGTATTCTACGCAGTACGAGAGTATCTCTCGTAAGAGAACGTACTCGGTTACTAACGTAACCTGGGTTCTCTCTAGAGAGAGGAACGAGTAGGGTTGCAAAATTCTGGGAATTTTCAAAGATGGAAACTTTCCATGGGAATTGAAGGGAATTAACAGGAATTTATGGGAATAAACGGGAATAAACTGGGAATTTTCAAAGTTGAGGGTTGGCTCTTCATAGGGAACTTAAATACAGTTGAGGAAAGTATATTTTAGCATAATCTTGACTAAAACAAACAGATGCCATTCAAATACACTTGAATATCCATGCCATTCCTCAATCACATGCACATAGCACACTGCTTACTGCATGGCTATTGAGACCACACCCCCTACTGGCAGTGTGCATGCCTCCATCACATGTACAGAAGCCCAAAGCACAAGACTATTGAAGGCACACATTTGAGCCTGTGGACTAAAAGTGAAGTAAGTTTTGATGATATTATGGGGAAATATATTTATTAAATGTTTAAATAGCAAATATCACATACAAATGTATTCATCTACTACTAGATAGCAAGCTGAAAAGTTAGATGCTAAATAAGCTAGCATAACTTTATTTACCACATAAGTAGGGCTGGGCGGTATGACGGTATATATCGTTACCATGGAAGAAAATGTCAACCGTAACAGATTTTTTTATTCCGTGTATACCGCGACATGTAAATAAGTAGGCGTGGTTAACTCACGTGCAGCGTGCGTGAGACTGAGACACTGATATTTGTCAAAGAAACATGAAGAATGACCAAGAGGATCCGCAAAAATTATTAAGTTTTCAAAATTAACGTGATATTTTCGGGGGGGAAGGTGCAGAAGTCAACTAGAGCAGTGCAGCACACTGAAAGTTTAGAGAGACGCACATGCTCGGGGCTTACTTGACAACAAGTTCATTTATCAATATTCTAACGAATAGAAATAACCTTAAATAATGTATCTATCCGTCTCTTATGTGTACAGTTACTTTCAGAGTGGACGCGCAAGCGGTTGCCGTGGTAATGAACATTTCCAAAATTCCCCAGCTTAACTTCCCATGGAAATTTACTGGAAACTTTCTGGAAATTTACCGGAAATTTTCCGCCCCTTTGCAACCCTAGGAACGAGTACTGCGTATCCTGCCGTGCCTGCACGCGCTCTGGTTGCTTCGACTATGAAAAACCAGAGATATAATGCCTGCGAGCGGTATTTATAGACCTAAGCCACGCCCGTCTCGGCGGGACGTGACGCAGAGGGCGCGAAGCCCCCTTATTGGGTCTGACGTCACTCTAGGTCTCGCTCGATAGGCTTAAGCAGTTGCCAGCAGACCAGCCAATAGGCGCGCGAGCTGCCTCGCCTATGTCTGTATGTTGCCGCAACGCGTTTTACATTAATACAAAATTAAGGATAATTTTTTGGCTTCAGTATTCTCGTGGAAAAGGATTTTCCCCTAGCGTATTCTACGCAGTACTCGTTCCTCTCTCTAGAGAGAACCGAGGTTACGTTAGTAACCGAGTACGTTTTTGTAGCCTATACAATGTTGTGTCATTAACAATTGTAATATAATGTGTTAACACTAGGGCTGTAGTCAACCAAAGAAATGCTTAATTGACCAAAGTCCTGTCCTGCACAATGATTAGTCGACTAAAAAATAAATAAAATAAAAAACGCGATGTTTTGCATTTTGATTGAACATTTATTAAACAATTGTCATATAAAACAACAACGAATAAACGTTTTATATATATATATATATATTTTTTTTTTTACACCTGGGATCCCCCGCGAAACGGTTCTTGAATTTGCGCTTGAATTTGAACTTGAATTTGCGCTTGAATAAGGCCGGCGACACACTGGCTGCGTGGCGTGAGAGTCTCAGCTGCGTGGCGTGTCTGTTTTTATTTCGGCTCCCATGTTAACAGGTTGGAGTTTGCACACTGCCTGCGTGAGACACGCGTCTCAGGCGCGGCTCGAGCCACGCGGAAAACGCGTGCATGCTATAATAGAACCGACTGAGTGTTCCTCTTGCTAGAGCGCAGAACAGCGGAGTTTGTATGGACCGAAGTGCATGTCTGAGCTTGTATTGCTGCTGTTGCTTTGACATTGTGGAAAATAGAATAATAGAAACAAAATGTATTAGACTTTTTACCCTTTATTATAAATCTAAATTAATCTCGTTTTTAATTTAGGCAAACTTTCGTTTTTCTTTATTTAAATTTCGTTTTTCTTTATTTAAATTTCGTTTATTTAAATTTCGTTTTTCTTTATTTAAATTTAGTTTTTCTTTATTTAAACTTCGTTTATTTAAATTTCGTTTTTTCTTTATTTAAATTTCGTTTTTCTTTATTTAAATTTCGTTTTTCTTTATTTAAATCTACCCTTTACTGTGTCAGTAATTTGTTAGTCAGAAAAATATTAGACTACCTTAAAAGTTTTGCTTAAGTTAACAGACTGTGTGCGTTTTATATCACTAGTGCAGTGTCCTATTCGGAGAATATAAGCCCTGCTCGCGTGAGGTGCGCCGCTTCCCGCTCGCGCTGTTCTGTAGTTTACTATTAATTCTGAACGTGTCGCGTCTCACGTGTCTGTCTATATTGCACCAAATGCGACACTACACTCCCTTGTGAAGTCGATTGGATGAACGGTTCTCGAAATAATCAAAATGCAAACGGACAGACAGACACATAGAGATTACTACCTATATTCCTTACTGAGCGCGAAGCAGCAGTGCAGCCTACGAGTGTTCTACGTGGTGCGCTAAACTGTGGCGCTGTTACAAAATAGCCTAAATTAAAGCATTTAAAGTTGGGGATAAAACATAGGCTAATTATATTTAGAATACAGTAATATATAACTGCTTATAAAGGAATAAATATCAAGGAGTAAATCAATGAAAATTTCTTTATTGGTATAAAAAAAAAAAAAAATGCGACTGGTCGACCAATGAGAATGTCAGTCGACCAAGACGTCATCGACCGATTAGTCGACTAAACGACTAAAGTTGACAGCCCTAGTTAACACTCAGTGTCAGTTTTAAAAATACTGTTATGTTTGGTGTTACCTACCCAGAGCAGATGCTAGCTAGCAGTCAATAGGAGCCTCCTAGTAATGAGCGGCCAGGCAATTTACTCACGTGAATGTATTTTGTCTGTAGTATACGCCAGCGACACCATGCTTTACTGGGATCAGGAGATGACCCAGCCCATAACCCAAACGCTCTATCAACGGGAAGGGGAAAGTACCCTTTACATGGACCATGATTTCACCACTGCTCTGCAAATAGTTCCCCCCGTTTCTGTTTCTGAAACAGGTGAGTGCCCGCTCGCATAACGAAATGCAGTTATATTCCCTTGGTTAATCTATTGCATTAGGCTATGTTGAAATACACCAACCAGTTAAATATGAATAAAACACAAAATGGTTAGTATGCTTGGTAATTGCAGACATGCTTGAAAAAATAACTTGCATGTAATTGCCAAGCATAAATCTAACCATTTTGTGTTTTATTCGTAGGCTACTTTTGAAAACCTTGTTCCCCTAGGTGATCAATATCTGTCTGCCTGTCTGCCTGTCTGTCTGTCTATCTATCTATCTATCTATCTATCTATCTATCTATCTATCTATCTATCTATCTATCTATCTGTCTGTCTGTCTGTCTGTCTGTCTGTCTGAATTATCTATCTAACTAAATTATCTATCGATCTTAATTATCTATCTGTCTGTCTGTCCGTCCGTCCGTCTGAATTATCTATCTATCTATCTAAATTATCTATCTGTCTATCTATCTAGATGAGAACACTACAGCAGAGCTGCCCCAGAACCAGGGTTTCACCAGGGACCAGACCCTTTTTTTGATTGACCTGATGTGCCAACATCTAATGAAAGATGACAGTGAACTTCCTCGCAACCTCGCTGAACTAAACTCTAGGATCAAAATGTCCAGGGGGAAGAAGCGATCCTTCTGGCAGGAAATTGCGGCGAAGTTGAAAAGTCAGTTCAACCAGCATTTTGATGTAGACAAGGTGTCCAGAAAGTGGACCACCCTGGATGATGCATATAAGAAGGCAGTAGACAACAATGCATCCACAGGGAAAGCTCCTACCAAGTTCCAGTTTTTTAAAGAAATGGGGGAACTTATTGGGGGGCATCATGACGTAGATTTCCCGGTAATCGGGACAGCAAAGGGGGTTACTGTTAGGCGGCCAGAGGCCTTCAAGCAACCCTTGATGTTCGGCAACTCTTCTACTGAGGAAGAATTGTCTTCATCCTCCATTGCACATTCCTCAGATTCTGAGAGCGCAGGGCCTTCAACCTTATCACCTCCTCACACCAGTGCTTTGGCACGGAAGAGGAAGCGTCGTGAAGACATAACGCAGGTGATGTCCCGTGTCATTAAAGAGTGCGAGGAAGCCACGCAGCGCCAACACGAAGAAATCATGGGGGAAATTAAAACCACTAATGCTTTATTCAAGCAGATGCTGCAGCAGTCCCATGAGCAACAATAGATAAAAGATATTATTTTTTTTTTATTTGTTTACTGTTTATGTTTTAGGCCTGTTTTTAATGAAGCCTACACCTCTGTACAGTATATGTTATGTTATTTTAAAGGTGCTGCACATATTTTTTTACAAGAGTTTATGTTTACAGAAAATGAGTTATGTTTACAAATGAGTATTTATTTATTTTTTCAAAGGTTTATTTTTACAGAACAAATTGTTTACAAAAAAGATTCATAAAGAATAAAAAAAAAATACAAAAATATAGTATATGTTCAAATAATATACTACGTTGAAATCAAACAGCATCAAAGTAGATAGTGTTCTGAGTTGTTGTGGAAAAAAGTCATTAAATTAAACGATTATAAGGAACCAAACCACTGTCTGATTTGTTTTCTTTTTACATCTGAACATAATGTGTTTAACTTGTTAATCAGAATTTTTCACATGTTAGGCATTGCTTTAACTTGCTTGGATGATAGTAAAAGTGTAAGGGGATGAAATAGAATGCCTATGATAAATATGAGTTTGGATAGGCTAGTAGCATATTCATATTCAAATACTGTAGCATACAGTAATGTTCATTCATTCTCATCCTCTTCACGAGGGCACCTGATTGGGTGCTCATCACATGTACTTTCAGACTCTCCAATACACATATTGTGAAGCGCACAAGCTGCTACAATGACTTTCACAACTACATCTACACGAGAGTATTGTAGTTCACGGAGCCGTCTCCATTTACACTTTAAGCGGCCAAACGCCTGTTCCACTATTACTCTCCCACTGCATATCATTGCATTTCTGCGCAAGTCATCTTCACTCAAGGCTCCATTGTCGCGTTTTGGAGTGACAATGAATGGGAAGCTGTTGCAGACATATGCTCCATCCCCGAGTAGTTTGTAGCCTCCCAACTTCTGTTCATGGGTATTGAAGAATGGGGATAGCCTAAGCATGCGTGCATCTACATGTACTCTACCGGGAGGCCCAGCAAAAATATCTGTGAACCTTCCTAGGTCGTCTACAATACCCTGCAGCAGCACAGAATAGTAGGCCTTCCTGTTTAAATAATCCCCCCCCCCTAACAGGTGGCCGCTGGATTCTGAAATGGCATCCATCAATTGCACCAACTATCCCATCAATTCCGCACGACCTTCTGAACAGAGCTGCTTGGATGGTCTTTTGACAGTCATTTGGCCAGACAATGTAGTGTTCTGCAAGGGCACATGTACGGTCAAGCATTTCAATGATGACATTATGCGCTGCTCCTTGACTGACATCAAATTTATCAGAGATCTCACGAAATGAGTTCTGATTTGCGAGATACCAAAGCAGCATCACCACCTTTTTCTCTACAGGAATTCTTGCAGGACCTCCTGGTGAGTGATCATCAGTCATCCCATGTTGCCTTAATTTATTGCAGAATAGGTGGAACTGCTCTCTGGTGAGCCTCAGATGACTCTTAAATGTGCTGTCCTGCATGTCTAGAACAGTCATCCAGGCAGTTCCGGTTTTTAAGACCGCCGGATTGTCTTGCTCCAGGCAGTGTAGTATGACAAGTCTTCAGAAAAAAAACCCGGGGTCAGTTATTCATTTTATGTATGCGTGTATGTATGGTAGGCCTTATTACAACAACACTGTTTTTTAACTGGTAGGAAAGATTAGGTTAGTAGCTATGCTTCACATAAGGGTAGACCTAGCATTTGCTGCTAAAACAGAAATATTAGCTCTATTAACTCCCTTGTCCTTAAAAAAAAAATCTATTCATGATCTAGAAAATATACAGCATTAGCATATTTTTTACCGTTTGAGTTTTGACAAATCATCTTCTTGCTGTAGCAGATGACTTAAGCAATCTACAATCGTTTTAGGCAGATAACAAGTCTGGATCTGTGTGTCCATCTTTTTCCTACATTACGACAACAAAAGCACTTGAACACAACACACTGGTAAATACCAGTTCACAAGTGGAAAATATCATCTTTTCCACAGCACGTGAAGGCACCATTACTAACGACTGGCTATTCACAGGCTATTCATAGGGTTTCAGTCCCTAATTTCTTTTCTCAAAGTTCACCTCACATTTTAAACTGTATCAAATGCATTTCTTGAATAAAGAAACATTTCAGTAAGCATTCAAAAAATAATAAAAGTATAACTTCTAGGTAGCAGGTGCACCTAGGGCTAGCTAGCATGTTAGCTTAGCACACCATCAACACACAAATATTTATGAGATTAAAACCATGTTTGTGCTGCAAACTTACTTTATAACGCAAGACGAGTATTTTAAATAATCTTCTGTGATCTAATTTGGCTTCAGATAAAAAAATCAGACAGAAAATATACTATTGGATAGTGTTCTGCACAATGATAGTCTATATAGATTAGCATTACATTATAAATATAATCTATTATTATGAAAATACCTGGCATGGCTTGAAAAACACAGGTAACTCAAATATCATTGCAAGCATGTTTATTGTCTTCAAAACATCTGTATCTGCATCAAAGAGTATAGAAGCCCAAGAGGCGAAACTCTGTTGTGTTATGGGTAACAGTCTGTAGATGGCGCTGCGGAGGCGCGTCCGCCATTATGGACTGAAAGCTGCTGGAATCGTTAGCGCCAGTCAATGGCAAAATCCATTTTAGTATGTGTTTATAGGTCATGTGTGCACTTGCTAGATTGCACATCTTTTTTGTACCTTTCCGCCTGTAATAGGACATTCATAGATTGTTTTTTTTTCTTGCCATTGAAACGTTCACTGTGTGCACTTTCACTGAAGATGTTGAAAAAACAAGTTGTTAATATTTTTGTGATATTCTATGTAAAAGAAAAGTCTTTAGAAATGTTCATTTATAATGTTATTTATTTATTTATTTATTTTTCCAAATCATATATATGGTGATGTTCACTAATTTCAAAATCAACATTTGAATAAATATCTTACTGTGTGTCTGCCTATATATTATTTCATGAATTTCTGTTATTCATATAACAAGGAAAATGCATAATAGAACATAAATATTGATAGATTAAAGGTTTGCAGTAATTTTATAATTGTATCTTTGCAAACCGTAGCCTAAGTGGTAGGTTAATGAAGCCAATTCGGTGGGGGACATACACTTACTAAAAAGTACTATAGGAATCTTATAGTATTTTGGGAAAAAATATTATAGTAATCTTATAGGAATACTATAGTAATTTGGGACATACTACATAAGTACGATAAGACTACTATATAAATACTATAGCAGCTTAAAAATATTATAGAGGTATTACAGAACATCATAAGTAGGCTATGTTATGTTCTGTAATACCTCTATAATATCCTAGAGCCGCTATAGTATTTCTATAGTAGTCTTATAGTATTTCTATAGTAATATTTTGTCCCAAAATACTATTTTCCTAAGGGCAATTAGGCCATGCATAACCAACACATAGACGTATATTTTCTGTCATTTAACGTCATTTAACGTCGGTCATCCTCATTAATGTATTTTAAATTGTTTTCATATTTAGATATGACGGCCAGAAAAAATTAATTTATGTTAAGTTTTTGTTATGTTAAGTTTTTCAGTGCCATTGACTCCCATTATTTTTCGGCGTTTTCCTTCAGTTTTCAGTCCATAATGGCGGCCGCGCCGTCACGTCATGGGGGCAACTGTTGCTATGGAGCGTTCTATTGAGTTTCGCCTCTTGGGCTTCTATACTCTTTGTCTGCATGTTACAGCGCGATCTCTGTAGCTTTGTGTGTATCAGTGACGTCCTGGAATGTCACATGATCATGGCTCTTCTTCATGTTCTATATATGGACTATTATTGTGCTTATAGCGCCCTCAGGCTATTGGTATGAATTGAAAACACAGTATCAGAGTACCAAACGCTCATAAAGATTACATCGACGCATTTGGGTATAAATTCAATAAATATGATTCCTGTCTATAGAAATATGATGTAAATCTATGAGAATCTATCAATATTTCTCCAAATCTGCACAGTTTTGAGCTAAAGCCATGAGGGACGTTGTTTTGTGTATCGCTGTCATGACGACAGCACGGAGTTGTTTTATGAATGAAAGCGGCTGACGCGCATAATTCATATTAAAGGTATCGACCCATTTTTTCATTTCATGACTCCTGACACAAATTAAGACATAACTGTCACTATGAGTTTCTCAGAATACAATAGTGGTCAAATACTGAAACTTGAGTATTATATCTTTTTAATTATGTATAGTTTGTCAAGGTATAACCAGAGAATGTCTAATATGGCGAGAAGTTTCACTCTCAGTACACTTCCGGCTTCTGAACTGGTTGCAGTTCCTCTCTGATTCCATATGAGGGCGCTCACAGGACGAGTGCAGAATGAATGGAGGTCTATGGCGCTATACCAATAAAAATCCACTTTTCTCAGGATATAATTTTTTGTCTAGTAATTTGAATGTTGTATTCGAAAGGAGATGCAAATAAATTACACATTGCTGGGTGTTAGATTTTTTTGAGTCACTTATTTGCTTTAAAAAGTCTTTTAAAGTGTCAATGACGTCATACACATGTACGACCAGAGATACTGCTTAACGGCAATCCTTCACTCACTCTGGTGCGTTCGCGCTCTGCACTTTCTTTTCACTCGAGGCATCGACAACACAGCTGACACAGGTAAACACACGTGCTAGAAGAGTTTTTGTTTTGTTTGTTTCTGGTCCCGCTGCGGATGACACGATGCCATCAAGCGGTATCTCTGGTCGTAATCAGTCCTTCACTGACCAATCAGCGTTCATTAGCAGAATGCTAGCGTGTTATGGGCAACAACAACTCAACCTGTAAGAAATCAAAAGGACATAAGTACTCGTTCATTCAACTTTCGACCTAAAACCCATGTTGAACTTGCAAAATCTACAATCAGATCTGAGATTTCTCAACGGCAATCGGGTGAAAGAGACAAATTTAGCCGTCTAGCCCCATTGACTCCCATTCATTTTGCACTCATGGCGATCGCCCCCAGTGGAACTCTGGTGGAACTACAACCAAAATTCGGTACAATAGGACTTAATAGGGAGTGGGCAGGCTCTCCGTAGACGGGCTCTGGTATAACATTAAATCTGATAGTAATTTTGAATTAAATAAATAACCCTTCAGTGCACGGGCGCACTGGCAACGGTTAACAGGTTAAAAAAAAAAAAAAAAAAACTTACATATTGTAGCTTTAAACACCTTACATTTTGATTCCCTGTTAACTGTAGTAACAAACTGTCAGAATAATATACCCATTTGTTGACATTTAGAGAAAACCTTATAATTTAGAAAATAAAATCGTATGTCAGAGGTTATGTCTACCTTCAACAATAGGGGTGTCCTCCCTTGAGATGTAGCCACATCCTCCAGTGTCATATTGCATCAACCAAAACCATTGTATCATTTAAAGAAATAGTGTATCTTTAATTAAAGACCATTGTCATGCTCTTAAAGTGTTAACCCACTAAGCACAGTAAATCAAACTAAACGGCCCACTTTGCCTGCATTCACCCTACATTTATTTTTAAGAGTGCATTTACTATTGGAAGCTATGGCCAAAAAGCCTCTGAAAAGACCAAGAAAAAAAAACATGGGAATGTTCAGGTTATGAAATATACTTTAATGTAGGACACATACAAAGAATACACAAGGAAAATCATGATTATCCTATTTGAATCTGCCCTTCCACCATATCCGACTCCCTCATCTTTGACTCTCAGTGCCTTCCTCCACATATTTTCTTGGGGGGCACTTCAGTCTTCTGCCACAGACTTGGAGTAGTAATACCAATCACACCGAGAGCAATTATCGGTCCAGCATTCCCACTGAGTTTACTCTCCTCATCTGAACCCATTCCCAGATCATCCTCCTTCTCATGAACCGCCACCGCACGTCCCAGAATGGAATAAGGCCCAAAGAGCTTGGCGTCTGGAAGCGTCAGGAACTGCCTTATAACTCCTTTCTCGGAAGCAAAGTTGCCCAGGTCTCCAGGATGATGAGGGTGGTCAACGCCGTTTGGATTATAATGAGGACCAACAGTGATGCAGCCTTGACTGAGGTCTCCATACTGATGGATGTGCATGGCACGCTCTTGACGATCGATGGCAGGCAAACCACGGAGGTTGATTTTCACTTCTAAATCTCCATTGGGGAAGACCTGCTTGAAGAGGATTTGCCCAAAGATCTTTGGCTGGTTACGTGGCAAATTGGAGCCGGGAGTTACTTCACAAGTGGCATAGATTGTGTTGTCAAACTCCACGACTTCCGGCTGTGGAGCTTCGGCAGGCAAACACTCCTCGTTGTGGAACTCTCCTCCTTGTATATGCAGCACCAGCAATATCAGAGGGAATATTAGGATGATTTTCTCCATGTTGATCTTTAAAGCCTACAATGAAGAGTGGATTCAGTGAAATCATGCCATTTGGTTTAAGAATGTAATATTTTTGATAAAAGGTCAAAGCTTTGTTGCAGGGAACTTTGAGAATGGAAGTTGCATTAGGTAAAATAGCACAACCAGATTAGTTTGCAACGGAAAACCATACAAGAACCCAGACAGCAACCAGATCCAGCCCACATCTGGGCCGTGTGTAATCCATGTGTACCAGATGTGGGCCGACACCATGTTGCTGTCAAGAAAACTCTAATTTTTGAATTGCTATGTACCCTTGTGAAAATAATAAAATAAAATAAATGCACTTATTGGTATTGGATGTGTACCTGTACAAAAAAGTAATGCCAAACTAAGAGTTTTACTTTAAAGTACATTATGTTTTAAAAATCTTTTTGTTGTGCTTTAAAGTACACTTAATTTGATCTGTTGTAGCCTACATGTTATTCAATATTAAATATAAAGATTTTCTGATTCTGATATTTTTCACAAGGACAGGTAAAATAAAAGACAAAATCTATACTTTTGCTTAAACTAAACTTTTTTTAGTTGTACTAAATCAAGTCAGTTGATGGAGAAAATGGAATGGAGAAAAAAAAAAAAAAAAACAAGCCTAAAACAGCAAAGGTGCACTACCGTACAGCTGAAAAGTTGTCCTCAATCCGTGTGGAGCCTGAATATTGCAGTCACAAAAATACTACAACGCTTAATCCGTGTGCAGTCCTGACCTGGGGTTGAGAGAATGTTCCTTTTGGCTGCTCTTATAGGAACTCATGTTGAGCTACAAGTTAACCATGATAGTCTGTTAGTCACTAATTAAGTTCACCTGTGTTTCATTTAGCTCCATTTGTTTGCCTGTTTATATATAGCACTCAGTTTATTCAGTTCTTTGTCTTGCATTGCACAATGTGTTCTCCAGTGTTTTGTGTTTATTAAAAAAAGTACTGCTATAGATTCCTCTTCTCTTCATTTGGTGGCTCATTTGTGACTCATTCATTCTTAGTGTACAATTCCACTTGACGTTCATGCTTGACACCACTTCTTATAGCAGATATTCATCAAACATAAGTGAATAGATGACAGTTCTTCCTTTTCAAGAAACCATTTCTACAGACTCTGATGTAGGCCTACCAAGCCTGACAAGCCTATATTACACATGCAATTGGACTGTTATTTGCAGTTTTTTTTACAATTGCTATGACAGATTTTTCAATACAATTTTCCAAAACTCTTAACACGGTTAGTTAGCACTACATCCGTCTGTGTAAGCTATACTATTAACACATTTCGTGTTGCTTTAACACAAAATGCATACAATTAACACAAATTTAAAATGCTTGAACTTCTTTTACACACAAGCTCAAACAAGACCAAAACAATGGATTTGTACTGCCAAATTTACCAATGCTTTAACACTGTATGTCAGAACAGATAACACCATGTTCTAAACCTAACTTTACAGGCTAAAGTCAAGGTAAACAGCTGTTTATATTGTGAATTGAAACACAAATATATCCCCTGTATTTTATCCTATTGTTACTGAGAAACAGCTGATTGAATTATGCAATAATATAAATCACAGCTGATTCCCATCTAGGAAACACACTCAGGTGTTGAGGTTCTTTCAATCGCATGACCATATGGTATACTGTAACCGTACATTCTATAAAGCACTCTGAGATGGGTCTTTTTTTATTGAATTTCTGCAGCAAAAGACCTACACCTGACCTACACCTCAAATGCAGTTTAGTGTGATAGTGTAGACCAAGTGAAACAGCGCTGCGTTACCTCACAAGTTTAATTCGCCAAATAAACTGACTTGTTAACCCTTTTCCACCAAGGCAGTGCTGGTGCTGGTTCACGGCTAGAGCCTAGTTTCAAATGGGTTCTTTGTTTTTCGACACCCAGAGCACCAGCTCTGATCCAGGAAAAGTGGTTCTTAAGTAGCACCAAAACATTGCTGGTCTAGAAGTAAGAACCGCTTGCGTCAGGGGCTGGGGGCGGGGTTACCGTGACCAACAAGACGAACAGAAACTTGTGATCGCCATTTTTCAAATAGCAGCTAATCGAGCTAATAGCAGCTTGATTGTAATCTCCGTCTATGCAAGTTACGGCGAGCTGCACAGACACGTTGGATTCGCCGTGTTTGGATGCCGATGTAGGTTTGCAAAGCCATGAGCATCAATACTGTAGTAACGCAATGACCTCCATTGTTGATGGAAGGCTTGTTCGAGATGCATCGGAGCGACACGGACCGATCGGAGCTGCGGGAGTGTTTGGAGAGCATACGAGTCCTTGTGCTTTTGGATTGCTTTCGCAGTGCTTTGATGTCATGAGCCGATCGGTCTGCGAGAAGCCGAACCATCTCGAACAAGCCTGGTGTGTTTGTGTTTGGCGCTGCCACGCTAGCATTGCTGGGCAACATGAGATGTATACAGTGACCTTGTGGAAAGGCAAACCGGATCTTAGAGAGCTCGTCAGACGAACCAACTCCGGACTGGCAATACTGTAGCTCTGGCTCTGAACTGGCACCTGGTTCATGCTGGTGGAAAAGGGGTATGTGTGAGTATTAATTCAGCACTTGCGGGTAGATCGGTAGAATGAAATGTCCTTATTCCTTTATATCCGCGGGACTCGCATGTGGCTCTGATATCTGTCTCTCATTGGCAATCGCGACCTGCTTCATACCACAGTCATGTTAAAAACATCAATGTACTCACTCACCCATAAACATTATTAGATCCTTCGGCATGACGACAAGTTCCATAATTCCGCTTATGCGTCATCAACCTACACCTTTGTTATTGTAAGAGGTTAGCAAGCCTGGTTAGTACCTGGATGGGAGACCTCCTGAGAAAACCAGGTTGCTGCTGGAAGAGGTGTTAGTGAGGCCAGCAGGGGGTGCTCACCCGTGGTCTATGTGGGACCTAACGCTCCAGTGTAGTGATCGGGACACTATACTGTCAAAGAGCACCATCCTTCCAATGAGACGTTAAACCGAGGTCCTGACTCTCTGTGGTCATTAAAAATCCCAGGATGTCCTTCGAAAAAGAGTAGGGGTGTAACCCCGGCATCCTGGCCAAATTTGCCCCTTGGCCTCTGTCCATCATGGCCTCCTAATCATCCCCATATACTGATTGGGTTCATCACTGTCTCCTCTCCACCAGTAAGCTGGTGTGTGGTGGGCGTTCTGGCCCAATATGGCTGCCGTCGCATCATCCAGGTGGATGCTGCACATTGGTGGTGGTTGAGGATATTCCCCCTTCCATGTAAAGCGCTTTGATTACCCAGAAAAGCGCTATATAAATGTAACGAATTATTATTATTATTATTCTTAAAATGTAGATGCAGAATATAACGCTTTAAAATATGGACACAATTTAAGTTCATCTACAGTGTTTAGAGAAAACAGAGAGAAAAAAAGTTTTACAATATGGTTACCATTTAAAATGTTCCTCTTATTGAATTTTTGTTAGCCTATTTGTTGTTGCATGTGTTGTAGTTCCATTTGTAATATGTTGTAGAGTTCATTAAGATATCTGAAATTCATCATAAAATCATAAAATCAAAATCATAAAATTTCGTCAACACAACATGTTCTAGTTGTTTTGAACTTTACACATGCATTGAGTGAACTGATGAGTATTACTCATCATAGCCTATGTGCTTTTGGGTCTGTTAAATATGCTGTGGAATATGTTTGTGTGATGTGTTAATAAATCATGTGTTTTTAAGATCCAGGATCATTTTTGATAAATTAGGGATGGGTCACATTCCCTGAAAAGAAATTTGTCTGGAGTGCATGATCTCAAAATGTTTATTGGTATATACCTTGCAAATAACACATATCAACTGTATTCAAAATGAAATATTAAAGTCGGACCTTAAAGTTAACAAAAGTAATAAAAAGAAATAAACATCTAGGTACTGTATCTAAATGACAAGTGTCCCACCTTACCTGCATTCAATCTACTAAAAGGGGATTTTAACATCGATGCCATAGAAGAATCATTCCCTCAGAAATTTTTACTTCTGCCTTCAAAGACAAGTACAGTTTTTTACAATCGCTATGACAAATTTTTCAATACTTTTAACAAATTTCCTAAACTCTTAACGCACCAACAACACACTAAGCTCCAACACTAATTTTCTAAATACAATAATACACTATGCCTACCAAAACACTGCAAACATGTCTCAAAATCAAATAACATAGCCGTCCAACAGGAAGATTTAGTCAATCATAGCACAATGTCATAAAAACACTAACATCAGATGGAATTACAGAAACTGCATTATTGTATACGTGTCAGGTCTGCCCTTATACAACAGACAGTATATTGTATTGATCATAGATTGTGTTTTGCACTGCAGTTTCTTTTGAAGCCTCTCTACATTTTAGTTTTGTTGTGTTTACTGTAGGTCTTTTGCTGCAGAAATTCAATAAAAAAAGACCCATCTCAGAGTGCTTTATAGAATGTACGGTTACAGTATACCATATGGTCATGCGATTGAAAGAACCTCAACACCTGAGTGTGTTTCCTAGATGGGAATCAGCTGTGATTTATATTATTGCATAATTCAATCAGCTGTTTCTCAGTAACAATAGGATAAAATACAGGGGATATATTTGTGTTTCAATTCACATTATATAAACAGCTGTTTACCTTGACTTTAGCCTGTAAAGTTAGGTTTAGAACATGGTGTTATCTGTTCTGACATACAGTGTTAAAGCATTGGTAAATTTGGCAGTACAAATCCATTGTTTTGGTCTTGTTTGAGCTTGTGTGTAAAAGAAGTTCAAGCATTTTAAATTTGTGTTAATTGTATGCATTTTGTGTTAAAGCAACACGAAATGTGTTAATAGTATAGCTTACATAGATATAACTAACCGCTTACATAGATAACTAACCGTGTTAAGAGTTTTGGAAAATTGTATTGAAAAATCTGTCATAGCAATCGTAAAAAACTGCAAATAACAGTCCAATTGCATGTGTAATATAGGCTTGTCAGGCTTGGTACATCAGAGTCTGTAGAAATGGTTTCTTGAAAAGGAAGAACGGTAACACTTTACAATAATAGTACATGAATAATCATGTACTAATACCTGAATTAATAATTACTTTACTATGAACTAATGATGAGTTAAGACATGTATTAATGAGGTACTAACCTTAATTACGACATGAGTATCATGAATTCCTACATGAATATACCATCTTAACTACGCGTTAGTACATGCTTGTTAATTAATGTATTAATTAACATTTCGAGGTAAAGTAAATCAAACATGCTCTAGATCAGAAGAAAGATGTACTAAAAGGGCACAATGTTAAATTGTTCATAAATTTAACACCATCAATTGTCACATACATCAGTGAATGACACAAGATGTCTTGAAATATTTATATTAAACCTACTCATTGAACACACATTCCGTTTTAAGTGATTCCACTGCTGCCTTCAAGTGTAAAATACCTACTACACTAGCATATTCATTAAACAGATGCAATTTTCAAAATTAAAATCAGTGTTAGCACAGATGATGGTTATTTTCTGGATTTGTTTACTGTCTTTCTGTCTCTATCATAATGCATTCGGATGTTAGTCTTGTTTGCTGGCTCTTCTTTGGGGCCACTATTGCCCCTTCAAAATTTGTCCACTTTTTTCCTACCGTTCAGTTCCTTCTCCATCTAATTCAGGCACAGCACCTCTGCTCTTCCACTTCTTTACAAACCACCGACAAGCACCAAATGATATCTGATTTAGAAGAGCTGAATATGTATAAAACATGTGTAATTGATACATTTTTGAAGATTTACTCTTGGAGGGCCAACACAAGAAATTACATGATACATTAACAAATCATGAATTCATGTTACTTTCCAAGTAATTAATGATGTTAGTAATGATGTGCCCCCCCAAGTAAAGTCATGACATTATGATACATTAACAAGTCATGAATTCATGTTACTTTTACTTCATGGAGGGGCACATCATTACTAACTCATCATTAATTACTTGGAAAGAAATTAGAATTCATGACTTGTTAATGTATCATAATGTCATGACTTTACTTGGGGGGGCACATCATTACTAACTCATCATTAATTACTTGGAAAATCCAAGAGTAAATCTTCAAAAATGTATCAATTACACATGTTTTATACATATTCAGCTCTTCTAAATCAGATATCATTTGGTGCTTGTCGGTGGTTTGTAAAGAAGTGGAAGAGCAGAGGTGCTGTGCCTGAATTTAGATGGAGAAGGAACTGAACGGTAGGAAAAAAGTGGACAAATTTTGAAGGGGCAATAGTGGCCCCAAAGAAGAGCCAGCAAACAAGACTAACATCCGACTGCATTATGATATAAAGACAGTAAACAAATCCAGAAAATAACCATCATCTGTGCTAACACTGATTTTAATTTTGAAAATTGCATCTGTTTAATGAATATGCTAGTGTAGTAGGTATTTTACACTTGAAGGCAGCAGTGGAATCACTTAAAACGGAATGTGTGTTCAATGAGTAGGTTTAATATAAATATTTCAAGACATCTTGTGTCATTCAATGATGTATGTGACAATTGATGGTGTTAAATTTATGAACAATTTAACATTGTGCCCTTTTAGTACATCTTTCTTCTGATCTAGAGCATGTTTGATTTACTTTACCTCGAAATGTTAATTAATACATTAATTAACAAGCATGTACTAACGCGTAGTTAAGATGGTATATTCATGTAGGAATTCATGATACTCATGTCGTAATTAAGGTTAGTACCTCATTAATACATGTCTTAACTCATCATTAGTTCATAGTAAAGTAATTATTAATTCAGGTATTAGTACATGATTATTCATGTACTATTATTGTAAAGTGTTACCGGTTAGACAAACTTAGTCCCGGTCACGTTGGAAGAAGTTACCGAGCTGGGGACTATTTTCAGGCGCTGCGTCATATCACTACGCCTGCTGCACTCATGGTACAGTTCCTTGATTATTACGCTGGAATGAGAGTAGTTCCTAGCCATATAGGCTTAGAAAATCGCAACTTTTCATTTTCCGTCGATCTTAGTACACGGTTTAACTACAGAAGAGTCAAGTTTTAAATAGGAAAAATATTGAAACTCTTTGGTCATTTTGAAAGAAATGCTACTGGACTCATCAGAATCAATGATCTGTGCTAAGCTATGCTAAAAGTGGTACCGTCAGACCCGGAGTTCGGCTGAATGGATTCTAAAACGGTAAAACTCAACTGTTTAACTCTGGGGGAGATGTAAAATGAGCTTATTTCCGAAAAAAGTGGAGTATCCCTTTAAGGACTTTGCAAGAAATTATGGCTTTGAACATTTAACATCAAGTCCCCTTTACCCGCAATCCAATGGCTTAGAGGAGAAAGGAGTGATCATGAAACGCCTGCTAAAAAAATCCGCTGAGACAGGTGAAGATCCATACCTGGCTGTTCTTAACTACAGAGCATTGGAGAATGGCCTTTCACCGGTGGAAATGCTCATGAATAGGAAACTGCGGACAAAGCTTCCATCAGCGAAGCATCACAAGGCACAGAGTACACTGAACTCTGCGAATGAGAGGCAGGCGAGGCATTACAACAGAACAGCCAAACCGCTGAGTCCACTAGCTCAGGAAGAAGTAGTGCGGGTGAGATGTGATGGACAGTGTGAGAGACGACACCCAGGTCATATGAAGTGTTGACAGAACATGGGAAGATAATGAGGCAGAACAGAAGACACCTGTTTTTTTTTTTTTTGTAAAACCAGGGTAAGCAGAGATTATAAGGGAAGAATTTTGTTAAAGTTTCACATTTAAATGGAGACAACTAAGAATTGTAAATGGTAGAATATAAAGAGTTATTTGTATTATTTTGAAGGAGGATCAAATATTGTTTGTGTATGAAGTTAAAAATAAAAATAAAAAAGAAGGGAATATGTATTGATATGTGTTCCATGCTAACTGGGCCACTAGATGGCAGTATAAAGCGGCAGTAAGCCAAGTTCAACACTGTGTGTTATTGAACAGAATAAAAGCGTTCTGATAACAGTACTTGGTGAGTGAGCCTCGTCAATACAATTAGGATACTTTAATATCTCTGTTACTCTCACCATTCATATATGTAAAAAATAAATAAAAATAAATATGTAATATGTGCACATATTTAGCAAAATGCAAATTTGTCTAGCCAACTAGCGTGCTATGGTCATTAATGTTCCTGAGGTAAATGTAACGTCACGTGTACGTTATAGTGTTCTCCAGCTGTTATTGAGCTCTTCCGCGGGTGAAAAACACTGACTGATCGATATCATGTATGAGGGATATACATTTCGGTAAGTTGTACTGTATCTTTCAACACACCTATTGTTCATTCGTGTTTATTTGCTATTAACCCTCTGGGGTCTGAGCTGTTTTCTGGGCCCTGGAGGTGTTCTGACATGCTCTGACATTTGTTCTTATTTCTGTTACTTGTGACATTTTCATGGCTAAAGTCTGATTACACTGTATTCAGCACAAACTCTGCTGCAATAATATATCAGCAGCATGTGTGTAAAAGTTTGTAGTTTTGAGATAATGACATTTATGCGTGGTTTGTGAAAATACAAAAAAAAATTCTCACTGAAATAAGGTCATGAAACCCATACTGATTATTTCTTCACAAGACTTTTGAAAATTGTATGACGTAGCCTAGAATATTTGCTCTAAAACTATGTGAAAATCACCCTGACTGCTCATTCAGAGAAGACAATATATTGATTTAAAATTTTTACGACGTGTTTTGTGTGATAAAGCTTTATGCGGGAGGGGCGGATCACCTCATTAATATGTAAGCTTTCCACACCTGAGAAAGACAAAGACACTCCCTAATGGCCCTATTAGGAGCTTATCAGGGCCCATCATTCTGAGCAACCTTGCACAAAGAATGAGGAGATTTAAAAAAGAATGGCTTTTAGATTGTTTGGATTTATTTACAACACAACATAATCCAAAGATACACAACAAAAAAGCACTTATTGATAACAATGATCCAAAGAAAGAGACCTTTGTGCCATTCCTAAAAACATTGTACATACCTTTCATTTCCAAGGTGTTTGATTTTCACTTTACCATGTTCATGTACAGAGACATGTACTGTGAATGTTGAAGTCAGCAGGACTCAGTGGCATCTGGGCCCTGAAAAAAACAAAAAAACATACTGATATCAAGAGAAAGGCCTGCACGATTTTGGGAATACATTTTAGATTTTTCTGGTTAAAATTGCTTTTTAAAATTCACAGAATACACACACACACTCACACAAATATTTCCAACAATATATTATATAATGAACACCAGGTTTGTTGTGCCTTGTAGGCATAGGCTATGCGCAGTGCTGCATAAAATAATAACAATATAGCAGCCTATATAAATCTTCCAAATATTTCAGTAACAACTAAGCTAGAGAAAAATATATTGATTATCATGTTACTTCAAATGTTTCCATTCGTTATGATGATATGAAATGAGATAATAGTAAAAACATGAAGCCGTTTGGAGCGTTTTGCTTTTCCAAAATATGATACATTCAAACGCGATCGCGATCCAAAATATGATACATTCAAACGCGATCGCGCTCAAATATAAAACATTATGGTTACCATATACATATCTACGTTTGAGCAGATATCCACAAACACAGTAACAGTAAACACGGGTCTAAATATTATAATATTCACCATATATCTAGCAACATGTTCAACTGCAATGTGAAATTTATGCAACAATAAAAAAACTAAAACATAAGAATTTCTTACCTTATCTTTCTTGTCTTCAAATCGCGTTCTTCTTCTGGGGTAAAGCCAATGTAAGCTCACAGCATGTCTTTCAAACTCGACGAAAAGCAGAGACTGATGAAGTGTTTTGTTTTTGAGGTAATGAGCGCGTTCGCGTTCCATGTGGAGATTTGCATGTGAATATCTTTTGCGCGAGTAGGCGTGGTCAAATTAAAACTAATTAGGAAGCGTTTGAGAAGCTGGACATCTTGTTGGTTTTATACAAATTACTTAAACAGAGAATATTTGTTTTCAGTTTGAATCCGATCATTTAAAAGTACACACTTAAATGTTTATAAAGGTATATGGCTCATAAATGTGTGACAAGTATTCGCTGAGTTTTGTTTCAGTTTATAGACGTGCTCAAGAAAAAAAAGTTCACTGCGACGGAGAGGCAGAACGCACACCCTGTTTATTTTCTTTATTTTTCAAAAGCACAATGTTTTGATTTGATTGTAAGTGGACACATACAAAAGTAGAAATATCACAGATTCTTTTTTTATATTTCTTTTTTCTGTATGACCATAAATGACGGAGTAATTTAAGTTTAAAGTGCTACAATGTAAAGAAAATCCAGCAAAACGCGCCCGCGCGTTTTTCGACCTCAGAGGGTTAACTAGTAATGAAGAGTAAGAGATGATCGTTTCAGGCGATACAGCGATCTGTCACGTCACATTTACAAGCGCCAAAACCGTATTTGTTGTTGAATTTCGTAATAAAATTGACAGAATCTGAGAGCTGAGAGTGTGTTCCCTTTCATGGTCACTCCGAGTTACGTCGGATGACGACGAATGGGGTTTCGCTTAGAAAGCCTCTCACCTTCGAGTAAATAAAACGAGCCAATGGCAAGAAAATGCCATGGGTCTGCGGAATTTGCATAGCGTAAGTCCACCCCACGTCGTGGGTATATAAAGAAATACACTGGCAACATGCAGATATGTTTTCGCTTCAGAGCCAAGAGTTCTCTTCACTCCTGTAAGCCATTCTGAATCATCTTCACTCTACGAGACGAGCGGCTCTTCAGTGTGTTGGTGTGACGGCGCGTTCCAGCGAGATCGCATTGCCTGCTGCTGATCTGTGCAGTGATCTGCCGACAGTGTGTGTGTTTCTCCCTGGGCGCTTTTTCCTCTTTCTAAAAGAGCTGCACGTGGCACGTCTTTTTCAAGACGGCTCACCCGTGTATTTACTGGATGTGGGCACGTGATTCATCTGCCTAACGGTCACGAGCGCTGTTTCGCGTGTTGGGCCTAATCACGCTCGGCAGCGCTCGTGGATGAGTCATGTTTTCATTGCGGGAACATGACCATCGCGATGTTTATAAATCGAGACTCAATGATCTCTGTGTGAGAGTACCCTCTGCCACACCCCAATCTATCTCTTCCTTGAGAGGGGATACTTTGGCTGGTGGCCAGGGTGATCTGAGGGTAATGGTGTGGCATAATTCCGAAGAGCTTTCTTCGGGCCACGCCCCCCTCGACATCGCAAACCGTGGGGCTTCCGTGTGTGCCTGGTTCCTCTCGGGGACCCAGTGTTTTCATTCGGGGCTCCAGCAGATGGTGTCATGTCACTCACAGCATCACACGGCGGGCTTGATTCCTCTGGAAATGAGGATTCAACTGCGTTGCCTACCTCGGGAGTGTCAGCATTAGTCGAGTCAGATCCAGAGCTGATGGCCATGCTTTCCCGGGCAGCTGAAAGCATCGCTGTAGCCTTACGATTGGTTCCTGGGCGCGTGTTGCTCTACAGCAATCGCTCCCAGTACCCTTCTCCCGGACATGCATCAGGACGCCTCCGGCTCGCAAGGGTCCCCGTGACTTATCGCGGCCCGCAGGCGTCCTCTGCCTTCGCTGCACTCGATCGCATGGCGATCATGGGCTGTATGTTCTCTATCACTATCGTGACACAGGCATGCAATACTGTGTGTCGCCTTCGCCTTCGAGACAGTGCTGACTTGGGAGTTCTGTCAGACCAGGCCGCCGTGTAACGCTGGTCCTTCCCTGGCCAACACTGACAGAACGCGGAAACTCGACCACGCCCCCACGCAGGGACGCTATGCCTCCCATGTCCGGGCTGGTCGATCCGCCACGCACACTACTGACCTCCCTCTACAGGCGACATCGGTACCTGCGTGATCCCGGGCCAGGTGATGTCCACAGGTGTGGTCCCCTACAGTCTTCGACCCCCCCCACCAGAAGCAGACTAGTCTGCTTCACGCCAAGGCCACCTCCCTGCGGCCCCTCCCCTCGAGCCTTCACTGGCCCCGAGCAGGAGAGGGTTGCAGGAGGGTGGCACCGCCCGTCTCCGCCCCTTAGCTGGCCAAACGCCGGGCTAAGCAGCACTCTCGAGACGGGCAGCTTACCAGTCTGTCCTGCTGGGTCGCGAGAAACATCAGGCTCGGCTACGCGATTCAGTTCACGCGGTCTCCTCCCCGCTTCAGGGGAGTCCGCTTCACTATGGTCGGTGGCAATGTCCCTGTCATGAGAGCGGAGGTCGCCACCCTACTGGCGAAGGGTGCGATCGAGACTGTTCCTCCAACCGAAACGAAGTCCGGCTTCTACAGCCCCTACTTCATTGTACCGAAAAAATCCGGTGGGTTACGGCCAATCCTCGACCTGCCCGTCTTGAACCGCTCCCTTCACAGGCTGTTGTTCAAGATGCTCACGGCCAAACGCATCCTCCAGTGTGTGCGGCCGCAGGATTGGTTTGCAGCGATCGACCTGAAGGACGCCTACTTCCATGTCTCCATTTTACCTCAAAACAGACCGTTTCTTTGGTTTGCTTTCGAGGGGCGGGCATACCAGTACGCGGTTCTACCATTCGGGCTAGCCCTGTCTCCTCACGTCTTCACGAAAGTTGTCGAGGCAGCCCTTTTTCCCCTCCGGGAACACGGGGTTCACATCCTGAACTATCTCGACGACTGGCTGATCCTAGCTCACTCTCGAGACCAGGTTTGCAAACGCAGGGACCTAGTGCTCCGGCACCTAGCTCGTCTGGGCCTTCGGGTGAACTGGGAGAAGAGCAAACTCTGCCCTGTGTAGAGGATCTCTTTTCTCGGTATGGAGATCGACTCGGTCGCCATGTGCGCGCAGATTATGAGCGAGAGCGCGCAGTCATTGCTGACTTGCCTTCGTCAGTTTGAGGGCAAGTGTGCGGTTCCACTGAAACTATTTCAGAGGCCCCTGGGGCATATGGCATCCGCAGCTGCAGTAACGCCCCTCGGATTGCTTCATATGAGACCACTTCAGCTTTGGCTTCGCGATCGAGTCCCGAGGTGGGCATGGCAACACGGCACGCTCCGAGTCCCAGTGACTCCGGCCTGCCGTCAGACCTTCACCCCGTGGACGAACCTCAGTTTTCTACGGGCCGGAGTGCCCTTAGAACGAGTTTCACAGCATGTTGTTGTATCAGCAGATGCCTCCACCACAGGTTGGGGCGCCATGTGCAATGGACATGCTGCCGCGGGCTCCTGGACAGGACCCCAGCGCCTTTGGCATGTCAATCGCCTCGAGTTGCTGGCTGTATGTCTCACCCTGCACCGCTTCTGTGCGTTGCTCAGGGGTCAGCACGTACTAGTCCGATCAGACAATACCGCAACAGTAGCATACATCAATCATCAAGGTGGTCTACGTTCCCACCATATGTCGCAACTCGCTCGCCACCTCCTCATATGGAGTCAGAAGCATCTGAGGTTGCTTCGAGCCATTTATATCCCAGGAGACCTGAACCTTGCGGCCGACGAGCTGTCTCGGCTTCGGCCTCTCCCTGGAGAATGGAGACTTCATCCCCAGTCGGTTCAGCTGATTTGGGATCAGTTCGGGGACGCACAGTTCGGGGACGCACAGGCACAGGGGACGCACTGTATTATTCATTTTGGTTGCCCCATATTGGCACAACCGGACCTGGTTCCCAGAACTAATACTCCTCGCGACAGCACCTCCCTGGCCAATCCCTCTGAGGGAAGGACCTGCTTTCTCAGGGACGGGGCACCCTATGGCACCCTCGTCCCGATCTTGGAACCTCCACGTGTGGCTCCTGGACGGGTCGACGCAGGTTTGAGTATCCTACCACCAGCGGTGGCTACCATCACTTCCGCTAGAGCATCGTCCATGAGACATGCCTACGCGTTGAAGTGGAACCTCTTCGTCAACTGGTGTTCTTCTAAACATCAAGAACCCATGAAATGCCCGATCAGTGTCGTGCTTTCCTTCCTGCAAGAAGGGTTAGAGCAAAGGCTGTCTCCCTCCACCCTCAAAGTGTATGTTGCCGCCATTGCCGCACATCACGACGCAGTTGATGGTAAGTCTATGGGAAGGCACGACCTGATCATCAGGTTCCTGAGGGGAGCGAGGAGACTGAATCCTCCTCGTCCTCCCCTCGTACCCTCTTGGGACCTCTCAGTGGTTTTAACTGCCCTGCAGAGTGCTCCCTTTGAGCCTCTGCAATCAGTGGAGCTTAAGTTCCTGTCAATGAAGACAGCGCTCCTGGTTGCATTGGCCTCCATCAAGAGGGTAGGGGACCTGCAGGCATTTTCAGTTGACGAAGTGTGCCTGGAATTCGGGCCGGCTAACTCTCAGTTGATCCTGAGACCCCGGCCTGGATATGTGCCCAAGGTTCCCACCAGGTGGTGAACCTGCAAGTGCTACCCTTGGAGGAGGCAGACCCAGCCTTGGCACTGCTCTGTCCAGTACGCGCCCTCCCTGCTTACATAGACAGAACGCAGTGTTTCAGGACCTCAGACCAGCTCTTTGTCTGTTATGGTGGGAAGCTGAAGGGAAAGGCTCTCTCCAAGCAAAGGTTGTCTCACTGGATAGTGGACGCCATTGCTTTGGCATACCAGCAGCAAGGTCGACCATGCCCCCTTGGTGTGACAGCCCACTCCACTCGGAGTGTGGCATCCTCTTGGGCTCTAGCGCATGGCGCCTCGCTAACAGACATTTGTAGAGCTGCAGGCTGGGCGACACCTAACACATTCGCGAGATTCTATAATCTCCAAGTGGAGCCAGTTTCTTCTCATGTACTCGCTTCAACTAGCCGGTACTAGATTCTGCTCAAGTGTCTTCGCTTGCTCGCCATTCCTCTCCACGGACAGGATACGTGCGATATATTCCTCAGGTGAGCCTAATAAGCCCTGAGTCTCCTCCAGCACTGTCAACGTCAACGCCTGAGTTATGCCATCGGCAGCTTTCGCGCTTGACTAGGTGCCTCCATGTGCATGGTTCCCCCCTCTGGGCGACCCCCACATGTGTATTTCCACTGTAAGCCTCTCTGAGCATGTGTCTTTCCCTCGACAAGCCACCTTGCCACCCCTGGGGTTGAAATATTCCACCTGCGGCTGGACACCCCAGTGATACTCCATATGCAGCCCCTCGGGGTCATATGTGTATTCCAAGCGCACCCCCCCCCCCCCCCCCCCTCGGGTTGGGCGTAATTGCATATTTCCATTGAGATATGCTTCCCAGTGTACCTTGGTATTCCTGTGTTAAGTAGGACTCCTTTGTCTGTGCTAGTCTCACGGCAGGGAGCTCAGACTTACGCAGGGCACTGGAAGACAGCCGAGGTGGCGTGATTAGACTGGGGACCCCATTCGTCGTCATCCGACGTAACTCGGAGTGACCACGAAAGGGAACGTCACGGTTACGTATGTAACCCTCGTTCCCTGAGTAGGGAACGGAGACGTTACGTCTCCCTGACACTTCTCCCTGCCACTTCCGCTGGAACGCCGGAGTTCAGTCTCGGCTCCTCAGCGAAGAAACATATCTGCATGTTGCCAGCGTACTTCCTTATATAACTACGACGTGGGGCGGACTTATCCTATGCAAATTCCGCAGACCCATGGCATTTTCTTGCCATTGGCTCGTTTTGTATACTCGAAGGTGAGAGGCTCCCTACTCAGGGAACGAGGGTTACATACGAAACCGAGACGTTTCATATCAGTCCTCTTTGCTTCATGATTTTCCTCTGCGTGAGAAACTGGATGTGTGTCGTGAGAGCGAGTGAAAAGTGTTGATTGCCTGATTCTCAGCATTGGCAGCCCTGCATGAAGTCAAATTAATTTCCATAACACACCATGATATCTGCATGATATTAGCATTGACCAGCAGGTGTCGCTGTGTGCATTCCAAACCTGGAGAAATCAACCACTTTTACACACATCAGGCTGGAAAGCTTTAAAGCTTCATGAAGCTTCATCTCACCATCACTACCTTCAGGTTCACTCAGCTCAACAGTTATACGCTATATTAGCAATAATGATTATTTTGGGAGACGTGGATGAGCTTTGATTGGTGGTTCCCATCATGCACTGCAACATTAGGCTTTATGTTTATTTCACCAGTGATGGTTGATCAGATGAGAGGAAGTTAATAACCACAGGAGGAGCTGATGATGTTTAAAGGAGGAGCTGTAACTATATATAATGAAGAGGAAGACTGACAGAAACAGAAAATGGCTGATAAGTGTGATCTGTGTGTGCTGGGACTGATCATTATCTCTTCACTTCTCACAGGTAAAGAAATCTGTATTTTCTCTAAAGACATTTAGTGGAATTAGTCTGGAAAGAGTTCATTTGAACATGCTCAGTTTATTCTTGCACACATTCACGTTGTGATCTCAGAGTTGTGTATTGATACACACAGATCATACTGTATTATTCCTGATACTGGACATAGTGTCACTCAAACATCTGATGATGAAGAATTATCTTCATATTAAGAGTGTGTCAGTGATTTGAACAGCTCTCTGATAAAGACTAATAGTTTATTCTGGAGAGTGTGTTGTTTGCTTTAAGTCAGGAAAAATACTATGATTTAAAACTTCTGCTTTTTATCCTGGTGTGTTTTATGGTTTCATTTATTAATATATATCTTAATGAACACTGAGATATACTGTGTTTCAGGAACCAGTGGAGTGGATGTGTTCATCAGTTCTGGTGAAAATGTCTCTCTGTCCTGTAATAATGCTCTTTCTGACTGCAACTCAACTACATGGATCTACTCTAACAGACATCCAGCAGAAGTTAAACTGATTACTGGAGGGATAAAGAAGAACGACACAGAGAGACATGAGAGACTGAGTCTGGAGTCTGACTGCTCTCTGAACATCAAGAACGTCACAGTAGAAGATTATGGATTATACACCTGCGAACAATATGTGAATGGAGAACAACAAGGACCTGATGCTGATTTTTATCTGCATGTTCTTCATGGTAAGTTTATGATTATGTGGTCAATTTAAAAAGGGCAGATTCTCCCTTTAAACTCAGATGATGATTGAAGAGTCTGTGATTTGTGTCTTGTGTTCAGTTTCAGTGTCTCCATCATCTTCATCTTCATCTTCATCTTCATCCTCACAGACTGAGATCAGTCCAGGCCACTCTGTGACTCTCTCCTGTCAGTTGTATTCTCTATACTCCTGTTATTATTTTGTCAGTTCTGAGGGAGTTAAGCTGTTGTGGGTGAATCAGACTGGTGTTGATCTGAAGACAGACTCCAGATATCAGATATTATCATCATCATCAGATCAAGATCTCTGTATCATCACTCTGACTACAACACTCCTGAATGAAGATGACAACAGAGAGTGGAGATGTCAGGTTACTCGCAGAAATCAACTGGAGACCTCAGTCAGATACACTGTCAAGTATTCAGGTGAGAAAACACTCTTTTCTGACAGATTTGTGAAAACTTCCACAGATTGGCTCTACTCTTTCTGATGGCTTCATACGTTTTGGAGTTGTAAAATATTAGTGGTCAAAGTCATAAACTGCATAACAATCCTTATAATTCCCAATATTGGCCTCCTACATGGGTCATACATGATATATTGCATAAATCAGACGAGTGTATTAAAGCCTAGTATGACCCATGTAGGAGGTCGGCTTTAGGAATTATAAGGCTTATGTCCTTCATTCAAGCTGAAGGTTTATTTGCAGAAGCTCAACTGTGTTTCACTCTCCTATAAACCAGGAATAAATTATACAGTAACACAGTAATACAGTAATACAGTACAGTCTCTTCTCAACTACTGCCACTGTAAACTGTGATGATGAACACAAACTGCATGTGATGATCGATATGAACATATGATGTTAATGTCCTACAGATGATGCTGAGAAGAAATCAAGCCGAACTACAGCAGCAGCTCCTACACAAGGTTCATGATCACATGATCACTGTATAAATAGATTTATTTTTGGTCAATGGCGATAGTCATTCTCCTCCTGACAGCTTGAGAGTGAAGTAAGAAGATAATAGATGACAGACTCGTGCACATATTCATCATTTCTGTGATGTGAAGCTCCAGTATTATGTGATGATGATGTTGTGTATATGTGGCATTATGTGTTGAACTGAACTAACAGAGGTGATCCACAGATCCAGCTGATACAGCATCAGAAACTGAAGTCAGTGTGACTGCTCTATCATTATACAGAGGTACGACACGTTCATTTATACTGACAGCTTTATAACATTAAACTATCAGTCAGTCTGTAAATGCTTCATCAATAACTGTTGATAGTTGAATACCCTTGACTTCAGTCATGTACAGTTTCTCTTCTTCCTCTCATGTTTCCTGCAGTGATTGTGATTATTGTTGAGATGGCAGTGTTTGCTGCTCCTACTGTGATTCTTCTTCAGATCATCTGTGCAAGAAGAGCTGGTGAGTTTTGAGCCGCACACAATCTGATGATTCACACTCATCTGATCTGGAACAATCAGCAATCATGATAAAAACACATACGAGAGGTCAGTCAATGCTTTTATTTTGCAGGGAGGAAGGACTCGAAGCACCCAGAGGAAATAGAGATGCCGACAATATTAGAATAAAATACTGATGAGTTTAGAGCCAATCTGCAGCAATATTTACAATAGCAGAAACTTACAGAGGATTGTTCATTGTTTTATTGAAAACAGAGAAAAAACAGAGAAAAAACTTTTTTTTACATATAAAAAGCCAGATTTATTTTCATTCATATGGATTTTATGGATATATTTGCCTACAGTGTTGAAAGTCATTCTCTTGCGCTTCATATGTAAACTGCTTTTAAATATAATATTAATACAGTAATGGACAGACTCAGACTGTATAATCTCTCTCTGTTCTGTGTGATGGAGCTGATTTGAGGATTCTTGGATCTTGTCTGTTCATTCCTGTTTTTAGCATTTTTTTTCATTTTGAATGATTGCTATAATTTTCTTAATAAACCTCTGCAGTTGTGTTTAATAAGTCTCCTTTCCTGAGATGTTTGTTAGGAATATGTTAATTCCCCTTCATGAGCTGGTAATGTATCTGTAAGTCCACTGAAGCGAGTTGTAGTTGAGAAGCCGCTTCAATAACCGAGAGCTAGATATTGGGTCTTAAACACCTCACGACACCCTGAAGGACCCACTGAGAGGTCAGACTTGAAGCACTGTTCCTGAGATGCTCTTCTTGGTGGTTAACTGTAAGCAGCAGACAGATCCAGCAAGAGGAGAACTGAGGATTCGGAGGCTCCTCTTGCCAGTCTCAGAGCTTCAATAACCGAGAGCAGGGCCGTCTCAGTTTAGTGGCGCTTCTGAAGCCAGACTGGTTGTTGTCCAGGAGGATGTTCTGTGTGAGAAATGTAGATAGTTGGTCGAAAACGACTCGTTCAAGTGTTTTAGCAAAGTGGTCCAGAAGTTCAGGGAGGCGGAAGTTAAATCAGTGGTGCTTGAGAAATACATCCCAGATCTTCCAGAGCATTTGTAGTGTGGATAAAGGAGTCTGGATCTGATATATTTCTCAAGGCTGGAGAGAGTAAAGCAGAACGTTATAATCCATGTGTAGAAACTCCCTGAAGACAGTTAATATCTGCTTTATAGACGCTCATGTGCAAATGCAGGTTTATTTTACCAAGCTGATGCTATTTATTAATTACTTTACAATACTTTTAAAATCTGTTTTATAATTCAGGAAACTGCTAAAATAAGGAAGGGAGACTAACAGTAATGCTCTTGTGTGCAAAAGAATATCTTATAAACTGTGTTCAGAGCAGATGTGTGTTGAGATAGTGCGGTTCACAATACGCATGTAAAGCAACACTTCACTGTGGCATCGTGTCTCTATACAGCGACTCTAGCAGGATTTAATCACTCAGTTGATCAGAACAGAGGAAGGTAATAACCACAGGAGGAGCTGATGATGTTTAAAGGAGGAGCTGTAACTATATGTAATGAAGAGGAAGACTGACAGAAACAGAAGATGTCTGATAAGTGTGATCTGTGTCTGCTGGGACTGATCATTCTCTCTTCACTTCTCTCTGTCAAGGTTCTCCTCTGACCGTTCTGTCAGTCGTGTCAGTCTAATCTGTCTATTTTAGTGGTGTTTTGTTCTTCCCGCTGTTCCAGAGGATCCTTGCTATTGTTTAGTATATTTTCCCCCCTTAGTTTTCTCTGCTTATTCTGGAGCAATGTAGCTGTTATCTGATTGGCTTGAGTAAACGGTGGGTGGAGTCCACTTATCTGTGGCTTCTTCTGCATGTTGACGCTAGAAGTGTTTCAAAATCCACAGATGCGTGCAGCGATTTACAGATGCACAGATAGCGGTTCACAGATAAATGCCAGGCAGAGTTGTGTTCGTGACAAAACACATTTGTTTAATTTTTTTATTAATTTGTAAATCTCATTTTATTTACTTGTGAGTTTTATACATTTTTGTGAAACTCTTACATTTATTTGTGGATCTTAATCTATTTATTTGTGAATTTGATCATTTTTGTGAATATCTTTACATTTGTTTGTGAATCTCTTTACATTTGTTTGTGAATCTCAATCTATTTATTTGGAATAATGCAACAATCCTAACCCCATACTTTTACTTTGGGACTTTTAGGATATTGGAAATTTCAGTGAAACTTCAGGTGTGTGAAAACCATGTACATGTCCATACACTTGAGATGCACAGAGATGATCAGATACAGGACATTTCTGATTACACACACTAGATGTGTTTAGAGATTTCCAGTATACCAGCAATTGCTGATGTTGTAATGTTTAAATCCTGGTAAGCATGAGGCCAATAAAGTTCTCAGTTCTTATAGCTAGGCAGAACTGCGGATCGTAGGCTACCACACAAGTCTTGTACGTGACCATTTAGTACAGTTATAGGCATCGAAAGATTTATATGCTTTAATAGACTTTGGGGAGAGCTGATGATACTGTAGCAGGAAGCATGACCTCTGACCTCCACGATTTTGGAGGCTCTTTTTGTTAAAGAGAAAAATCTAAAAACTTCTGAAATGGCGACGCAAAACCTGATGGAGAGCGACTGCCGTTGAGTTCTGGCGATGCTGTGCACAAGCAGCCGGAGGTGTGGGAGTGCGCCACGGGCAAAGAGTGTCGTTTAAGAGCTACGTTAGACAGTATGTTTAAAGATCATTTTAGAGGCCAGATGGTTGGCTTGATGCACAGGATCATCGATGCTGCGTGTGATATGAAAAACGATTGTGCGCAGGATATCAAACATGTAACAAATCTCAAAAATGAAACGGATGTCGTAAGAGGTCTGACAAATTCATGGACAGATGAGTTACCTCCATGTTTTTTAACGGCAAAGAGCCGATTGAATCCTCAGAAAAGTTCTGGATGTGTTGCGTGTATGTAGTGACGAGTTCGGAGTCACCGAAATACTCTGTATGTTTACATTTGTGACAGATCTCTGTGTGTCACAGGTGTCAAAAAATGCAAAAACTGACATTGATGAAATAGTTGAAAGTCTGGTCAGCTATACCTAGAGCAAAACATGATAGCCTGCCACGATTTTCTATTCTGGTTAGACCGTCTGTAAATATCGTTATTGTTTTACTTTATGTATGTTATGCCAGTCTATAATTTTCTTCACTACCTCAATGTATGAATGTATACTCAAAAGTATAATGTTGAAATGATTAAGGTCAAAAGGTCAAACCCATCAATCATAATTAATTAAAAAGCCATCAATCATTTTGACACAAGCTGAATCTTAATACTATTAATAAAACAATCAGGGTGCGCTTTCATGGTCTCCGTGAACTGGAGCGCGTCTCAAAAATAGCGCATCTTGATATTTCAAGCACATAATGTTGTAAGCACATAATAAGCACATAATGTTAGATGTTCTGTTTTGACTACTTTTTGAATTTTGGATAATAATATAATGTATAAAGATATATTTACAATAAAATCGTATATATTACATAAAACATGTATAAAATACATATATCTAAAAAAGGGCCTCATTGATTAACTTTGCCTGGGGCCCCCACTCGTTCTATTGGTCTCTTGTGTTACTGAGAACATGCTGTGTATAATGGATCCATGTTTGTGTGTGTGTGTGTGTGTGTGTGTGTGTGTGTGTGTGTGTGTGTGTGTGTGTGTGTGTGTGTGTGTGTGTGTGTGTGTGTTTTAATCAATGTCAAATTGAGTTAAATACTGGTTTAAACAAACTGCATTTAGTCAATATGTTGTTTATTAAATGTCTATGCTGAAAGAGAAGGGCACTATTTGAGCTAAAGCCCAGTATGAGTAATTCGTTTATAATGGTGTGTATGTGTAATATGTGAGTATTTTCTTTTTTTTTTTTTCTTTTTTCCAGCTCAGGCTGGAAACCTGTACATTCTTCTATCCTGCTTCCGTTACGAATCTGTGGGGACCAATCACAAACTGGCTTATCCACCTGGCGCGCTATTGGAGGGTTGCATCCAATCCAATTCCTTTTAGCATATTTGAAATTTCAGTGAAAATTAATGTGTATAACCTGTGTGTGAAAATCCCGTACACGTCCATACACTTGAGATGCACAGAGATGATCAGATACAGGACATTTCTGATTACACACACTAGGGGCCCTATTTTAACGATCTGAAACGCAAGTGTCAAAGCGCAAAGCGCAAGTAACTTTGTGGGCGGGTCTCGGCGCTGTTGCTATTTTCCCGGCGGGATAAATGACTCTTGCGCCGGGCGCAAATCTAAAAGGGGTTGGTCTGAAGTAGCTTCATTATTCATAGGTGTGGTTTGGGCGTAACGTGAAATAAACCAATCAGAGCATCATCTCACATTCCCTTTAAGAGCAGACGCACTTTTTCCTTGGCGTATTGCTATTATAACGGCGGATTTGCCAGGCGCGCGTCAAGAGCGGTTCACAGCCGAGGAGAGCAACGCTCTCGTCACGGCCGTAAAAGAGAGAGAAGTGACATTGGGGATGGGAGAAACACACCCAAATTAGCTTCGGCTAAACAGGCATATAATAATGTGGGTAAATGTGTAAGCTAGATGTATGCTTTTATAATAAATTATTATATTTATAATAAATTATCTATCTATCTATCTATCTATCTATCTATCTATCTATCTATCGTTTGTAATAATATGATTTGCAAAAATGAAAACTGCTGCTTCTGTGTAGATTAGAGAATCACAGTGTATGAGCGTTGTGCACTCTATACATTATGGTCAAGCATGCGCCCTTAAAATAGCATAATGAACAATGCGCAACGCGCCACTGACTTTAGACTAGGTTTTTTCTGGCCAGTGGCGCAATTGTTTTATGGAACAGTAAAATAGCACCAGGGAACGTTTGCGCCAAAACACGCCTCCTTTTTTGCGCTGAACCGCCCAGGGAGCGCAAGTTCATTCCCTAGTTTAGCGACGTGCTTCTGTGGAGGGAAAAGCGCGCTTTGCGCGGGTGCAAAATAGGAATGAAACATGCGTCGGTGTACAAAGTCAATTGCGCTGGGTGCAAGATAGGGCCCTAGATGTGTTCAGAGATTTTCAGTATACCAGCAATTGCTGATGTTGTAATGTTTAAATCCTGGTAAGCATGAGGCCAAGAAAGTTCTCAGTTCTTAAAGATTTATTAAAATCCTAAAGCAATCCAACAGTGTCAGATGTTACATAATGGTCAGCATGTACAACACACTTCAGCTCTTACTCTACACCTTTTATAGGTGACAACATGTGGACTACAGCGTCATCTCCTGACTAATACACAAACACTACATTCCCCCATTACTTAAAGGATTAGTTCACATCAAAATAAACATTTCCTGATAATTTACTCACCCCAATGCCATCCAAGATGTTCATGTCTTTCTTTCTTCAGTGGAAAAGAAATTAAGTTTTTTGAGGAAAACATTTCAGGATTTTTCTCCACACAATGGACTTCCAAATCAATGCAGTTTCAAAGGGCTCTGAAGTGCTTCAAAGGGCTCTGCACGATCCCAGCTGAGGAATAGGGGCTTATCTAGTGAAACGATTGCTCATTTTCCAAAAATAAATAAAAATGTATATACTTTTTAACCACAATTGTTCGTCTTGAGCTGGTGTGTGACGCACCAGGCATTACGTAATCACGTTGGAAAGGTCACGCTGGACGTAGGCGGAAGTACCGCCCCATTGTTTACAAGCGTGGAGAATACTTAGGGGGCGTTACCCTCGGTTTGGGACGGGACTATTTTGCACCGTACTCCCAAATGCCATGGCTTGGTGGAACAGGAAAAAACACAGGAGCAAGATGGGCTAACGCCACACTATTTAAAAAGTGATCACTTATAAAGTGTAAGTAAACAATAAACTATTTAAATGTACACACTCTAAATGTATAAATCTTAAATATTTCTGTGTTCTGTATCACTGTGTTGTGTTTGTTTCCTTTTTCTGTTTAGAAGATAACTGTAAAATCTCCTTTGTAAAAGCTTTACAAGGCATAACTAGTCCTCACTTTAGATGAGCTCACAAAAACAGTTAACTGACCACAACTAAATGCTTTATAACTACCTGAATTAACCATTAATAATTGACACACTAAGTAAATATTACAATATGTCTGAATAATATGTATGAACGTACATTTAAATAGTTGATTTATGTAACCCAGGCCATTAACTCTGGTCACTAATATTAATAATTATTATTATTTTATTTTATTTATATTGCTATAAAACTAATAGTAAGAAAAGAACATGAAGTATAAGGTATTTATTTTATAATAATCCCAAAAGAAAGAAAAGGTTCCTGAACTGATTCCTGATTGGTGAGGTGAAAGGTTAGCCCCGCCCCCTGTTGGAGAGTTCCAAAAGATCGCGCACAAGCAGAAATGTAGAGAGATTGCGAACGACACGAGAGTGAGAGCAGATGCGATTGAGTGATTTGAGGGAGAACAAACTGTTTAATAATCCAGCAATAGATTATTAATAAGTTGAGAAGTAGATTTATGAGGTATTAATTCTTTAAAAAGCCCACGCTTTGAGAAGAGTGCGATGTGAATCTGAACGCGACGAGAAGAAAAGACACTGACGTGATAGGATCTGAACTAAAACTGTTTCTTTGAGAAAATACTTTTTTTTTTTTTTGTCTGTGATTTATATTTCTCCTCGGTGAGTACCAATTTCTTCATAAGAGATGTATTTAGGTAATGTGGATACTGTTTTTGCACTCTTAATGTGAAAAATACATTTGAAAAAGTGATGAGTGATATAAAAAATGTTTGAAAATGCTTTAAGTGTTTTCTAATACAATCTGTGAGTGCATATAGTTATGTTTAAATGTTTGAAAGATTATATTTTTTCTGTTGTGAAGTGTGTGCCATGCGCTGCTAGCTTTGCTAGCTCTGTACACAGACTCTAGTGTGTTAATCAAGCACATGGTGACTAGCATGTATGTGTTGTCTATATCCAAATAATTGAAACAGCATTTTGGTCATTAGAAACTGTTTATTTGAATGAGTTACTGATGATTGTTTTGGCTTTGTTTTTGCAAGGCCGGGTTTTTTTCTTGTGTTTTATTTTTCTCTTTTGTGAGTGTCTGAAAAAATTGCTGCTGTGATCCTGAATCCTGTCCTGTCTGTGGACTCTTATCCCGGGTTTGGACTGGCGAACCATCCCATCGTTTCGTACCTGGAAACAGAGTTGTGAGAAATGGAGTTTTCTGATTGGGTAGGACAGAACTGCATACATTGCGTTTTTCAAGTTTTCCAGGATTTCCCTGAAGACAAAATTAAGTCTTAAGACTGGAGCAACATCTGGGCTGAGCTGTATGTGGGGCAGTCCTGGTACACATCCTACACCAGTAAACACATCTTGGTATCCACTCAGAATGTCAGGTTGGTCTTTGTTCTCTGCTTTGTACACTCTTTTAATCAGTCCGAGTTTTGAGCACGCTTCTCTTCCTAGGATTGCTGGTGAATCCTCTTCTACAATGTGGAATTCTGGGTCAAACTCATTGTCTTTGTAACCACATTTGAGCCTTACTTTACCCTTTGTCTCCATCGTGTGGCCAGAATATGTAACTAATGTGCAGTTTGACTTCTTCAGAGGTGTTTTCTTGTCAGAGGTTTTCTCAAAGTCTTTAAAGGACCACACGGTCCTCTCTGCTCCTGTGTCTAGCTTAAAGGTAAGTGTGCAGTTGTTTATTCTGAATTCTTGAGTCCATTTCTTCTTTTCACTTTCCATGGTAGAGACTGTATTCATTTGTGTCAGCCATTTGCCAGCTGTTTGCTCACTTCGTTCAATTTCAATGGTACGTATAAACAATTCAGCATCTTCTTGTTGTTCAATCTCATGGACTTTTTTCTACAGTCTTCTAGGTTTGCCTTTTTGTTGTGGTGTTTTGCACATGTGGCTAAAACGGTTCCTCCGCGAGCGCTCATTACACATTTTGCCATAAGCCGGACACTTCCTTGGCTCATGTACGTCACCACACCTCGTGCACTCTTCCTTCTCTGTCCCCGTGTGCTTGACATTCGCCTGTCTGACAGTTGACTTTGTCTTCGTGATGTTGTTCACAGCCTCTTCTGCTTCTTCATGCAGCACTTTCATAATATGGCTTTGTGTTATTTCATTGGCACGACAGATATCCACTGCCTTTGCTAGGGTCAAACCCGTTTCCCTGAGAAGCCTAGCTCTCACGGTGTCATTGTTAACACCACAGACAATCTTTACTCAAGTCATCAGTTAATCGTCCACATTCACAGTCTTTCGCCTTATTTTTCAAGCGAGTCACGTTTGCATCAATGGTTTGGTTCGGTCCCTGTGCTCTGGTGAACATATGGAGTTAGGAGGCTTCAACTGCTCCATGGTTTTCCTCTGACACCATGTGATGTTTGTGGACTGTGTATTTTAATAATTCACTGAGACACCAGATTAATGCGTCTAACTTTATCATTTAATTATTTCTCTTTAAAAAGCATCTACAAATGGCATCAGAGTCATTAAAACAATTTAACGAATGTCTGGAAGTGGCAAACACCATGGCTGATGAGTTGGAAACCCAACAAGTAGTTTTTCATCATGGCATTTACCAAAATTTAAAAGAAAATGGCTCTGCACATGCCTCCCCCAAATATATCATTTAGTTTTTAGTTTTAGACTAAAAAGAAAAGAAAGAAAGGGAACTGAAGTCTCCAATGTTTAGAGGCCAGCACGGGATCATCCTAGCACAACGTGTTTGGAGGAAAAATTAGCAAAGACGATCGTAAGAAAATAATAAAACCAATTAACCACTCAGACCACTGGAATGCAGCTAATTAATGAAAAGGTAAGTGTGTTTTTCTATTTGTTTGTTCTGTTGCATGAATTGTATCTTTTCAAATTGAAAGAATGAAAAAAAAAACGAAATAAAAAAATATATATAACAGTAACACACAGTATTTCAAATAAATGATAAACACAGTCTCAAAATTTTCCAATATCAATTTCTGAAATTCAACCTCAAGTTTCTCAATTTCAAGTTCAATGTCTTGTTTTAAAATTCCAAAAGATTTGGGGAAAGTTATTCAAATATGAACACATTCTGTATATTCATAATTAATTGTAATTCGTTGTGGTTAATTGTTTATATATAGAGATACAACTATATGGGCTTTGTATTACCTTTTTGGGTAATTTAAAGTGTGTAAGTGATAACCAATAGTATCAGTTATTGATTATTGATAATTAATAATTGATGATTAATAATCAATAATTGTCCATTCCCCTCTTTTGAGCTGGTGTCGCTACAACACTCTCCGGTTAACCGGCAGGGGAGGGGGACTCGTGACTATTTTTAAAAACAATGTTCAGTGTCGTTTATTGTCAACGGCCACTTTTACGAGCTTTGAAGTCCAGGAAATTCATTTAAATTCCCTCTGTCCTATTCTACTCTTGCTAATCTATCGTCCACCTTCATCTAGTAACTTTATCAATGAGTTTTCTGATCTCCTGGGGGATGCTTTGACGAGATATGACCGTATTTTAATAATTGGTGATTTTAACATTCATGTATGCTGCCCTGCTTCTGCTTTAGCTAAAGACTTTTTAAATGTAATATCCTCTATAAATGTTGTTCAATGGGTAAATGGTCCCACACACTGTCAAGGTCATACACTAGATCTAATACTGTCATACGGTCTATCGGTGGCTGATATTGAAATCAGTGACCTTCCACTCTCAGACCAGTGTTTTTTTTCTACACTTCTTCCAGTTCCACCCAATACAGCACCATCTCATGTACGTTGGTTTCACACCCTAACCTCACATTCCCAGGACATGTTTTCTGGCAAAGAAAGACATTACAAGACTTTAATGATAAATGCTCCAACATTCTTGACTCCATCACACCTTGCAAGCTCATCCATCCCAAACATAAGTCTCAGCCATGGATAAACTGCAACATTACGCCAACAGTGCAGACGGCTCGAACGAAAATGGAAGAAAGACATGCTCCAAACATCATTCGAGATGCTGACTGCCTCGTTAAATAATTTTCAAAAGGCAGAAATGGCAGCAAAGAACAAACTCCTGTCTGATATCATTAAGAGGAATTCACATTGCTCCAGAACTCTCTTTTCAACCATTGACTCTGTTCTTAACCCCTCTGTTAAATCACAGTTTATGATTTCTCAATCAGCTGGCACCCGATCCTATTTTTTCTTGGGTACAGTGGAGCGAACTCGAGCTGGTTTCCCTCCAGACATGCAGGGAAATAACTTTGAAATTAAAGTCCACCTTCTCTCCCCAAGATATTCTTCCCTCTCGCTTTTTAAAACAGGTTATCGATACTGTTGGATCTGACATTCTGAACATTATCAACAATTATAAACTGTTTCAAAGTCGCCACTGTGACTCCCATTCTTATGAAGCCCTCACTTGATCCTGCTGTATATGAGAATTATAGACTTATATCCAACCTGCCATTCATATCTAAAATTCTAGAAAAATCAGTTTTTATGCAGCTGCAGAATTATTAGCTCATTCACTCTATCTCTGACATCTTTCAGTCTGGCTACAAACCCCTTCACAGCACTGAGTCTACTCTTCTAGAAGTCCTCAATGATATTCTCATGACTACTGATGCTGGGGACACTGTAGCCCTAGTGCTATTAGATCTGAGCTCAGCATTTGATTTCGTTAATCATAAGATCCTTTTATCTCGACTGGCACTCAAACATCCTCAGCGACCCACCTCACCTGTGGTGTGCCCCAGGGATCGGTTCTGGCACCTCTACTGTTCTCTCTGTATATGTTACCCCTGGGAACTATCATGAGTAGATTAGGTGTGTCTTACCACTAGATTTGACATCCAAATCTACATACTGTACCCATAAAACACAAAGATAGCCAAGCATTTGAAGCATTTCAAAAAATTGGGTTTTTATCTTGATAGCAGTCTTAAATTAAACAAACAAATTAACAGCACAGGTAGCGCTAGTTTTTATCACCTTCGCCAGCTAGCCAAGTTAAATAATTTGTAAGTAGAGACCGCTTCGAGACAGTCATTCATGCTTTCATTTCCACACGACTGGACTACTGTAACTCACTATATGTCGGGCTTCTTCTGTCTGCAATCTCTCGTATTCAAATGGTCCAAAACGCAGCTGCCCGTTTGCTCGCCGCCAGCCGTAAACGTGGTCATATTACCCCAATTATGCGCTCTCTACACTGGCTGCCAGTTCGATATCGAATTGTAAAATCTTAACTTTCACCTACAAACCTTGTTGTAATCAAGCCCCTAAATATCTCTCTGATTTAATTGTCAATCACAACCCACCCAGATCACTCAGGTCAAGAGATCAGCATCTTCTGTCTGTCCCTCGATCTCGCTTACGATGCAGAGGTGATGGAGCTTTTGCAGTGGCTGGCCCTCAGTTGTGGAATAACCTCCCACTATATGCTAGAACTGCGTCTACACTATTTAAATCTGTGCTTAAAACTCATCTTTTCTCTTGTGCTTTAAATCCTGTGTAATTCTACTGCTTTTCTTGTCTTAATTTTTATTTTTATTTTCGTGTTTCTAGTCATTTTTGCCTTTTCTGTGTTTTTTTTTTGTGTGTGTGTTTTTTTTTCATGTACTGCACTTTGGCCATCCAAGGTTGATTTTAAATGTGCTTTATTAATACAATTTGATTTGATTTGACTTGATATAAATCATGGTTTTATCATCTGCAGTGCTTTTAAAACATTTTTTTTTTTTTTTTACTTTGTTACAAAAGATTTATTTATAATTTAAAGTATTTAAAAAAAATAATAATAATTTGATAAGAGTTTAATTATTTTGATCTTTACTTTTTTGAAAAAAGCACATCAAATAGTACAACAAATAGTATTTGTACAAAATACAACAATAGTACACACGACACTGTCATTATTAACAGGACCACTAGAGGGCGCTTGACTTTAAAACGTAACTATAGGTGGTAATAAGCTGTTATTACTGTAATAAGCACACACAACCTTCTCTATTAATCACTTTCACCCTCTTTTATCCAGTCTAAAGAACTCTGTTCAACAAAAGCACTGCCCACTTACAAGATTATGAAACAACAAAACTTCCAAGAACTCATTTATTTATTTAATATGTGTTTATGTGTGTGTATATGTTTATGTATCAAGCCTTTTCAAACCATCTAACACACATGTTGGTGCTGTCCCGCTTGTTGCAGATATGATCTGTTTAGTGGTGAGACTGCAGTGAAAAGCAAACCTACTTGTCTTTGAAGTACTTTATTCTTGCAAGAAGGCCTTAGTACAGTTAATTCCCTTTTAAGGTAATGCTTGGGACTTTCATTAACATAAGCTTGTGAAAGCACATTTTCAGATTATCTACAGATCTTATCACACTTGTCTTATGCAGCACACACACCAAAAGCTCTATATGGAAAGTTCCCCTGTTCCCTTTGACTTATCTTCGGCTTCACACCTTTTCTATCTGTGAAGCAAGATATGCTCCAAGTTCTCTTGAAAAACACATGTGGTTTTAACACCCTGAAACATGTCATGTAACACACACACACACTCTCTCTTCCTATGACCCTTAAGTTCGCAGGCCAAGCTCAAACTAGGCTTTAGGTTGAGCTCGCCCTGCAAATTCAACACATCTTCATTTGAACATTTTATTTCATTTTCAACCATAAAACTGTATGCAATGTCTATTATTTTCTTATTTGATCTTTCAACTTGTCTGATAATCTTTATTAACTGCTGTGCACGATGAATCGGTTCGTCTCGAGGGGGTTGAGTCTTGGTGGAAGACCTTCGCCAGCGTCTTTCTCTCCTTCTCTGTCTTGCGAGCTCTCTGTACTTTTCACACATTCTCTTTTATTTCGAGAACAACTATTGCAACTATTAACAAATTGTAGCATCTATACATCTGTAGAGGAAAGTTGAGTGTCACTCAGAGTCAAGACCATTCAAGACCACAGAGCAAAATCCTCAGTGTTAAAGTACACAGTTCAGAGTCTATATGAGCCCAATCTACAGAGAGGACAAAGTTACACTGGGATAGTGTATACACGACTTCAACATGAGTCTCTGTACATGAACATGGTAAAGTGAAAATCAAACACCTTGGAAATGAAAGGTATGTACAATGTTTTTAGGAATGGCACAAAGGTCTCTTTCTTTGGGTCATTGTTTTCAATGAGTGCTTTTTTGTCATTTGTTGTGTATATTTGGATTATGTTGTGTTGTAAATAAATCCAAACAATCAAAAAGCCATTCTTTTTTAAATCTCCTCATTCTTTGTGCAATGTTGCTCAGAATGGCAGGGCTTGATAGCTCCTAATAGGGCCATTAGGGGAGTGTCTTTGTCTTTCTCAGGTGTGAAAAGCTTCCATATTACCTTACATAAAACCTTCTTGTTGGTTTCCAGGAGCGAACGCTGGCGCGTCTTAGTTGCCGCTGTTCCCGGGTGTTTATTTGTTTTAAATTATTATTTTAATTCTCACTGAGTTGTTTGGACGCTGTAACGGTCTGGCTTATGTTTTTAAAACGATAAGCACAACATTTGGAGAGATCCGAGTCTGAGTTTTAAAACTCTGTTGTTTACACGGAGTGTCTGGCTACTCTCTGTGCCTAATATCGGAAAAAATGAGGCTCCACGCGATGGTTTCATGGATCATCTTAATCTGGATTATCTTACTTCCACTATTTCAGCCTGCTGTGTCGGTATTTCTATACAGCGCCGAAGAACTTCTACAGTTTCGTTCCAACCGCTACCTGTCTCCTCCGGATCTTCATTTCTATACTGACATCTTTAAGCCTCGTCGCAAATATATTCATCGCGGATCAAGACGGAATTACAATTACGATGACTCAAACTCTATAAAGTCCTTCTGGTCATCATCTGCGCGTTCGACAAGGAAATTGGAACGAACTGTTGATCACTCTGTGCTAGCTCATCTAGGCAAGTCAACACTCATCGAACCAACAACGAACGTTTTTACGTTTGGATTATTCAACATTCGTTCAATCAACAATAAGGCGCCGCTGGTTTGGGATCTACTGAATGACTGTAAGTTTGATTTCTTCTGTTTGACTGAGACATGGCAGCAGCAAAATGATTTTTCTCAGCTGAATCAGTCCATTCCTCCAGGTTTTGCTTATGTCTGTCGGCCCCGAGTCTCGGGTCGAGGTGGTGGTCTAGCAATGCTTTATAATAAGAAATGGAAGGTCTCTACTATAGCTGTGCCTTCCTACGCTACTTTTGAATCCATGGTGCTACAAGTAAATGGACCGGTACCCACTATCATAACAGTTTACCGTCCACCCAAATCTAACACTAACTTTCTAACTGAACTTTCTGCTTTTTTAACTTTATTATGTTCTGCTTCTCCAAATGTGATTATGGTTGGTGATTTTAATATCCACGTGGACAGAGCTACTGCTACTGATACAAAAGACTTTCTATCATGTTTGGACAGTTTTGGACTGGAACAGTTTATTGATTTTCCGACTCATTCAAAGGGTCACACACTCGATCTTATTTGCTGTACTGGAACAACACCTTTTGATTGTAGTTCACGTGACTTGTCTATATCGGATCATAAACTTGTGTCTTTCAGTGCCAAATTAACTGTATCAAAATCTGTTCAAAGCCGTACTATCACATTCCGTAATATTAAGAACACTGATTTGTCTGTGTTTTCTAATGAAGTTGATAACTTGTTGAATATTGACGGACTACTTAGCCTGGACGAGCTTACTTCTTGCTATAATGATCAGCTGCAGAATATTTTAGATGTTGTTGCACCTGTTAGAACTCGGACTGTCTCATTTGCTCATACTGCTCCATGGTATAACTCTGAGTTGCGTCTGTTAAAGGCTAAGGGGCGTCAACTAGAGCGTTTATATACGAGATCTGGTCTAACTGTGCAAAAGGAAATGTATGATCACCACATCAGGGACTACAAAGAAGCCCTTTCTACTGCTAAAACTAGTTATTATGCCAGTATGATAAACTCTGGTGATGGGAATACAAAAATGCTGTTCTCAACAATGAACCGTATTTTGCGACCACCAGATGTTTTCTCGTTGCATTCGCATTCTAATACTACATGTGATATTTTTGATATTGCCAGCAGCCATATCACCCTGTAGCCCAAGACTGGTTGCCCACTGAAGCTAAGCAGGGCTGAGCCTGGTTAGTACCTGGATGGGAGACCTCCTGAGAAAACCAGGTTGCTGCTGGAAGAGGTGTTAGCGAGGCCAGCAGGGGGTGCTCACCCTATGGTCTGTGTGGGTCCTAATGCCCCAGTATAGTGACGGGGACACTATACTGCCAAAAGAGCACCGTCCTTCGGATGAGACGTTAAACCGAGGTCCTGACTCTCTGTGGTCATTAAAAATCCCAGGATGTCCTTCGAAAAAGAGTAGGGGTGTAACCCTGGCATCCTGGCCAAATTTGCCCCTTGGCCTCTGTCCATCATTGCCTCCTAATCATCCCCATATACTGATTGGCTTCATCACTGTCTCCTCTCCACCAGTAAGCTGGTGTGTGGTGGGCGTTCTGGCGCAATATGGCTGCCGTCGCATCATCCAAGTGGATGCTGCACATTGGTGGTGGTTGAGGAGATCCCCCCATCTATGTAAAGCGCTTTGAGGTCTCAGAAAGAGGGCTATATAAATGTAACAAATTATTATTATTATTATTAATTATTATATTTTTATGAATTGTTTCAACGAAAAAATTTAAACTATTCATAAGAATTTAACACCCAACATCGGGGCATGTGGTTTGTTCTCCTCTCTTTATGATGCTTCCAATCTAACTGCTTTCTCTAGTTTTTATTTGCCTACTGAGAATGAAATAGCTGAATATGTTCAAAAATCTAAATCTACTACCTGTCAGTTAGATCCTATTCCTACACATTTTGTTAAGTTTTGTCTACCTTCTTTATTACCCTTGATAACTAAAATTATACATTCTTCTCTTATTACTGGTACTATTCCTTCATCCTTTAAACTAGCGGCAATAACTCCTATACCCAAGAAACCTGGTGCGGATTGTAACAACCCTGAAAACTTTCGACCCATCTCTAATTTACCCTTTCTTTCTAAATTACTGGAAAAAATTGTTGCTCAGCAGGTACATACTCATCTAACGGATAATAACTTCTTTGAGCAATTTCAGTCTGCTTATCGTCCATATCATAGCACGGAGACAGCATTAATTAAAGTCACAAATGATTTGTTAATGGCTGCAGATTCGGGACTTTTATCAATACTCATTCTTCTTGATTTAAGTGCAGCCTTCGACACTATCTCACATAGCATTTTACTGGAAAGATTGATTTCTATTGGGATCACTGGTACAACCTATGATTGGTTTAGATCATATCTATCTGGTCGGACTCAGTTTGTTCAGATAAAACAATTTAAATCGCGGATATCTCAGATAACCAGCGGTGTACCTCAAGGATCAGTCTTGGGCCCTCTTCTGTTTATCATATATTTATTGCCTCTAGGACAGATTTTTCATAAATTTAATATAAATTTTCATTGCTACGCTGACGACACCCAGCTCTATATATCTTCAAAGCCTAGTTCGATATTTCCATCTTCCTCTCTGTTGCTTTGTCTTTCTGAAATCAAATCATGGTTTACATGCAATTTTCTCAAGGTTAATAGCGCAAAGACTGAAATTTTATTAGTAGGCACTAAAGCAAAACTGCGAAATTGTGAAAGTTTCTCACTTGCTATCGACAACTCTGTTATCTTTCCTTCTTCTCAGGTCAAGAGTCTGGGTGTCGTCCTCGACAGTGCTCTGTCCTATGAGGCACATGTTAATAATATTACAAGGTCAGCATATTATTATCTGCGAAATATTAATGAAATATTAATCGTCTCCAACCATCCCTTTCTGTTAATAGTACTGCTGTTCTGGTGCATGCATTAGTTACTTCTCGAATTGACTATTGCAACTCTCTGCTCAGTGGTGTCTCACAGAAACTCATTCACAAACTTCAGATGGTTCAGAACTCAGCAGCTCGGATCATTACACGAACACCTTTGAATGAGCATATAACCGATCAAATACCGTATCCAATTCAAGATTTTACTTTTTACTTATAAGGCTCTTCATGATCTAGCACCTTCATATCTGAGTGAACTTCTGCATGTGTATTTACCTACTCGATCCCTCAGGTCTTCTGCTTCTGTGACTCTTGTAGTACCATCTGTGCGTTTGACTACGATGGGAAGTCGAGCTTTTAGTTGTATAGCTCCGACAATTTGGAATACTTTACCACAAGATATACGTAATAGTCTTAGTCTCTCAACTTTTAAATCACGTCTTAAAACTCATTTTTTTAGATTAGCCTATCCTGATTGATTTTGGTAATGTCAGTGGGTAGGCTATTGATTTTATGTATTTACTGTTTATTGTGTTGTTGTTTTTTCCTCTGTTTAATCATGTATTTTATTATTGTAAGGTGTCCTTGAGTGTCCTGAAAGGCGCCCACAAATAAAATGAATTATTATTATTATTATTATTATTATTATATTAATGAGCTCCCGCATAAAGCTTTATCACACAAAACATGTCGTAAAAATTTTACATCAATATATTGTCTTATCTGAATGAGCAGTCAGGGTGATTTTCACATAGTTTTAGAGCAAATATTCTAGGCTACGTGATACAATTTTCAAAAGTCTTGTGAAGAAATAATCAGTATGGGTTTCATGACCTTATTTCAGTGACAATTTTTTTATTTGTATTTTCACAAACCACGCATAAATGTCATTATCTCAAAACTACAAACTTTTACACACATGCTGGTGATATATTATTGTAGCAGAGTTTGTGCTGAATACAGTGTAATCAGACTTTAGCCATGAAAATGTCACAAGTTACAGAAATAAGCACAAATGTCAGAGCATGTCAGAACACCTCCAGGACCCAGAAAACAGCTCAGACGACAAAGGGTTAAAGGAGGAGCTGTAACTATATATAATGAAGAGGAAGACTGACAGAAACAGAAAATGGCTGATAAGTGTGATCTGTGTCTGCTGGGACTGATCATTCTCTCTTCACTTCTCACAGGTAAAGAAATCTGTATTTTCTCTAAAGACATTTAGTGAAATTAGTCTGGAAAGAGTTCATTTGAACATGCTCAGTTTATTCTTGCACACATTCACGTTGTGATCTCAGAGTTGTGTATTGATACACACAGATCATACTGTATTATTCCTGATACTGGACATAGTGTCACTCAAACATCTGATGATGAAGAATTATCTTCATATTAAGAGTGTGTCAGTGATTTGAACAGATCTCTGATAAAGACTAATAGTTTATTCTGGAGAGTGTGTTGTTTGCTTTAAGTCAGGAAAAATACTATGATTTAAAACTTCTGCTTTTTATGCTGGTGTGTTTTATGTTTCATTTATTAATATATATCATAATGATCACTGAGATATACTGTGTTTCAGGAACCAGTGGAGTGACTTATGATGAAGTGTTCATCAGTTCTGGTGAAAATGTCTCTCTGTCCTGTAATAAAGCTCTTTCTGACTGCAAATCAACTACATGGATCTACTATGACAGACATTCAGGGAGAGTTGAACTGATTACTGGAGGGATAAAGAATAAAGACACAGAGAGACATGAGAGACTGAGTCTGGAGTCTGACTGCTCTCTGAACATCAAGAACGTCACAGGAGAAGATTATGGAAGATACACCTGTGAACAATATGTGAATGGAGAACAACAAGGACCTGATGCTGGTGTTCTTCTGCATGTTCTTCATGGTAAGTTTATGATTATGTGCTCAATTTAAAAAGGGCAGATTCTCCCTTTAAACTCAGATGATGATTGAAGAGTCTGTGATTTGTGTCTTGTGTTCAGTTTCAGTGTCTCCATCTTCATCTTCATCCTCACAGACTGAGATCAGTCCAGGCCGCTCTGTGACTCTCTCCTGTCGGTTGTATACATATTATAGACTCTCCTGTGATAATTGGGTCAGTTCTGAGGGATATGAGCTGTTGTGGGTGAATCAGACTGGTGTTGATCTGAAGACAGACTCCAGATATCAGATATTATCATCATCAGATCAAGATCACTGTATCCTCACTCTGACTACAACACTCCTGAATGAAGATGACAACAGAGAGTGGAGATGTCAGCTTACTCGCAGAGATCAACTCAAGATCTCAGTCAGATACACTGTCAAGTATTTAGGTGAGAAAACACTCTTTTCTGACAGATTTGTGAAAACTTCCACAGATTGGCTCTACTCTTTCTGATGGCTTCATACGTTTTGGAGTTGTAAAATATTAGTGGTCAAAGTCATAAACTGCATAACAATCCTTATAATTCCCAATATTGGCCTCCTACATGGGTCATACATGATATATTGCATAAATCAGACGAGTGTATTAAAGCCTAGTATGACCCATGTAGGAGGTCGGCTTTAGGAATTATAAGGCTTATGTCCTTCATTCAAGCTGAAGGTTTATTTGCAGAAGCTCAACTGTGTTTCACTCTCATATAAACCAGGAATAAATTATACAGTAACACAGTTATACAGTAATACAGTACAGTCTCTTCTCAACTACTGCCATTCTCCTCCTGACAGCTTGAGAGTGAAGTAAGAAGATAATAGATGACAGACTCGTGCACATATTCATCATTTCTGTGATGTGAAGCTCCAGTATTATGTGATGATGATGTTGTGTATATGTGGCATTATGTGTTGAACTGAACTAACAGACGTGATCCACAGATCCAGCTGATACAGCATCAGAAACTGAAGTCAGTGTGACTGCTGGATCATTATACAGAGGTACGACACGTTCATTTATACTGACAGCTTTATAACATTAAACTATCAGTCAGTCTGTAAATGCTTCATCAATAACTGTTGATAGTTGAATACCCTTGACTTCAGTCATGTACAGTTTCTCTTCTTCCTCTCATGTTTCCTGCAGCTCCTACTGTGGAATATCTATGTATTGACGGCATCTAAAACATTCAACGTTTCATGTATGAAAATATTCAAATGCACAAATTTTGATGAATCAATATTTCAATATATAAAAAAAATCTGGTTGCCTACTGTGTTAGATTAAACTGAAAAGGGTCATAGCACTTGCATATTGTTGTCCTATTGTTAGTTTAACTGCTTCTGTTGTTCTCATTTCATCATCTAATAAGTGTCCTTTCCTGAGATGTTTGTTAGGAATATGTTAATTCCCCTTCATGAGCTGGTAATGTGTCTGTAAGTCCACTGAAGCGAGTTGTAGTTGAGAAGCCGCTTCAATAACCGAGAGCTAGATATTGGGTCTTAAACACCTCACGACACCCTGAAGGACCCACTGAGAGGTCAGACTTGAAGCACTGTTCCTGAGATGCTCTTCTTGGTGGTTAACTGTAAGCAGCAGACAGATCCAGCAAGAGGAGAACTGAGGATTCGGAGGCTCCTCTTGCCAGTCTCAGAGCTTCAATAACCGAGAGCAGGGCCGTCTCAGTTTAGTGGCGCTTCTGAAGCCAGACTGGTTGTTGTCCAGGAGGATGTTCTGTGTGAGAAATGGAGATAGTTGGTGGAAAACGACTCGTTCAAGTGTTTTAGCAAAGTGGTCCAGAAGTTCAGGGAGGCGGAAGTTAAATCAGTGGTGCTTGAGAAATACATCCCAGATATTCCAGAGCATTTGTAGTGTTGATAAAGGAGTCTGGATCTGATATATTTCTCAAGGCTGGAGAGAGTAAAGCAGAACGTTATAATCCATGTGTAGAAACTCCCTGAAGACAGTTAATATCTGCTTTACAGACGCTCATGTGCAAATGCAGCTTTATTTTACCAAACTGATGCTAATAATTACTTTACAATACTTTTAAAATCTGTTTTATAACTCAGGAGTCATGGATAGTGGAAACCTTTTCAGTAACGAACCAATTTTATCACTAATAATTTCAAGAGTTTACTTCTAGAGTTTAATGGCATGCTGGAAACTGCTAAAATAAAGAAGTGAAACTAAGAGTAATGCTAAGAATAGCCTGTAAGGGTGGATCTCCTGCAGGGGTTCAGTCTGCAAGACTGTCGAATGACTAAAGAAACGTTGTCAGCAAGATGGTAGAAAACTGCACATTTCTTGTCTATTCCACCCACTGCCACTGATACCAGCGACGGAAATAAGCGCAGTTACAACAGCTTAATATGTGGGAGAGCGTTTCTGAAGAGAGTGATGATATTGCATTGCAATATGAAGCACTTCAAAGTCAACACCAAATCAAACTAGTTAGCACATTATTTGTAACTGAACAGGTTTAATGACAAAATATGGTTATGGTTACACTTAAAATAGTTACAAAATAGATGATGATAGCTTATACCATTAATCTTGCCCAGCATATATGAAATATGTTACCAGAGAGAGAGAGAGAGAGAGAGAGAGATAGTGGAGAGAGAGAGAGAGAGAGGGATAGTGGAGAGAGAGAGAGAGAGAGAGAGAGAGAGAGAGAGAGAGAGAGAGAGAGAGAGAGAGAGAGAGAGAGAGAGAGAGAGAGAGAGTAAAACAAGTACATCACCCATTGGACACCATTCAAAACCAACACAAACTGGAATGTTATTCGGCACTAAATCGAGAGTACACTGTTGCGAACTACCTAAACATAGTGAGTGATGTGAAGCTCAGGAAAACCCTGACGATGTACAGACTCAGCGAGCACAGCCTGGCCATCGAGTGTGTGTGTGTGTGTGTGTGTGTGTATAGTAATTGTAGTCTGACTACAAGTATATTAAAATGTAATGTAATCTAATTACAAGTGCTATATTTGGAATCTGATTATTTAATCCGGATGTTCCTGGATCCCGGGTTTACATCCAACACTCAATACATGAAGCTTGTTGTATTTTTATACCGCTGTAACACATAAATCATTCTCAGACATAATCATAATCTGTTTAAATTAAACATTGCCCTTACCTTTCAGATTAGGGATGTCTGATGTCTATTCAGGGTTCTCGGCGGAGCACACACACACACCCGCGCACACAGACACACACACACGCGCACACAGACACACACACACACGCGCACACAGACACACACACACGCGCACACAGACACACACACACGCGCACACAGACACACACACGACGGAGCCTCGAAACAGATCAATCTGGAGTTCGAATGCACTGGGTGTTCGCTAGCATTAATATTTCATTACTAAATTCATGAAATACTAATAGGGAAAATTACTCTGAGACTTGTTTAACAAGTTTTACGAATCACCACAACATGACTTTGTTTTATTAAAAAGATTCAGAATAATAAACACATGAGAGTCTTCACCCGAGTTGTGGACCCGAAAAAACCCTCACAAAAACCCTCTTTTTTGGGCCGCCTTCTATCTATGGGCTGTCATCTTAGTACACTTAATTCACTAACATAAGCTTGTGAAAGCACATATTCAGATTTTCTACAGATTGTATCACCCTTGTCTTACGCAGCACACACACCAAAAGCTCTATATGGAAAGTTCCCCTGTTCCTTTGACCCTCTTCGGCTTCACACCTTTTCTATCTGTGAATCTAGAGATGCTCCAAGTCCTCTTCAGAAACACATGTGGTTTTAACACCCTGAAACATGTCCTGTACGTATAGCTACACACACACACACTCTTCCTATGACCCTTAAAGGGATAGTTCATAGTTTATACCAACCTTCTTTAAAATATCATTCTTTGTGTTCAGCAGAAGAAAGGAAATCATACAGGTTTTAGTTCATAGTGTCACTCAAACATCTGATGATGAAGAATTATCTTCATATTAAGAGTGTGTCAGTGATTTGAACAGCTCTCTGATAAAGACCAATAGTTTATTCTGGAGAGTGTGTTGTTTGCTTTAAGTCAGGAAAAATACTATGATTTAAAACTTCTGCTTTTTATGCTGGTGTGTTTTATGTTTCATTTATTAATATATATCATAATGATCACTGAGATATACTGTGTTTCAGGAACCAGAAGAGGTCATCATGTGTTCATCAGTTCTGGTGAAAATGTCTCTCTGTCCTGTAATAAAACTCTTTCTGACTGCAAATCAACTACATGGACCTACTTTAAGAGATTCAGACATTCAGGGATAGTTGAACTGATTACTGGAGGGATAAAGAATAAAGACACAGAGAGACATGAGAGACTGAGTCTGGAGTCTGACTGCTCTCTGAACATCAAGAACGTCACAGGAGAAGATTATGGATTATACAGCTGCCGACAATATGTGAATGGAGAACAACAAGGACCTGTTGCTTATGTTTATCTGTATGTTCTTCATGGTAAGTTTATGATCATGTGGTCAATTTAAAAAGGGCAGATTCTCCCTTTAAACTCAGATGATGATTGAAGAGTCTGTGATTTGTGTCTTGTGTTCAGTTTCAGTGTCTCCATCATCCTCATCTTCATCATCTTCATCATCTTCATCCTCACAGACTGAGATCAGTCCAGGCCGCTCTGTGACTCTCTCCTGTCAGTTGTATACTATATTCTCCTGTAATTATTGGGTCAGGGGATATGAGCTGTTGTGGGTGAATCAGGCTGGTGTTGATCTGAAGACAGACTCCAGATATCAGATATTATCATCATCAGATCCAGATCAATATCGCTGTATCCTCACTCTGACTACAACACTCCTGAATGAAGATGGCAACAGAGAGTGGAGATGTCAGCTTACTCGCAGAGATCAACTCAAGATCTCAGTCAGATACACTGTCAAGTATTTAGGTGAGAAAACACTCTTTTCTGACAGATTTGTGAAAACTTCCACAGATTGGCTCTACTCTTTCTGATGGCTTCATACGTTTTGGAGTTGGAAAATATTAGTGGTCAAAGTCATAAACTGCATAACAATCCTTATAATTCCCAATATTGGCCTCCTACATGGGTCATACATGATATATTGCATAAATCAGACGAGTGTATTAAAGCCTAGTATGACCCATGTAGGAGGTCGGCTTTAGGAATTATAAGGCTTATGTCCTTCATTCAAGCTGAAGGTTTATTTGCAGAAGCTCAACTGTGTTTCACTCTCATATAAACCAGGAATAAATTATACAGTAACACAGTAATACAGTAATACAGTAATACAGTAATACAGTCTCTTCTCAACTACTACCACTGTAAACTGTGATGATGGAACACAAACTGCATGTGATGATCGATATGAAAATATGATGTTAATGTCCTACAGGTGATGCGTCTGAACATTCATCTTCTGCAGCTCCAGTCGCTTCACCAACACTGACTCCAGTCAGAAGCTCAAACTCTGAGAAGACATCAAGCCGAACTACAGCAGCAGCTCCTACACAAGGTTCATGATCACATGATCACTGTATAAATAGATTTATTTTTGGTGAATGGCGATAGTCATTCTCGTCCTGACAGCTTGAGAGTGAAGTAAGAAGATAATAGATGACAGACTCGTGCACATATTCATCATTTCTGTGATGTGAAGCTCCAGTATTATGTGATGATGATGTTGTGTATATGTGGCATTATGTGTTGAACTGAACTAACAGACGTGATCCACAGATCCAGCTGATACAGCATCAGAAACTGAAGTCAGTGTGACTGCTGGATCATTATACAGAGGTACGACACGTTCATTTATACTGACAGCTTTATAACATTAAACTATCAGTCAGTCTGTAAATGCTTCATCAATAACTGTTGATAGTTGAATACCCTTGACTTCAGTCATGTACAGTTTCTCTTCTTCCTCTCATGTTTCCTGCAGATCCTACTGTGGAATATCTATGTATTGACGGCATCTAAAACATGCAACGCTTCATGTATGAAAACATTCAAATGCACAAATATTGGTGAATCAATATAAAAAAAACTGGTACTGCGTTAGATTAAACTGAAAAGGCTCATCGTACTTGCATATTGTTGTCCTATTGTTAGTTTAACTGCTTCTGTTGTTCTCATTTGTAAGTCGCTTTGGATAAAAGCGTCTGTAATGTATGTAGATGTAATCCATGTCTATTTTGTATATCTATCTTGTATATTAATCCTCTTACTTATGCTTATTAATGTTGGTGTCTTGTAAGTCTTGCGGGCTGGGCTTAATCATACGCATGACACAATAATAAAACTTCATTCATTCATTCATTCATTCCATAAAGTTTAGAAAGTTTTTTGTGTGCAAATAACAGCCAAGATTTATTTTCATTTAAATGGTTTTTATGGATATATTTGCCTACAGTGTAGAAAGTCATTCTCTTGCGCTTCATATGTAAACTGCTTTAAATATAATATTAATACAGTAATGGACAGACTCAGACTGTATAATCTCTCTCTGTTCTGTGTGATGGAGCTGATTTGAGGATTCTTGGATCTTGTCTGTTCATTCCTGTTTTTAGCATCTTTTTTCATTTTGAATGATTGCTATAATTTTCTTAATAAACCTCTGCAGTTGTGTTTAATAAGTCTCCTTTCCTGAGATGTTTGTTAGGAATATGTTAATTCCCCTTCATGAGCTGGTAATGTCTCTGTAAGTCCACTGAAGCGAGTTGTAGTTGAGAAGCCGCTTCAATAACCGAGAGCTAGATATTGGGTCTTAAACACCTCACGACACCCTGAAGGACCCACTGAGAGGTCAGACTTGAAGCACTGTTCCTGAGATGCTCTTCTTGGTGGTTAACTGTAAGCAGCAGACAGATCCAGCAAGAGGAGAACTGAGGATTCGGAGGCTCCTCTTGCCAGTCTCAGAGCTTCAATAACCGAGAGCAGGGCCGTCTCAGTTTAGTGGCGCTTCTGAAGCCAGACTGGTTGTTGTCCAGGAGGATGTTCTGTGTGAGAAATGGAGATAGTTGGTGGAAAACGACTCATTCAAGTGTTTTAGCAAAGTGGTCCAGAAGTTCAGGGAGGCGGAAGTTAAATCAGTGGTGCTTGAGAAATACATCCCAGATCTTCCAGAGCATTTGTAGTGTTGATAAAGGAGTCTGGATCTGATATATTTCTCAAGGCTGGAGAGAGTAAAGCAGAACGTTATAATCCATGTGTAGAAACTCCCTGAAGACAGTTAATATCTGCTTTACAGACGCTCATGTGCAAATGCAGCTTTATTTTACCAAGCTGATGCTAATAATTACTTTACAATAATTTTAAAATCTGTTTTATAATTCAGGAGTCATGGATAGTGGAAACATTTTCAGTAACAAACCAATTTTATCAGTAATAATGTAATGATTTTACTTCTAGAGTTTAATGACATGCTGGAAACTGCTAAAATACAGACGTGAAACTATCAGTAATGCTAAGAATAGCCTGTAAGGGTGGATTTCCTGCAGGGGTTCAGTCTGCAAGACTGCCGAATGACTAAAGAAACGTTGTCAGCATGATGGTAGAAAACTGCACATTTCTTGTCTATTCCACCCACTGCCACTGATACCAGCAACGGAAATAAGCGCAGTTACAAGAGCTTAATATGTGGGAGAGCGTTGCTGAAGAGAGGGTTGATATTGCATTGCAATATGAAGCACTTCACAGTCAATACCAAATCAAAACTAGTTAGCACATTATTTGTAACTGAACAGGTTTAATGACAAAATATGGTTATGGTTACACTTAAAATAGTTACAAAATAGATGATGATAGCTTATACCATTAATCTTGCCCAGCATATATGAAATATGTTACCAGAGAGAGAGAGAGAGAGAGAGATAGTGGAGAGAGAGAGAGAGAGAGAGAGATAGTGGAGAGAGAGAGAGAGAGAGAGACCTTTAAAGGGACACTTCACCCATTTGCATTAAGCTTTGTATTGTTAGAAACCCAGTCATATATTATAATAAACGTGGATTTTTCGTTCATTTTTCCCTGAGATGGGAGAAATAAGGATTTAAGTCTTTTACTTCCTGCTTATTATGACGTAAAAATCATCATTTTGCGTCATAATAAGCAGGAAGTCACATTTCATTGAAAAGTGTAGAGACTACAAACACTAGTTCCTCATATTTCCCAGGGGGCGGGACCCGCTCACGCTACAGACCTATTACAGATCAGTGGGTGGGACTTCACTTTCTGAAACTGAAAGCAATATCCTCCATCTTGTTTGGAAGCTAAGCTAACAGGCACTGTGGAGCCAGCTGTGAAGATATGACAATAGCGGAGGGTAACGTTACTCAATATGATGTAGAAGAAGAGGATTTCGGAAGTCTGCTGCTCGAATCGGGTGTTTGTGGCTACCTTTACAAGCCGCATTATAGCGAAGAGCAGCCGAGGCGGAAGACCTGCCTGTCGCGGACGAGAAGCCCAGACTGGCTCGAGTTAGGGCGGACTGGTGGCGCCGGTGATCTCACTATGCAACTACGAACCGCTACGAACACAGAGATAGAGTCCGACTGCGGCAAAGAATTTCTCCTAGACGAAATCTCTGAATCAGACGAGGACACGGACGTTTGTGTTGTGAACCATCCTAGTTTCGCACGGTCACACCGCATCTGACTGAACATCCCGGTAACGTTACCATGCAATAATTCACCATTTCGAAAGAAATACAAATGAGGAGTAATTCATTAATGAGTTCGCCAAATAACTAACGTTAGACATTTTGTGTGAAATGAATTTCAAGCTCCGGTTGTAGGTAGCTAGCCTTATGGACGGATGAGTAATTCATATGCTGTTCTGGATTAGTGGGAGTGGCTTGCGCAGCTGTGCAATGTGGTGCATTGTGGGAGTTGTTGTCTTTCATACAAATGCGTCCTGAAGTTACTTTCTTTCTTTCCTCGGTCAAGAAGGCACCAAATTCAAAATTTATTTTACATTTCGACTACATATATGACCCACTTTCAATGAAGATCAATGTTCCCATGGGTGAAATGCTCCTTTAACACACTTTAATTCCTACTTACATTATAAAAACATTCCTCATAAACATCTATTTTTCACAGATGTACATTGATAAATACACAAATATACCCACTCAAAACTCAAACATTCTTATAAACATTGCAAAGTATTGGATAAAATTTTACAATCCTCATTTAAAACAATTATTTATTTTTTTAACCAAAAAAACCTCATAAATTTAACACCAGCTCATTTTCAAAAATCACTGAGCACAAAACATCATTCAAAGCCCAAATTTCAACAAATCTGTCCATATTATTCATTAGTTTAAAATATGCAAACTCTGCCTTTATTCTAGTTGCTATAAGAGCCTTTAAGACCACCTCAGGGCCGACTTCCCCCTCTCCTTTCAGTTTCCTTTTTCTTGTTAACCATATTGCCATTTTGGCTCCTCCAAACACAAAATTAATTAACGAGATTCTTTTCCTGTCTGATGCAACATATTTTGGTCCAAAAATGAAAAATTCATTATTAAACCCTACCCCGAAATCTCTGACCCACCCATCTAAAATCTGAAACAGTGCTCTTAACCTTAAACAATTTAAAAACAAATGATCTACTGACTCCTCAGTGCCACAAAAAGGACATTCTTTCCCTATAGTGGGGTCGATGTGTGCCACGTGCCTGTTTGTAGCTACCGCCCAGTGAACAACCCTCCATTGGAGATCCGCCGTGCGTTTCTCTATAGGAAGTTTGTATAGGGACCTCCAGCATCCTCTAGGGGACGAGTCTGGCCCGAACAAATCTGACCACTTTGTCTCCTTACAATCCTTGAGCACGTTATAATGGGACACTTTCACACAAATATTGTACATTGCCTTTTTTGAGACAGTCTCGAAACCTTCCAACACAGGAGTCCTGAAATGTAGAAGAGAACCTTCCTCTGGCTCCTCATCCACCGCTGCTGAGACTACCACTTGGGGAAAACGACTCCCTCCATTCTGTTCAGGAACCTCATCTTCCTCTGGGTTTTGTCTGAAGACAGAAGGCAATGCAGAGACAGTTCCATCCATTATTCTCTTCATTACCCTTATGGACTTGATACCTGTCTTGTTGCACATCTCCTCTGGACTTTTCCAGTTTTCACCAGTCTTTAGGTCAGCAATTCTTGTACACCCCGCTCTTGCCATTACATTCTGGATGCTTCTGGGCTCCAGTGCCGGTGCTGGTATCAGCGGGTTATTAAAAAGAGGTTCGTTCTCTGTCCAGTGTCCGATATTTGAAAGCACCCTCTTGACCATGAACGTTGAGGTCCATGCTCTTAAAACTGTCTTGTAGAAAGGGGAAACATTCCTCAAGTCCATGTTTGCCAAGTTGATCAAAAACAATTGCACATCATACTTGAAAATGTTCATTTTCCTCAACACAGCACACGCCGTGTCAGCCCAGCACGGCTCCGCATACAGCAATCTTTGTGCTGCTTGAAGTCGGAATGTCTTTATTCTGCTGTTAATGTCCATTAGGCCTTGTCCTCCCTCATGAACAGGTAGGAAAAGTACAGCAGATTTTTTCCAATGCTGTCCATCCCAGAAAAAGTCAATTAGCTTTCTTTGTAACTCTTCCACTACACTTTCTGGGGGATCCAGAACATTCATTTTGTGCCATAAAGCAGATGCAGCCAGATTGTTCGTGACCAATACCCTGCCCCTATACGATAGCTGGAGCAGAACCCACGACCATCGAGACAACCGGTCACACGTTTTCTCCACCATACCCTCCCAGTTTTTCTGCCTATATTGATCTGTTCCTAAAAATACTCTCAACATTTTCAAACCCTGTCTTCCCCATTTAACTCCCCCTGGAAGCACAGGAGGGGCTATTCCCTGCCAATCTCCTAACAAATATCCTTCACTCTTCTCCCAATTTACTTTAGCTGATGAAGCCTTTTCGTAAACATTTAAAACATTTTTCAAATTCACTACATCCGTTTCACTTCTTATAAAAACAGTGATGTCATCAGCATAGGCCGAAAGAGTGATTGGCCTGTTTTCACAACCTTTAACTAGAAACCCTTGCAGTTTCTCCCTGAGTTTACATAGCATTGGTTCAATTGCTAGAGAGTACAGCTGTCCTGACAAAGGACATCCTTGTCTTATACCTCTCTGAACCAAGACTGGACAACTTAGCCCACCTCCAACCTTTAACATTGCAGAAGCTCCACTGTATAACAGTTTGATCCAAGAGATAAAATTCTCACCAAAACCAAAAGCTTTAAGAGTTTCAAATAAATAAAAATGATCCACCTTATCAAAAGCCTTCTCTTGATCAATTGACAGAAAACCCACATCCTCATTACCCGCATTTGCTAAACTCATTATATCACGCACAAGAAACAGATTGTCCATCATTGTTCTTTTTGGCACACAATATGTCTGAAAATCATTAATAACATGTTTTAACCTATTTGCAAGACACTTAGCTAGAATCTTGTAGTCAGTACACAGTAGAGCTACTGGTCTCCAATTCTTTAACAGTCCTAGGTCACCTTTTTTTGGTAGTAAAGATAAAACCGCTCTTCTACAACTAGTCGGCAGTTCATTTTTCCTGTGAGAAAATCTAAAAACATCAAGCATATCATCTTTTAAAAGAGTCCAGAATTGTTTGTAAAATTCAGAAGGTAGTCCATCTATGCCAGGGGACCGGCCATTAGAAAGTTTCTTGACCGCCTCTGATATTTCATCCAATTGGATATCGGCATCAAGCCATTGTCTCTGATCACCGGTGAGCTTTGGCAAATCCCTTAGTAGATCGTCCATGCAGTTCATGTCACAGTCTCTTGCTTTGAATAAATCAGTATAAAAGTTACTTGCATGGTTTCTCATTTCTTTTGGATTAGTTGTTAAAGTTCCATCTGGTAGTTTCAAATGTAACATGAGTTTTCTTTCTCCTTCTTTCCGCTCCAAGTTCCAAGCATCTATTTCTCGTATTGAGGAAAAACGGGCTCTTATCAAAGCACCTTTTGCTCTTTCATTAAACAGGGACGCCAAAACAGTCTTTTTTTTCTCTTAATGAATCCACTTCTTCTGAATTTTCTTCAATAATTCCTTCTTCGATTTCAGTTATCTCTCTCTCAAGTATTTTGATAGTGTCCTTTACAAGTCTGTTTGAGTGGGCTGTATAGTTCTGGCAAAAGATTCTTATTTGTGCTTTTCCAATCTCCCACCATTGCACTAAATCTTCATAGTCACTTTTTTGCTCTTGCCACTTAGACCAAAATAACCCAAACTTTTCACAAAATAAAGAGTCATGTAATAATTTCAAATTAAAATGCCAATAATAACTAGAACGCTGTGACTTTTTTAAACTCATTTCAATCATGCACAAATGATGATCAGTAAAACCATTTGGAAAAATATTAGCTTTTAAAACCCTATTAGAATTATTTTTACTTACGTAAAACCTATCCAACCTCGCAGCACTAATATAATCATGAGAGGCTTTAACCCATGTGTATTGTTTTATTGTTGGGTGTTTTTCCCTCCAAACATCAGATAATTCATATTTCCTTATAATACTGTTTAATGAATCAGCAGACTGAGGATACGGTTCTTCACTATTTCGGTCTAGTGTAAAATCTAGGGTACAATTCCAATCCCCCCCAAGAACTATATATGCATTATCAAAATTTTCTAATTCACGAGATAGTTTTTTAAAAAATTCCACCCTTTCTGCTCCATTATTTGGGGAGTAAACATTTATGAAAAGAAAAGGAAAACCCATTAACTCCACCTGAACAATCAAAATTCTGCCCTCATCTATTTCATAGGAAGAAATATTAGTCATATTAAGCCTCTTTGAAAACAAAATTGCAACACCACCACTTAAATTAGAGCCATGACTTAGAAAGATCTTACCCTCCCACCACATTTTCCATTCTACTTCATTACCTAAATCGCTATGGGTTTCTTGCAAAAAAAAATATATCCATATGTTTGTTTTGAATCAATTCATACAAAGCAGCTCTCTTACTATTATTCCTTCCTCCATTGATATTAATTGTCCCTATTTTTATGCTCTCCATGAAAAGAGAAAAAAAGAAAGAAAGACAAACAATCAGAAGGAAACAAGAAGAAAAAAACACCCTTTGTGACCTAACCATTACGTACATTTCTTTTTACTGCATTCTTTACTTTTTCCGTAATTTTGTCACAATTTTTCTCAGTCTAAATCTTTTCCTTCGGCTCAATTCTTCGAATCCTACACTCTTCTGTATTTTAACTGCCGATCTCACAAATCTTTCAACATCAGGAAAAAAACTCTTGACATCAAAAGTCTTTCCAAAAGTTTCCTCCAAGAAATCGTTAATTTCTTTCACTGTATATAACTGATCATCACCACACTGAGAAATGATGTCAGACATTTCTGAAAGACTATCGTCATCTCCCATCTCCTCCATTTCATCATCCTTATCATCAACCTCGCCAGCACCTGTATGATCATTCCTGTGTCCAGTTTCATCTTCACATTGAGAAACATTCACCTCAGTTTCCTCCACTCTCTCACCACAAATACCAAGATTATTTATTTCTTCACATCTTACATCCTGATTATTCTGCGTTTTGTTCCTTTCTAATGCATCTCCCTTTTCAGTTTCATCTAGACTCCTAACTGCACTATCCCTCTCACCATCATCCTCAGTTGACCCACTCGGTCCTGCTTTATCATTTGACCCACTCGGTCCTGCTTTGTCATTTGACCCACTCGGTCCAGTTTCTCCATTATTTTCAATGTTCGTTTTACGAGGGCACGCATTTTTTTTGTGTCCTATTTCACCACATTCAAAACATTTTAAACTCCCGGTACTTGCATAAAGCATGTAGGACTTGCCTTCATACATGACTCGAAAGGAAATGTCAAGAGCCGTTGAATCTAAAAACATAAACACTTGTCGTCTAAAAGACGTGACATGTTTCAGTGACTCGTTTTTACATCCTAGTGGAACCGTTTTAATTCCACTAGCTATTTTCCCAAATTTCAACAGTTCCTTTTCAATGTCATGATTTGGTATAAAAGGGGGACAATTCGAGATTGTTATACGGCTTGATTGAGACACCAGCGGAGAAATGACAACATAAACGCCACTCACCCAAATGCCGCTCTCAACCAACCGACTGGTTAAGTTCCGTTCCTTCAGAAAGACCACAACGGCCTTATTCATCCGTGAAGCCGAAACAACATTATCATATCCCACCTGTTCGCCTATCGCCACGAGCACTTCTTCCACTGAAACGCCGGCCTCAGGTACTCATCTAACTCCATGGCGGAGTGAGAGAGAGGAGTCACACCCTCTCGGGTGAACCTCCATCTCAAACACCCGCCAAAAAGTCAAAATCAAACAAAGAAAACACGCTCACCTAAAACTATCGTACGAAGAAAAAAAAGAAAAAGCACACACACAAAAAAAAAATACCTAAAACAGAAAAAAAAAAAAAAACCTAGAAAAACTAGAAAAGAAGTACCAGAAAAGGCCCATTTAAATCGCTCAATCCTCTCACCCGTGAGACACTCACACACCCCAAACTCCAGAGAGAGAGAGAGAGAGAGAGTAAAACAAGTACATCACCCATTGGACACCATTCAAAACCAACACAAACTGGAATGTTATTCGGCACTAAATCGAGAGTACACTGTTGCGAACTACCTAAACATAGTGAGTGATGTGAAGCTCAGGAAAACCCTGACGATGTACAGACTCAGCGAGCACAGCCTGGCCATCGAGTGTGTGTGTGTGTGTGTGTGTATAGTAATTGTAGTCTGACTACAAGTATATTAAAATGTAATGTAATCTAATTACAAGTGCTATATTTGGAATCTGATTATTTAATCCGGATGTTCCTGGATCCCGGGTTTACATCCAACACTCAAAACATGAAGCTTGTTGCATTTTTATACCGCTGTAACACATAAATCATTCTCAGACATAATCATAATCTGTTTAAATTAAACATTGCCCTTACCATTCAGATTAGGGATGTCTGATGTCTATTCAGGGTCCTCGGCACACACACACCCGCGCACACAGACACACACACCCGCGCACACAGACACACACACCCGCGCACACAGACACACGCACGCGCACACAGACACACACACCCGCGCACACAGACACACACACGACGGAGCCTCGAAACAGATCAATCTGGAGTTCGAATGCACTGGGTGTTCGCTAGCATTAATATTTCATTAATAAATTCATGAAATATTAATAGGGAAAATTACTCTGAGACTTGTTTAACAAGTTTTACGAATCACCACAACATGACTTTGTTTTATTAAAAAGATTCAGAATAATAAACACATGAGAGTCTTCACCCGAGTTGTGGACCCGAAAAAACCCTCACAAAAACCCTCTTTTTTGGGCCGCCTTCTATCTATGGGCTGTCATCTTAGTACACTTAATTCACTAACATAAGCTTGTGAAAGCACATATTCAGATTTTCTACAGATTGTATCACCCTTGTCTTACGCAGCACACACACCAAAAGCTCTATATGGAAAGTTCCCCTGTTCCCTTTGACCCTCTTCGGCTTCACACCTTTTCTATCTGTGAATCTAGAGATGCTCCAAGTCCTCTTCAGAAACACATGTGGTTTTAACACCCTGAAACATGTCCTGTACGTATAGCTACACACACACACACACACTCTTCCTATGACCCTTAAAGGGATAGTTCATAGTTTATACCAACCTTCTTTAAAATATCATCTTTTGTGCTCAGCAGAAGAAAGGAAATCATACAGGTTTTAGTTCATAGTTTCACTCAAACATCTGATGATGAAGAATTATCTTCATATTAAGAGTGTGTCAGTGATTTGAACAGCTCTCTGATAAAGACTAATAGTTTATTCTGGAGAGTGTGTTGTTTGCTTTAAGTCAGGAAAAATACTATGATTTAAAACTTCTGCTTTTTATGCTGGTGTGTTTTATGTTTCATTTATTAATATATATCATAATGATCACTGAGATATACTGTGTTTCAGGAACCAGAAGAGGTCCTAATGTGTACATCAGTTCTGGTGAAAATGTCCGTCTGTCCTGTAATAAAGCTCTTTCTGACTGCAAATCAACTACATGGGCCTACGAGAACAGCTTCAGTGATTCAGCAGTTGAACTGATTACTGGAGGGATAAAGAATAAAGACTCAGAGAGACATGAGAGACTGAGTCTGGAGTCTGACTGCTCTCTGAACATCAAGAACGTCACAGTAGAAGATTATGGATTATACAGATGCAGACAATATGTGAATGGAGAACAACAAGGACCTGATGCTGATGTTTTTCTGTATGTTCTTCATGGTAAGTTTATGATTATGTGGTCAATTTAAAAAGAGCAGATTCTCCCTTTAAACTCAGATGATGATTGAAGAGTCTGTGATTTGTGTCTTGTGTTCAGTTTCAGTGTCTCCATCATCATCATCATCTTCATCATCATCTTTATCATCCTCACAGACTGAGATCAGTCCAGGCCGCTCTGTGACTCTCTCCTGTCAGTTGTATTCATATTATAGATTCTCCTGTTATGATTGGGTCAGTTCTGAGGGAGTTGAGCTGTTGTGGGTGAATCAGGCTGGTGTTGATCTGAAGACAGACTCCAGATATCAGATATTATCATCATCAGATCTCTGTATCATCACTCTGACTACAACACTCCTGAATGAAGATGACAACAGAGAGTGGAGATGTCAGCTTACTCGCAGAGATCAACTCTTGACCTCAGTCAGATACACTGTCAAGTATTCAGGTGAGAAAACACTCTTTTCTGACAGATTTGTGAAAACTTCCACAGATTGGCTCTACTCTTTCTGATGGCTTCATACGTTTTGGAGTTGGAAAATATTAGTGGTCAAAGTCATAAACTGCATAACAATCCTCATAATTCCCAATATTGGCCTCCTACATGGGTCATACATGATATATTGCATAAATCAGACGAGTGTATTAAAGCCTAGTATGACCCATGTAGGAGGTCGGCTTTAGGAATTATAAGGCTTATGTCCTTCATTCAAGCTGAAGGTTTATTTGCAGAAGCTCAACTGTGTTTCACTCTCATATAAACCTGGAATAAATTATACAGTAATACAGTTATACAGTTATACAGTAATACAGTACAGTCTCTTCTCAACTACTGCCACTGTAAACTGTGATGATGGAACACAAACTGCAGGTCATGATCAATATGAACATATGATGTTAATGTCCTACAGGTGATGCGTCTGAACATTCATCTTCTGCAGATCCAGTCGCTTCACCAACACTGATTCCAGTCAGAAGCTCAAACTCTGAGAAGACATCAAGCCGAACTACAGCAGCAGCTCCTACACAAGGTTCATGATCACATGATCACTGTATACATAGATTTATTTTTGGTGAATGGCGATAGTCATTCTCCTCCTGACAGCTTGAGAGTGAAGTAAGAAGATAATAGATGACAGACTCATGCACATATTCATCATTTCTGTGATGTGAAGCTCCAGTATTATGTGATGATGATGTTGTGTATATGTGGCATTATGTGTTGAACTGAACTAACAGACGTGATCCACAGATCCAGCTGATACAGCATCAGAAACTGAAGTCAGTGTGACTGCTGGATCATTATACAGAGGTACGACACGTTCATTTATACTGACAGCTTTATAACATTAAACTATCAGTCAGTCTGTAAATGCTTCATCAATAACTGTTGATAGTTGAATACCCTTGACTTCAGTCATGTACAGTTTCTCTTCTTCCTCTCATGTTTCCTGCAGATCCTACTGTGGAATATCTATGTATTGACGGCATCTAAAACATGCAACGCTTCATGTATGAAAACATTCAAATGCACAAATATTGATGAATCAATATAAAAAAAACTGGTACTGCGTTAGATTAAACTGGAAAGGCTCATCGTACTTGCATATTGTTGTCCTATTGTTAGTTTAACTGCTTCTGTTGTTCTCATTTGTAAGTCGCTTTGGATAAAAGCGTCTGTAATGTATGTAGATGTAATCCATGTCTATTTTGTATATCTATCTTGTATATTAATCCTCTTACTTATGCTTATTAATGTTGGTGTCTTGTAAGTCCATGCGGGCTGGGCTTAATCATACGCATGACACAATAATAAAACTTCATTCATTCATTCATTCATTCCATAAAGTTTAGAAAGTTTTTTGTGTGCAAATAACAGCCAAGATTTATTTTCATATATATGGTTTTATGGATATATTTGCCTACAGTGTTGAAAGTCATTCTCTTGCGCTTCATATGTAAACTGCTTTAAATATAATATTAATACAGTAATGGACAGACTCAGACTGTATAATCTCTCTCTGTTCTGTGTGATGGAGCTGATTTGAGGATTCTTGGATCTCGTCTGTTCATTCCTGTTTTTAGCATCTTTTTCATTTTGAATGATTGCTATACTTTTCTTAATAAAACCTCTGCAGTTGTGTTTAATAAGTCTCCTTTCCTGAGATGTTTGTTAGGAATATGTTAATTCCCCTTCATGAGCTGGTAATGTATCTGTAAGTCCACTGAAGCGAGTTGTAGTTGAGAAGCCGCTTCAATAACCGAGAGCTAGATATTGGGTCTTAAACACCTCACGACACCCTGAAGGACCCACTGAGAGGTCAGACTTGAAGCACTGTTCCTGAGATGCTCTTCTTGGTGGTTAACTGTAAGCAGCAGACAGATCCAGCAAGAGGAGAACTGAGGATTCGGAGGCTCCTCTTGCCAGTCTCAGAGCTTCAATAACCGAGAGCAGGGCCGTCTCAGTTTAGTGGCGCTTCTGAAGCCAGACTGGTTGTTGTCCAGGAGGATGTTCTGTGTGAGAAATGTAGATAGTTGGTCGAAAACGACTCGTTCAAGTGTTTTAGCAAAGTGGTCCAGAAGTTCAGGGAGGCGGAAGTTAAATCAGTGGGGCTTGAGAAATACATCCCAGATCTTCCAGAGCATTTGTAGTGTTGATAAAGGAGTCTGGATCTGATATATTTCTCAAGGCTGGAGAGAGTAAAGCAGAACGTTATAATCCATGTGTAGAAACTGTGTTCAGAGCAGATGTGTGTTGAGCCAGTGTGATTAACAGTATACGCTAGGGCTGCACGATATTGGGAAAAAATTATATTGCGATATTTTATTTTTCTGCGATATGTATTGCGATATGAAATCTAATCTAATTTTTTCTTACAAACAAAAATGGGGTAAGCACACTTACATTCTCGTTTTAAATGATTTAAACATCAGAGTATTATTTAAATTAGTGTAAATTATTTGTTTGTAACTTTAGGATATGGTTTGAATTGTTAACATTAGTTAATGTATCTAATAACTAACATGAACTTACCATGAGCAATACTTTTGTTACTGTATTTATTAATCTTTCTTTATCATAGTTTATAAAAATACAGCTGTTCATACTGTCCAACTTTTGATTTCAGTAATGTAGGCTATAGCTAAATGTTGAAATTAACAATGTTGTAGAAGTGCAGTTTACTAATAGTAAATGTTAACTAATGTAGTTAAATATTATGGGTGTAACGGTTCACAAAATTCACGGTTCGGTTCGATACGATACACTTGTGTCACGGTTCGGTACGTTTTTGATAGGCTACAGCCAAAAGAAATGCCAGAGAAATTTCCTTTATTTATTTTTTTATTTTTTATTAAAACTAACATCATAAAGTATGATATTTTTTTACTTTGAGCAATTCTAGAGCTATAATTGACTCTTCTTAGGAGCATATAAAACAAAACAGCTCCTTGGAAAAAATGAAATGTAATATTGTAGTAGTAGTTATAAACAAAGGTTTATTTTAGTTCAGATTAATATTTGAGGGCAGCAATTGTATTCATAATGTCAAAATAAAACCGACGTAATGTTACTTGAAGGCATTATAGCCTACTATTCCTGCCAAACTTCCATGGTTGCAGTTAGTGTTACTGTAGTAAATCCATGGTGAATGTTTGATCTGTTAATAACAGAGAAATGTGAATGTTTCTCACTAGATCTCGCAGCGATGTTATTACTTCTGTGGCGAATTCAAATGCTTTCTTTATCTCTTATTAGCGCTGTGTTGTAACAGCGTCACATGATCACGATCGGCTCGCGCTGCTTTGGTCCAAACTGATAAACGGTCCTTCAACCACACAATAACGAGCAGATTCGTTCCGCTTGCATTACATTTGCCATTTGATGTTGGGCAATGTTGTGGTCGCGCCGGCGTCGCAACGCGCCTACAGAAATAACGAAATTTTGGTCGGCAGGAAAAATGGTCCAACGAACCGTTCGGTTTGAAAATGCGTACCGAAAACCAAACCGAAAGCCTCGTACCGAACGGTTCAATATGAATACGCGTATCGTTACACCCCTATTAACCCTCTGGGGACCAAAAACGCGCCCGCGCGTTTTGCTCGTTTTTTTTTTTTAGCAATGAAAATAAACACTAAATGCTCTGTTAATTTTGATCTTTCATTTTCGTGTAATACATCAATCGATCCTGTTCAGTTTCTATTTTTTTTCTGTATACTCACAATAAAAATAAAGTGTTTTGCTTTTTGACAAATAAAGAAAAATTAACATGATGCGATTTCTGCCTTCTCTCTGTCAGTAAACTCCCATTTGAAACGCGTTCGAAAATGATCTATAACTCCGCGAAAATTCAGTCAAACAGGCAAACAGACCCACGGGCATAAAGCTTGAGATCGCATCTTTTAAATGAAGTAATTTATATAAAAAACAAATATTCTCAGCTTCTGTAATCTGTACAAAAAGAGAGCGACTCCAGTCGAGCTCATTACGAGCCATTCAAAAGTAATTGACCCTTCGCTAAGTCAAGTCAAGTCAAGTCAAATTTTATTTCTATAGCACATTTAAAAACAACAGAGTTGCGCCAAAGTGCTGTACAGAGCTACAGTGTGCAAATAAAAAGCATTAGAATAGACAAGACAAAATACAATTATAGACACGATTACACCCAATATAATCCATTTAATAGATCATATAAAATCAATCAAAAGAGACTTAATTAAAAGCCAGAGAGAATAAATAAGTTTTAAGAGCCGATTTAAAACTGGATAATGACGGGGCAGACCTCACAGCGAAGGGCAAACTGTTCCAGAGTTTAGGTGCCGCAGCAGAGAAGGCCCGACCACCCTTGGTTTTGCAGCGAAAGCGCGGGACAGTTAAAAGAAGCTGATTACAAGACCTGAGAGTTCTTTGGGGAGTGTACAGAGTAAGAAGCTCAGATAGGTATTCTGGTGCAACACCGGATAACGCCTTGTACACAAAAACTGCTATTTTAAAATCGATTCTGAACTTCACCGGAAGCCAATGTAAAGTTTCTAGGATAGGTGAAATGTGATCTCTCTTTTTTGTACCGGTCAGAAGTCTCGCTGCAGCATTTTGAACAATTTGCAGGCGAGAGATTGTAGTTTGAGGCAGACCACAGTACAGGGAATTACAGTAGTCCAGCCGTGATGTAATGAAGGCGTGGATTACAATCTCTAAATCTTTCTGAGACAAGAAATGTTTTACCGTTGCAATCGATCTCAAGTGAAAGAAACTGCCTTTTACCACTGAGCTGACTTGTTTATCAAAGTTAAGTGCCGAATCAAATGTAAATCCGAGATTCCTTACATGAGGTCGAGCACTGACAGGGATCGAACCAGAATTAGAAGTAGATGAGAAGCTAGAGGGGCCTAAAGTCAAAATTTCGCTCTTACTTTCATTTAATTGTAAGAAATTATTTGCCATCCAACATTTGATCTCCTCAAAACAGTCACACAGTGCTTCCAGGGGATAAGACATATCAGTTTTTGCCGGTAGATAAAACTGTGTATCGTCAGCGTAACAGTGATAGGATATCCTATGTTTCTCAAAAATGGCACCCAGTGGCAACATATAGAGTGAAAAGAGGAGCTAAGCCCCGCCCTCCTTAGTTACTGTTGCTACGCCTGTCAAGCTTTTGCGCCTGGCACGTCTATTACATGTATGCACCGGTTTCAGACATTCCCAAGGAGATAATTAGTCATTTTTGGCGAACAGGTGAAATATCTGAGAGAGCAAGACAAAAGGGACTGCAGTATGCATTCGAGGGATATATCCACGACATAATATGCAAACGATTAGAGAATAATTTCATCAAAATTGAAGCTAAAGCCTAGATCGTTAGGTCCCAGCGCAAGCAGCAGCGCCTGATACGCTGACCATTCAAATGGGAAACACACAAATTGAGGAAAAGCTATGTTCAAGCACAGCAGGGTGGGTGAAATTTGAAAATCTAATATTTATAAATCAAACAGCTTATCCATAAGTATTGTGGAATAAACACAAGACATTAGCCTGACCACTTTGCAATAACATTCTCCCGCTTATATTTTTAGCGCGCCAGGCTACTGCTCACACGTCGTGGGTCACATAAGTGACTAACGTTACTGTTATGAACTGATTAACGTTAAGTTTGCATACCAACCTTTTCCTTGGAGATCTCTGGCAAGCCCCCTGATGTTCCCTCCTTTTACTAACTACCTTTTACTTTTACTAGAACTAACACCGGGAGAGTCGCGATCGGATTGGGGTACTAGTTTGGCCGTCTATTAACAAAATGCTGAAATATATTTTTAAGTAACGTTATGTCAGTGAGCCTCCGTCTTGCCTTTAATCACACTGCTTGATCCACGAGCTGGACAATAACTTTATTCTAGAGCTGCTATAAAGCCAAAACACTTTACTTTTAATTTCCTATTATCAATGTTAAGCTGCTTTGGAACAATCTACATTGTTAAAAGCGTTATATAAATGAAGATGACGCCCGGCATTTCTCCCCTTGGGTTTTAGGTTTCGGGAAGGGAACAAAATCCACCACCCCGTCCAAACCTTTAGGATACTGGGTATCAGATTTGCACAATCCATACGCACAACGCTTCGGCATGTTTCCCTCGCTCGAAAGCTTGCCAGACCTCCCGCGCCTAGTTACGGTTGCTAAGCCACGATTGGCCAGTGGCGGTTTTCGGGCGTGGCTTAGCGAAGGGTCAATTTGACCACTCCCCGGAGAGCGCGTGCTATTCAAACGCAAATTCTGAGAACGCCCACATCAGCTGTAAACAAAGCGCGTTGCAATCGAGTGAGGCATAATATAGCCTAGCCTACCTGGTGAAAAGTTTCCTCAGAAAAAAGCGCCGCGAGTGAGGCATAATATAGCTAGACATTCTCTGATATAGCCTACCTTATGGAGAAAAGTTTGCTCAGAACAGTGCTGATATGAGGAGCAATATCTCCTGATATGAGGAGCAGATCCCGCTGAGGAGTGAGGTAGGCTGTTTTCTTTTCTCAAGTGTGGAATAACGTTATGGAATAACGTTAGTGTAGGCCTATGCAAACCGCAAAAAGATGAATCGCATTTCTATAATATGACTCGCCTTTCTGTGAGATGAATGAAGGGTACATATTTGTAAAGACTGTTTAGCCTAAATATGAATCGCGCGTCTGTGTGTGAAAGAATAAACTGCTTTGCTATAGCCTACTGAGATGAGTAAAAATCGACTGGAATATGTTGAAATAAAATGTATTTGTATAAGCAACGTATTAACCTGTTAAGCGTTGCCAGTGCGTCGGCGCACTGAAGCGTTATTTATTTATTTAATTCAAAATTACTATCAGATTTTATGTTATACCTTGACAAACTATACATAATTAAAAAGATATAATACTCAAGTTTCAGTATTTGACCACTATTGTATTCTGAGAAACTCATAGTGACAGTTATGTCTTAATTTGTGTCAGGAGTTATGAAATGAAAAAATGAGTCGATACCTTTAATATGAATTATGCGCGTCAGCCGCTTTCATTCATAAAAAACTCCGTGCTGTCGTCATGACAGCGATAAACAAAACAACGTGCCTCAGGGCTTTAGCTCAAAAATGTGCAGATTTGGAGAAATATTGATAGATTCTCATAGATTTACATCATATTTCTATAGACAGGAATAATATTTATTGAATTTATACCCAAATGCGTCGATGTAATCTTTATGAGCGTTTGGTACTTTGATACTGTGTTTTTTAATTCATACCAATAGCCTGAGGGCGCTATATGCACAATTATAGTCCATATATGGAACATGAAGAAGAGCCATGATCATGTGACATTCCAGGACGTTAAAAATAAAGTCATTTGACATGGTCTTGAAAAACATTGAACTATATCCAGAGTTTTGGACTTATTATCTTCAGATTTTAAACATAAAATGTTTAGACATGTGGCTTTAGCTATAATGCATTTCTAGATTGCTACAGTGCCAACTTCAATTTTATTTTCATGAGGATGTTTCATAAAAAATAATTTCTAATAACTTTACAAAACTTTGAAGCTATTTATAATAATTTTTTTCATTATGACAATAATTAATTCTACATTTACAATAAACTGCCAGGTGTCAGCTTTCAAATGAGATCATACTTGTGCTTTTAGTACAAAGGGTTCATGAACTGTATGTGTTTCAGTTTGGGTATGTCATTTCTGGGGATTTTTCAAAAGTGGGGTTGCAGCTTAACAGGTTAAACTGCAAATTAGCATTTATATGCCCTAATATTTCATAAAAACAACGTTACAGTCAGTCACTTGTTGACTAGATTTGGGTACAGTTTTTAGGCTACTGTAGAATATACTGCCACATCAAATAACTTTTGTTTAGCAATTTCTGCTCATCTAACGTTATATATATATATAACTATATTATTTATATATATTTATATATATATATATATATATATATAACTATATTATGTATATATATATATATATATATATATTTATTTATATATATATATATATATATATATATAACTATATTATGTATATATATATATATATATATATATATATATATATATATATATATTTATATATATATATATATATTTATATATATATTATATATATATATTTGCTATATTCAAACTAATGAATACATATATGATAAAATGTAGGCCTATAATCTTTTCTCTTTTTTTTTTTTACAAAGAAAGAGTACACTTGAAATATTGTTGAAATTGTAATTATTGTTGTAATTGTGTCCTGTACCACCAATCCTTCAGATCATCTGGGTTATGCTTGACATAAGAGGACATACTGTCTGCTGGGTTTGGTTCTGGCTGGTTCATTCTGTTATGAAGTTGGAGGAGGATGAACCCAATCGCAGACAGTATGCAAGTGAACTACATTTATTACAGAAAAAACAGGGAAAACAAAACCCACGAGGGGGCAAAACAAGACAGGGTAGATATTAGACAGACAAGACTAGACTAGGACTCAGACTCAGACAATAAACTAACAGCTAAGACAGGATCAAACTCTTCTCACTAGACAAGACTCTCAACAGGTTACTCACAGATTGTTTCATACAATGAATGACAATGAACCGGCACAGGACAGCAAACACAAGGGGATTAAATAGGGAGAAACTAATGAGGGAAACAGGTGACACAGGTGAAGCAATAATGACAAAACGAGGATAATAAGGGGGCGGGGCAAGAGAACGAGACAACACAAGCACATGGCCCAGCAAAAGGCCATGAGCTTGCACATAAAACACGGGTCTGTCATGATTTTGCCTCAAGACTAAAGAAAATCAAGGACACGAGTGCAGAATCATGACAACAGTATGTTTAAAGATCATTTTAGAGGCCAGATGGTTGGCTTGATGCACAGGATCATCGATGCTGCGTGTGATATGAAAAACGATTGTGTGCAGGATATCAAACATGTAACAAATCTCAAAAATGAAACGGATGTCGTAAGAGGTCCGAATCCTCTGAAAAGTTCTGGATGTGTTGCGTGTATGTAGTGACGAGTTCGGAGTCACCGAAATACTCTGTATGTGTACATTTGTGACAGATCTCTGTGTGTCACAGGTGTCAAATATATGCAAAAACTGACATTGGTGAAATAGTTGAAAGTCTGGTCAGCTATACCTAGAGCAAAACATGATAGCCTGCAGAGATTTTCTATTCTGGTTAGACCGTCTGTAAATAGCGTTATTGTTTTACTTTATGTATGTTATGCCAGTCTATAATTTTCTTCACTACCTCAATGTATGAATGTATACTCAAAAGTATAATGTTGAAATGATTAAGGTCAAAAGGTCAAACCCATCAATCATAATTAATTAAAAAGCCATCAATCATTTTGACACAAGCTGAATCTTAAAACTATTAATAAAACAATCAGGGCGCGCTTTCATGGTCTCCGTGAACTGGAGCGCGTCTCAAAAATAGCGCATCTTGATATTTCAAGCACATAATGTTGTAAGCACTTTCATTTAAATTTTTTCCAATAACCACGCATAAACATTATTCTCTTAAAAATACAAACATCTACATACACGTTGCTCGCATTAACATGTTTATAAATAACTGAAAAAAGCACAAATGTCAGAGCATGTCAGAACATCTCAAGGACCCCAAAAATAGCTTGGTCCCCAGAGGGTTAAATAGTTAAATAAATAGAACATTATTATAAAGTGTTACAGATTTTTTTATACACCAATTCAGACGTATCGTGAGTTCAGTGTTGGACAGGTCAGTTGTCAGTTATGAAAAGGTTAATAATAGTATTTAATATTTTCTTGTGTATTGTTTAGATGAGATCAGACAACATTTGAATCTGTCATGGCCATGTTACAATGAACCCCACCTATGGGGCACGTTGTCACATTAGGCCTCCACTCAGGGGTGTTTCTAGGGTTAAAAACATCCGGGGCTTGGGGTGGCTGACAAGATTACGTGAATTCATACAGACTATGATGTAGTTGTAGGCCTATATGTTAACAACATTCAAACAAACAAACAAAAAATTGCTATATTATTCATAATTTAATATATTGCAGTCCTAGTTCATATATAGGCCTAGACTCTCACACACACACAGAACAAATGTTGAGTTTCGATGTTTTATGGGGACATTCCATAGACATAAATTTTATACTGGACAAACTGTATATTCTAACTATTACACTGCAAAAAAATAAATAAAAATTCTTAAATCAAGATGCATCTAGCTAAAGTTCAAGGCTGGGTTTCCCGAAACCTCCTTAACGCTTCGTCGTTCTTAAGTTCCACCTTAAGCTGCACCTTATCGTTAATACGTGTTTCCCGAAACGTTCTCAGTTAAGTATATCTTCTGTAAGTCACACTTTCGTAAGGTTGGTCTGGACCGCTCTTAGCTTCACCTTATCACTGTTGCAGGTCTACATGAATATAATTCTGAAGTTTTAATAAACCCAGACAGTGCTCAGTTAGGCTAATTCAAGTGTTTTCATGAAAAGAATAAAATTGTCATTACACTGATTGTTTTTAGAATTTTAATTATATCATTATTATTATACATAATATTATTAATTTAATAAAAGAGCGCTTTTAAAGGCCAGTGAAAGCATACTACTGCCTTTTCGTGCGCTAATATGTTTCTCATGGGCTCGTCCGGTATTTTAAACATTTACAGGGGTAAGTCGGTGATTTTAGTGCCGTCCGAATCCATAATATTTTATCAATAACATGTTTTTTTTCTCACCCAACCCACGTAAAAATCCCTGGCCAAATTAGTACCTGCTGTTTTTTGACAAACAGGTCGTGTGGGAATTTAATTGCCGTCTGAATCAACATCTCCGAGTTTACAAGAAGAGATTCAAAATCCACTGTTTAAATCCTTTTTGATCACTGCCGAGCACCGTACATAAGATGAAAATATGTTAAAATATGTACAATTTAAAATGTACATCCCATGAGTCCTAATAAATGCAATTTCAACTATCTCTGAAGTGCTTCTTTAATAAAGATCACCGCTTTCTCACATAAGCAGCCCCTGCACGAGAGAATAGTTGATTCTCGAGTCGTCGATATCAGCGGATTCATCAGCATCGCCACGGACAGCGCCGGGTAACGTCGCACATAAGAAGGTATATCTTAAGCAGCTTCCTAAGGTATAGTTCTGTGAACACACCTAGTAATGGTATACCTTCAGTTCAGTTATACCTTAAGAGTCTTCGTAGCGCGCTAAGAGACATCATTATCGTGAAACCCGGCCCAGCTCGCTCATTTCGCCTGGTTCTGGTTCTATACACGCGGAGTGATACAAGCGGTGAACGGTCCCAGAGCTGACACTGCTGAAACATTCCAACACACTCGAGGACCATGCAAATATATTTATACTTATAAATTGTGTTGATATATATTTATACTTATAAATTTAGCGTTTATATTTATACTCATCTACCTTGTTCCTGGCGATCTGCGTTTTGAATTATGGGTGTCACTGTCACTTCTGGTTTGGGGAATTTGTTCTCCCGATTTAATTTACGATAGTCTATCCCATCAGTTTTGATTCACTGGATTTTTTTATCCTCAAATCCTCACGTCTTTTTCCAGGTTTAAAATACAATTGATTATCTGTCAAAATGACGGAAATCACTTTGAAATATTATCACGCAATGGGTATTTATAGGCCATCTGTTTTTTAACCCAAATGCAGCCTGTTGGGTCATTTTATTGCGTTATTTTTTTAAATATTCTTATTGGGTTTCTGCCTCTTCTAACATCATAAAAACATATTCTAAACAATCAAATGCTTTGTAATAGTCAGAAAAGGTGCTAAAATATATAGGCTATCATTATGTCTGCATCATATAGTACTGATTATTTATATCTTCTTGTAGAAATAGAGACAACACCAAGAGTATAGTAAAGGGAAAACAACTTGTTCTTCATTTTATTACTTTGTCAGCATCAGCCAAACAACACGTGACCTGGAGCGCCCTCCAGTGGCGACAGGCCAGACTGAATTACCCAAAAACATCTCAGTTTCTCCCCTCTTAATCACATTTCCATATCTCCAAACTTATAGAAACACAAGGAGTTCATCTTAAAGTATGGCAATAACGGGATCGCTTTCTAATGTAACTGAACACTATTAACTGGTGTCACTCCAGATCAATGTAAACTCAGTTATGAGGTATACAACACAAATCATGACATTTGTCATATTGTTTCTTTCTTTTTGAACTAACCAAACCTTAAACGTTTTATAAATGTAGCCTGTTATGTGGTCTGTGGACCCGGAAAGGAAAACTCCTAGCGCTTTGGGAAGGTGTCGTCCGAGAGCTGTGTTTCAGGTGTACAAGAATACACACACTTCTCTGTAACGTCTCCATTACGGCATCTATCCACATTATTAGCAGCCTCTTCATCCTCCTCATTTTGCCAGATTTGTAAAATGTCCCTCGACTGAAAACCCAAAAGAAAACCCACCACGTTTTTAAAAGAAAACCCACCACTTCGCACTTTGCACTGGAGCCATCCTTTATTTCTCTCTCTTTTTTTTTTCGGGGGAATGCGAGATCCGATCTGTTATCCAGACACAGAAGGCTCTTGATGTGGACAGGTGTAAACGCACCGTGTCCTGGTTGGCTTTAAAAGAACGGTGATCGCATGTTAATGCCAAGAATTTAAAGTGTATGTAGTAGATTGAGTTCATTCTAGCACGTCCAGAGTTGCCACTAGGGGGCGTATATGTGTGTGTTGCGTGGGAATCACCTGTTGCTGTAGTCTGTTGGGTTCTGTGGGATAGCCATCATCACCTGATCTCGTTTCACTTTAGCTTTCTTTGCTGCAACAAATGTGTTTGACAAACACACTGTCACAGCGGCCAAAACAGACAAAACATAAACGAAGAGTTAAGAGCCCAACTAATGGAAACACTGATCACTGTTATGGTGACTTTACATGAAACACATTAGAGTTAAACCTCTGTTAATTCTCAATAAGAGCTTCTGTAGACATCTGACAGAAATAAAGTCAGTCTGGTTAGTAATAAGTGAAGCTGGTAATGCTGTTTGTGGAGGTGTTTAATCCTCCTCTGCTGAGATCTTCACAGATTTAATGTCTTCTTTTCTCTTCAGTGGATTTCATCTGAGGCTGTGTCTGAAGTCAGTTGTAGTTCTTGTGTTTCTGCTCGTCTCTTCTTCTGTTCTCTTCTTTCCTTCAGTGATTCTGCTTGTTAACAGGCTTATTAAGGCTGATATTACTCCATATTTAATATACACAGACTTTGTGTCTCAGATAAGGTCCAGTTCTGGTTTATCTCTTTGCTCTTGGCTGACATGTGGCATTGCTATGGCCTGCTTGTGGCCCAGATCTGGCAAACAGGAGCGGTCCAGTCAAGGGCCGTCATTCCCCGCCGCATGTGGGCCGGATCCGCATTCCACAAGTGCCAGATGTGGGCCGGATCTGGGCCGAAACAATGTTGCTATGTGGGCAAGGATGTGTCCTGTCACCTCTGCTGTTTTCAGTTTATACAAGTGGTATAAGAGTGCAGCATGAGAATTATAAATTATACAAATATGCAGATGATGTGGCACTTTTATGGAAAGACTGCGTACATTTTGAGTACGAGGAGCAGGTTTTGAAACTAGAAAAATGGTGTGAAGCAAGTTCTTTATTGATAAATGTAAGTTAAACAAGAGTTGATTTTAAATTATTCAGAGCCTGTAACAGGAATAATGTTATGTGATCAAACTGTTGAAATTGTGAAGACTTTTAAGTATTTGGGAACCATGATTGACTGTAAATTGAATTTCTCTGATAATGTGAATCTTATTTGTAAGAAAGCAAATCAAAGGCTATTCCTGCTAAGGGAATTGAGAGAATTTTCTGTAAGTCAGGTTGTTCTGCAAAGAGTTTATATTAGTTTAATTGAGAGTGTTTTAGGGTATAATATAACTGTGTGGTTCGGGCGAGTTACATCTGTGAATAAAGTAAAATTAGACAGAATTACAAGATTAGCAGGAACAATAATAGGATCTAAGCAGAAATCAGTCGCACAGTTAAATCACAGTGCAGTTCAGAGAAAAGCCTTGACTATAGCAAGAGACACAACACACTCCTGAATCATGTCTTTGGATTATTGCCATCACGTCGTCGCTGCAGAACACCAAAAGAGACCAAAGCAATATATAAACAAACTTTTGTACCAAATGCAATAAGTCTTTTGAATAAGAGGAAGGAGATGTGGATATTTTAATTTTGATGTGTATTGTGTATTGTTAATTGTTTTGTGATTGTATGGCGAGACCAAAGACCAATTTTCAGCTAAGGCTGGACAATAAAGTACTACTAACTATAACTAACTAACTTTGTTTTTTTTTTTGTTTTTTTTTTTGCCCATTTTCTCCAGAATTGCTCTAAAAAAGCAGAAAAGGGTACTTATGGAAAATATGAACACAGGGGTGCAATATTAACATTACTGCATCATTAACACTGTAAAATATGACACATCAGGACATGCATACAAAATACTTCAGAAATCATATTTCTGGATACTCAAATGTGGTTAAAACCTTTGTAGACATAGCTTACAAAAACACATAAAAGTGAAACCCCACTGCCTTATACTGCTTTTCTTATTGTTGTGGGCTTTATAGGGTGAGTGATGTTTCCTATAATACACAAGTGAGACAGACTAGTGCAAATATTAAACTAATATTAGCACAAGTTCTGCCTCAAACCACCTGAGAAATGAAGCCACGCAATGATGACGAAGGAGTTAATATAAAGACTCAGCCACATCTCTGCATCCCCCTTAGTGAGACCCCTCTCTCGTTACGCTGGTTAGGCTTTTACCAGCTGTGTCCCAATGTGAAGGCCGCAGACTTTGAAGGATACATCATGTAGCCTTCGTAGGATTTCCTAATTGCGTAACCAGGTGTTCCCGATTACCGCTCCTGGCGCCTAGCAACGGTGTGAGAGTACGGCCGCCATCCTGATAATTCATTTGATATAATTGTGTGAACAGCTATGGAGCCAGAATTGGCTATTGTCATTTTCATGTTTTGTATTTTACTGGAGGACATGGAGCGGATGTTTCAGCCCCGGCGCTGCTGGATCATGTATTTTCGGCTTAGCCAAGAACATGGCTAACGTTGCAGACGTTACTCCCGCTCGTCATCGGCAGCTGTCAGTCACAGTTGCTAGGCGACAAGAACAATCCTCCGTAGGCTAGACCGGTCCGAGCGCTTCAGATGCGCCCTTTGATATGGGCGGCTGTAGTTAGCAACAATTTGTTAATATTGTGACAATAGGCCTACATTTTGTTACTTTAATTTTCGGAACCACATGCTTCGTTAAGTATTCATGTACAAATGTGTAGTAACCTACTGAAGTACTTTTGTTCCCTCACAGGACATTAACACTACAAATTTATGTTCTTTTACAATATGATGTATTGTTTTACATTAAACTACACAAAAGTATATAGTTTAAATGTAACAACCTTGAAAATATTCAGAAGTAAAATGCAGCATACGCAGTAATACAGTAGTAGCCTAATATAAATGCAAAACCATCATAAAGACCCTGACAAGGAGTTTATTTTTCATCAGAATACATACCTTTAGTTTTAGTCTTGATACCTTAAGTACATTAGAGTATGCAAGATAATTTTACTTAACTAAGGTTTGAAATATATGACTAGTAGTTTTTACCCAATGTGGTATTAGTAGTTATTAAAAGTAAATTTTTCAGAAATATACTCTTTCTGAAAAAAATTTCAGTGACATGGCAGCCGTCGATTGAGTCAGCCCTGCAAACCTGTTGGTAGACAACTCAGTGGATAGTGTAAATATGCAGTCAACAACTCTGGAGACCGTCCCAGATCATGTCCCACCAACAGGAGGCCTTACATGGGTCTCTATTGTGGAGCCCATCCCGGTCCAGCGGCTCCACCAGGGTCTCTATTGTGGAGCCCATCCCGGTCCAGCGGCCCCACCAGGGTCTCTATAGTGGAGCCCATCCCGGTCCAGCAGCTTCACCAGGGTCTCTATAGTGGAGCCCATCCCGGTCCAGCAGCTTCACCAGGGTCTCTATTGTGGAGCCCATCCCGGTCCAGCGGCTCCACCAGGGTCTCTATTGTGGAGCCCATCCCGGTCCAGCGGCCCCACCAGGGTCTCTATAGTGGAGCCCATCCCGGTCCAGCGGCCCCACCAGGGTCTCTATTGTGGAGCCCATCCCGGTCCAGCAGCTTCACCAGAGTCTCTATTGTGGAGCCCATCCCGGTCCAGCAGCTTCACCAGAGTCTCTATTGTGGAGCCCATCCCGGTCCAGCGGCTTCACCAGGGTCTCTATAGTGGAGCCCATCCCGGTCCAGCGGCTTCACCAGGGTCTCTATAGTGGAGCCCATCCCGGTCCAGCGGCTCCACCAGGGTCTCTATAGTGGAGCCCATCCCGGTCCAGCGGCTCCACCAGGGTCTCTATAGTGGAGCCCATCCCGGTCCAGCGGCTCCACCAGGGTCTCTATAGTGGAGCCCATCCCGGTCCAGCGGCTCCACCAGGGTCTCTATAGTGGAGCCCATCCCGGTCCAGCGGCTCCACCAGGGTCTCTATAGTGGAGCCCATCCCGGTCCAGCGGCTCCACCAGGGTCTCCCTGCTCAGCTCAATACAAGTCTACATCATTTCTTATTTTATGTACTGTACATTTAAATGTTTATGATGATTTTGATATGGTTAACATATGTTGGAAATAGTTGGAAAAAGTTATTGTATGTGGCCTATAGAACTAATTATTTTCATTTACCAATTTTATTTGAAAAAAAAAAGGTATAGAATAATTTGTTTCATGTAGAAATTATGACTGTCATTACAAAAATAAACAATGTCCAGAACAATTAGTTATCTTTTATTTACACATTTACAGTTGCATAAAAATAAATAATGTACAGAATTTTTCTTTCCTTTTAAAAAATAAGTGAAAAAAAAAAAAAGTTAGGAAAGAATATATAGAAAACACTAGTTTATTAATAAACAATTAAATGTCTCGTTATTTTTTAAGACATATTTAAATATGTTTTAAGACATATTTATTATCATTAGCCTGCTTCTGCGACAAGATTTATGCATGCGCTTGATTGTTGCAGAAAGAAACTTGAGGTGATGATTTATTTAAAAGGACAAATCATTGTAAGCATCACGATTCCCCTGTGTCTGTGTTCATGGACTCTTACTTTGTATTTCTTGTGTCTTGATGATTCTGGTTTCAGTTCCTGTGATTTAGTTCCTTTTACTGTGTTTCCATATGTGACCCCTCACCCAGGTCCTACTCGCCCCGCTCTGTGCGGGCCTCAAACCCGGGTCTACAGCGTGGGAGTCAGGACCTCTAACAAGGAGGCTAAAGATCAGAGGAGTGAGTTATACTTGCACAGCGACTACTAGCTGGCCTTAGACTGGGTAAACCCAGCCCCATCTGCCGGTGATTTGATGTCGCCCTGCAGCTCAGGCTGGAAACCTGTACATTCTTCTGTCCTGCTTCCGTTACAAATCTGCGGGGACCAATCACACACTGGCTCATCCACCTGGCGCGCTATTGGCCGGTTTAATCCAATCCGATTCCTTTTAACCTCTCGATGATGCTCAATGGCTTCTGTAGTTTAGCAAACAAATCACTCGAGTGGGTGTAAATACCCATATGTAATGCAAATGACTTTGGTGACATCTGGTGTCTTATGTTGGTATAAAATTTACAAAAAAGCAATAATATCAATAGTAACTAGATGGCTATAGTACTTATAGTACATCATCCAAGATGTTCATCATTTCAGGATTTTTCTCCACACAATGGACTTCAGCGGTAATATTATTGTTGAAGTCCAAATCAATGCAGATTCAAAGGGCTCTGCACGATCCCAGCTGAGGAATAGGGTCTTATCTAGCAAAACGATCGCTCATTATCACTAATATTAATAATTTGTATTATTTTATTTATATCGCTATAAAACTAATAGTAAGAAAAGAACATGAAGTATAATGTATTTATTTTATTATAAATAATCCCAAAAGAAAGAGAAGGTTCCTGAACTGATTCCTGATTGGTGAGGTGAAAGGTTAGCCCCGCCCCCTGTTGGAGAGTTCCAGAAGATCGCGCACAAGCAGAAATGTAGAGAGATTGCGAATGACATGAGAGTGAGAGCAGATGCGATTGAGTGATTTGAGTGAGAACAAACTGTTTAATAATCCAGCAATAGATTATTAACAAGCTGAGAAGTAGATTTATGAGGTATTAATTCTTTAAAAAGCCCACGCTTTGAGAAGAGTGCGATGTGAACCTGAACGCGACGAGAAGAAAAGACACTGGCGTGATAGGATCTGAACTAAATCTGTTTCTTTGAGAAAATACTTGTTTTGTCTCTGATTTATATTTCTCCTTGGTGAGTACCAATTTCTTCATAAGAGATGTATTTAGGTAATGTGGATACTGCTTTTGGACTCTTAATGTGAAAAATACATTTGAAAAAGTGATGAGTGATATAATTTTTTTTTTGAAAATGCTTTAAGTGTTTTCTAATACAATCTGTGAGTGCATATAGTTATGTTTAAATGTTTGAAAGATTATAGTACAATGTAGACAGCACTGCTTTTGTTTGAGGGCGCTTTACACACTCAGGCTCCCCTGTAGAAACGGGCCTGGCAGCTCACGCCGGCTCTAGACACGGTGAAAGTTCCCTGATTGTGACGGATGGCCGAATTTACATGACACATTATAAATTAGCATTATAGTCTGCGATAGATACAGTGCCAAAGAGAAGAGGATACAAGGGGATAAAGACAGAGGTAAAGTGATGTAGTGAATGAACAGTTTATCTAATTGCATAGTACTAGTAAGATACTATAATTTAATGGCAGTTATTTTTAGCAGTTGCTAGCAGTTGTTGTGAGTTCTCCAGAGGCCCACGACTGTGTGATTTTATAACAATCATGTCAGTTTTTAGACACTTTTATTTTTATCACTATTTTAATTAATGTTTTAATCTACAGTTGTGTAGTTTTGGGGGGGATATGTGGCATTATTAAAATTTATTTGCCAAAATTAGTAATGATATTTATATACGGGTTTATTAAAATAGCAATGTTTTATGTAAAATTCACATTTAAGAAGACATTTCTCAGTTTCATTCATGGTGAAAACATGAAACGTGCCATAGTTTAGTGGAAGATTGCTACCATCAACGGGAAAGCAAACACTTTTGCTTGTGCTCAATGAATAGTTTGTGCATGAATGACATTTGGACGATGACATCACTGTTTTATCCAGAGTGGCTATATTTAGATGAACTAAATTAATAACTTATTTACAACAAAAATAAACCATTACTGAACTTACATAAACTGGACTATATCACTATTTCCTTCTAGATCTGCTGTACAGGAGAAGCAAACTTTTTTGCGTTATTTTCCTGTTATCTCTGTAAAGCTGCCTTGAAATAATCTGTATTATAAAAAGCGCTATATAAATAAAGGTGACTTGACTTGAATGCTAGATGTAATGCTCTTGCTATTTGTGTTTAGGCTGTAATGTGTATATATATCGACTGAATGGGATCATGCTAGGGAGCCTATCTTCTTCAAGCATGCTTGGGAGTGATTTCACTCCATGTCTCAGCGGTACAACCAAGGTATGGGATGAATATAATATCAAAAAGATTACAATACACCTTATTGAACATGCAACGCATACTAACGATTGCACGTTAAGCGTTTTATAATGGTTTTCTATGGGTGTTGTTCATAATCTGATGTAATCTGTTTGCCTCTATAAAGTATGCTTTATTAATAAGGTAGGACTATATTGTTTACTAAATTTGGTGCTTCAATATCACTCTCATTAAGCGTCTTAAATGGGGAAGAACGCTTGATTACGCTGCCATTGTCTGTTTTAGCCATAGACAGTATGGTTTTAGCAGAATACTGCCATCTAGTAGTAGCAGGTTTTCTCAGACATCTGTGTGTGGATCGTGCAAGGCGAAACCTGCGAAATGAAAGTCTCAAAATCCAAATGAATCAAATAGGATCGACTCAGAAACGAGTCAATGAATGCATGTGTCACCTCATCCACGAATGCACAGCTTACTTGTTGCATGCACAAATTCTGGCCTACATTAATACAAAACCGAGTTTTTGTATTAACAACTATGTCTCTATTTGTACAAAATGCTACACATTCATGTGATTTTGGATTTTGCACACACAAGTTGTATTGTATTAGTTTAAATGTAGTGACGCACATTTGTGAATTTGTCAAATAGATGGGTAGTTGTGCACACATTAATAATTAGCACCAGACCTATTCATTTGTAGTTGTTTGTGTGTGGGTTGTGAAATCCTTAAAAACCGCGAAAAGAAAGTCTCAAAATCCAAATGAATCAAATGAGATCGACTCAGAAAAGACGTCAATGAATGCACGCGTGTCACCTGATCCACACATGCACATCTTCTTTGTTGCATGTGCAAATTATGATACACTAATACAAAGAAAAACATTTGTATTCACAAAAATGTCTCTATTTGTACAAATTGCTTCACATTCATTCAATTTAGAATTTTGCACACGCAAGTTGAAAGGCATGGATAAAACATTTCTGCAACATGTATCAAGTTCATTGATAAGTGTGCTTGCACGTGTAAATCTTTTTGATACTATATTCATCCCATACCAAGGTGTCATTGGAAAGCACTCAGAAATCTTTTCCAATGATGCCAGTTACGAGTCGGTTCGACTTTCCTAGACCGAGATAATTTTTGGATACACAAATATATTAGGTCCCATAGCTCCACCCCCAAAGCTCAGAACGACATAAGTATGGTGTCATGTTAAAGGCCTCACCAAGACCTTTCTATTAACACCTCCCATGATTCAATGAGAACTTCTAATTAGGAGATACGCCCACTTCCGGTTAAGATTTAGAGTGTCGATATCTCATGACCCTCACATAACAGAGACATCAGAGTAGACTCCTTGGAAAGGTGAGAACCAAGGAGGTTTCAGGAGTCTACTCTGATGTCTCTGTCATGTGTGGGTCATGAGATATTGGCACTCTAACTCTATATTCTATAATTATAATTCAGCCAGATATCAATATCTCAATATCTTCAAACCACCCAAAACCAGGACCAGACCCCTCCAAAACCACTAAAACCTAACCCAAACCACCCAAAACCACTCAAAACCAGGACCAGACCCCTCCAAAACCACTAAAAATCTAACCCAAACCACCCAAAACCAGAACCAGACCCCTCCAAAACCACTAAAACCTAACCCAAACCACCCAAAACCACTCAAAACCAGGACCAGACCCCTCCAAAACCACTAAAACCTAACCCAAACCACCCAAAACCACTCAAAACCAGGACCAGACCCCTCCAAAACCACTAAAAACCTAACCCAAACCACCCAAAACCAGAACCAGACCCCTCCAAAACCACTAAAACCTAACCCAAACCACACAAAACCACACAAAAACCAGGACCAGACCCCTCCAAAACCACTAAAAACCTAACCCAAACCACCCAAAACCAGGACCAGACCCCTCCAAAACCACTAAAACCTAACCCAAACCACCCAAAACCAGGACCAGACCCCTCCAAAACCACTAAAACCTAACCCAAACCACCCAAAACCAGAACCAGACCCCTCCAAAACCACTAAAACCTAACCCAAACCACACAAAACCACACAAAACCAGGACCAGACCCCTCCAAAACCACTAAAAACCTAACCCAAACCACCCAAAACCAGGACCAGACCCCTCCAAAACCACTAAAACCTAACCAAAACCACCCAAAACCAGGACCAGGACCAGACCCCTCCAAAACCAGGACTAGACCCCTCCAAAACCACTAAAACCTAACCCAAACCACACAAAACCAGGACCAGACCCCTCCAAAACCACTAAAAACCTAACCCAAACCACCCAAAACCAGGACCAGACCCCTCCAAAACCACTAAAACCCAAAACCAGGACCAGACCCCTCCAAAACCACTAAAACCTAACCCAAACCACACAAAACTACACAAAACCAGGACCAGACCCCTCCAAAACCACTAAAACCTAACCCAAACCACACAAAACTACACAAAACCAGGACCAGACCCCTCCAAAACCACTAAAAACCTAACCCAAACCACCCAAAACCAGGACCAGACCCCTCCAAAACCACTAAAACTTAACCCAAACCACTCAAAACCAGGACCAGACCCCTCCAAACCACTAAAACCTAACCCAAACCACCCAAACCACTCAAAACCAGGACCAGACCCCTCCAAAACCACTAAAACCTAACCCAAACCACCCAAAACCAGGATCAGACCCCTCCAAAACCACTAAAACCTAACCCAAACCACACAAAACCACACAAAACCAGAACCAGACTCCTCCAAAACCACTAAAACCTAACCCAAAACCACTCAAAACCAGGACCATACCCCTCCAAAACCACTAAAACCTAACCCAAACCACCCAAACCACTCAAAACCAGGACCAGACCCCTCCAAAACCACTAAAACCTAACCCAAACCACCCAAAACCAGGACCAGACCCCTCCAAAACCACTAAAACCTAACCCCAACCACACAAAACCAGAACCAGACTCCTCCAAAACCACTAAAACCTAACCCAAAACCACTCAAAACCAGGACCATACCCCTCCAAAACCACTAAAACCTAACCCAAACCACCCAAACCACTCAAAACCAGGACCAGACCCCTCCAAAACCACTAAAACCTAACCCAAACCACTCAAAACCAGGACCAGACCCCTCCAAAACCACTAAAACATAACCCAAACCACTCAAAGCCAGGACCAGATCCCTCCAAAACCACGAAAACCTAGAATTTCAGGGTCCTACAACATTCCGTCTCCTTATGGACGCGTGACCCTTTTTTGACCTTTTGACCCCTGTCAGCTTATGACATGTTTGAATGAGGCCTCATTAGTTTTAAACACTAAACGTGTATTAACCCGCCTCTACTGTACTAAGCACACTCAACTGGACACATCACACTCATTTTCAAGTGATTTCAGTGGTTAATAAAAAAATAACATGAATTAAAAATATATAATAAAGCAAACTACTTATGATGATTTAATCATGGAAAATCAGAAATTATAATATTATAAAATAAAAGTGCAAAATTCTAAAAATTCTAAATGTTATAAATGAATGTTATATTTATATATATTTTCATAAGTGTTTACAACACATATAAATGTTGCTTGCCCACTAGAGGGAGACACAGGATAAGGATGGAAACTATGAATGGAAATAATCGCATTGATCTAGTAAACTAATTATCATGATTTGGTAACATTAACGAATGAAAAAAAAAATAATAATAATATTATAAAATAAAAGTAAACATTTCTAAAAATTCCAAGTATTATAAATGCATGAATGTTATATTTATATATATTTTATAATTATATGTTCTTTTCATAAGTGTTTAAAACACGTATAATGAATAAATGTTGCTTGCCCACTAGAGGGAGACACAACATAAGGATGGAAACTATGAATGGCATTAATCACATTGATCTAGTTCATTTTTATAACTTATGGTGTACTGACAGAATTGTTTTATACAATTAGTGTACATAGAATCTGTGAAATGCTTATGGATTATTAAATGTTATAACATATACACATTAAAACTTGTTCTGAATACTGATAAAACCAAGTATATGTTATTTACCAAATCAAAAAAACTTGAAAATAATTTAGTATCTCTTCAGACCTTTCAAGGAACAGTGATTGAATCAGTAAAAGAGTACAAATATCTAGGCATCATAGTTGATGATGCCCTATCTTTTAGTTCTCATATCACTCAACTGAAGAAAAAGTTGAAAATCAAGCTTGGGTTTTATTTCAGGAACAAGTTTTGCTTCTCTTTTAATGTAAAAAAGAAATTAGTCTCTGCTACTTTTCTCCCTGTTCTCGATTATGGTGATGTTGTATATCAATTTGCACCTTATTATCTTCTTTCTTCCTTAGATGCCGTTTATCATGGCGCTCTAAGGTTTATATCAAATTGTAAATCCTCAACTCATCACTGCACCTTGTACCATAGAGTAGGTTGGCCTTCTTTGTCTACCAGAAGAAAAACGCACTGGTACTTAATTATTTACAAAGCCATCTTGGGGTTGTTGCCTTCTTATCTCTGTTGTTTTGTGCAGCAGAAAATTATCAAGAACTATTCTCTTCGTTCGCAAAACTTTTATACTCTTTTTGTTCCTTTTGCTCGAACTGAGTTTGGTAAGAAGTCTTTTATGTATGCAGCGCCGTTTGATTGGAATCTCCTCCAATCTAAATTAAAATTAGAAAATCTACTGACTCTGGACCGTTTCAAATCAGTTATCCGGCAAATGGAAGTTGATCTAACATTATGCAATTGCTTTTAAGGTTTTTTTTTTTTTTTTTTTTTTTTTTCTCTAATCTGTTTGTGTGATGTTTATCTGTGATGTAACTGAATGTATTGCTGCACATTTTGGCCAGGACACTCCTGTGAAAGAGATTTTTAATCTCAGAGAGCTCTTTTCTGGTTAAATAAAGGTCTAATAATATGTTATGTTTATAAGTATTTATACCATATATGGTGCACTTATTATAAATGTTGTAAATACTGATTTATTTTTTCACACAGGTAAAGGATTCTCACAGGTAAAGGATTCACACAGGTAAAGTAATCAACAGGTTTATTTGCAGAAGTATGTGATCGCAGCGATGGAAGCAGGAGAGTAACTGATGAATACAGTGTTCAGGATAGATGTCTGTTCTGAAATGGAGATCGAGGCAATGACTGAAGACGGATGAAGGAAGCAGATGACTGAAGACAAGTTGTTCAGGTAGGTATCGTGCAGGTAAGGAGTCAGGTAAGTGCATGCAGGTGAGGGCCAGAGAGGATGATGGGTAATGTAGTGAGGAGGTGGTGACTAGCTGGTGACCGTGACAAAGTGCACCATAAGTGAGTAAAAACCCTCACCATTTATCCGGGCTTGGGGCCGGCACTGACCTTAAATATAAATAAATAAAAATATAACTTTAAAAATAAATATTTTGTAAAAATGAAACATAAATACACATACTACCACTAAAAACATTTTTTTTTAAATACAAAAATACAAAATATGGGCTAACTTTACATCTAAAAGAGTGAAGTGAACTTTTGAACAAAAGAAATGGACTGGGGCGTACTCGTCCAGCCACTCGAGATCTAACCCCTCCCCACGGCACGATTTACGACTCACCCCACAGTCAAATACTCCTGATCAACAATCTAAGATTGTGTACAGATCCAAAGGACTTAAACAAAGCAATCCAGCGAGAGCATTATAGACTTCCAACAAAATCAGATATAACTAGTTCAATGAGTGGAGCATGTTACTTTTCTAAATCGGATCCTCATCCGGGTTTTATCAGATAGTGCTAGATGAGGAAAGCTCAAAGCTATGCACCTTTAACACGCCATTTGGAAGGCATTGTTTCCTAAGGTTACCGTTTGGCATCAGCTCAGCCCCAGAAGTATTCCCCAGAACCGTGCGGCAGCTACTCCTACTTTTCGAAGGAGTAGGAGTTGATGATGTAGTAGTATGGGTCCGCACTAAGGAAGAGCACGATGCAAGACTTCGCAGGGTCCTAAATCAAGCACAAAGAACAGGGTTAAAACTGAATAAAAAGAAGTGTCAGTTTGGTGTAAGAGAAATCACATACCTGGGAGAGAGACTGTCTGAAGAAGGGGTACAGCCGGACAGAGAACAAATCCAGGCAATTGAGGAAATGCTGGAACCAAGAGACGAGAAAGACCTGCAGAGAGCCTTAGATCAATTACACACACCTCTGCTTAGCCATGAACTGGTCGAAAGCTGATGACGTAACATCCGCCGTAGGCCCCCCCTCACGTGATACTGATTGGTCGATTGATAAGCCTAAATCTGATTGGCTAAAGAGTACGACTCCTCTGTGTAGGGAGGAGTGCGCTGCCAGGAAAGTCTCAAAAACACACACACACACAACCAAGGCGATTCACACACGTGAATGACGATTTGCACATTCACATTCAAGGATAAACTCGTACATTTTAAACATTCAAAGGTTTTTGTGCACAGTTGTATTTCTACGAATTGTGTTTTGCATTTGTGAAAATATATTTTACGAATATATCATTTCATTTTGTGCACGTGAATTGCTTTTTGTGAATGTATATTTTTTTCACGCACGTGATTTTTTTTTTTGGGTACGTGAATTAGGTTTCATGCATGTGAAACTGTCTACGCATGTATGAATCTTTTTTTTGCGTGAATAATATTTGAGACTAATCTGCTTCCATAAGCAGGTGTCGCTGTGTGCATTCTGTTGTGGCAATTTTTCATTAAACAATCATCAACTGCGTAAGAGACACTCTGAAATTCAAATGATCATTAAAAAAGTATTTTATTCTTGCAAGAAGGCCCAGTTGCCACACAGAAGTCATTAGTACAGTCTGTGGAACAAGTGCGACGAAGGGAGGGAGGGCAGAGGAGCCTTTATATCTTTTCCAAGGTCTCTTACAGGCCGGCTCTTATCTATAGAAGGGAAGGTTTCTCTGCTAGTGACCTAATCCTGCTGAGTTTATTCCTACAAACTCAGAAGTCCCAAATGGGACCACCTCTGATCCCAAGGGGTCAGAGGTCCCTTTTACAGCTGTCTCCCCCTTTGTCTCACAATGTTCACATTAATCATTATATTGAAAAATCAGGAGCACACCTAGAGTGTGAAAATTAAAATTCCCATTACAATTCCAAACCTGGAGAAATCAACCACTTTTACACACATCAGGCTGGAAAGCTTTAAAGCTTCATGAAGCTTCATCTCACCATCACTACCTTCAGGTTCACTCAGCTCAACAGTTATACGCTATATTAGCAATAATGAGTATTTTCATCCTTTATTCTGAGACCTGTCTGAAATGACTGGTGTTAGTGGCGTGTCCCTTAAGGCTTGGTTAATGTCATTGCATGTTTTTAAAACATTCATATATATCCATCATTTACAGACAAAGCATTATGAAGTTATTCTCTTACGGTTTGTGATGCTGCTGTCAGATCAGTACAGTTCTGCTTCATGTCTCAACTAAAGTTTCTTCACAAACTGTGCATTTCCCCTGTGCACTTCAGCGCTATACAGAGAGATATATAAGTTGCAGGGCGAGCTCAACCTAAAGCCTAGTTTGAGCTTGGCCTGTGAACTTAAAAGGGATAGTTCACCCAAAAATGAAAATTCTGTCATCATTTACTCTCCCTCAAGTTGTTCCAAACCTGTATGACTTTCCTTTCTTCTGCTAAAACACAAAAGAAGATATTTTAAAGAAGGTTGGTAATTAAACAGTTGCTGGTCCCCATTGACATCCATAGTATATTTTTTTCCTACTATGGAAGTCAATGGGGTCCATCAGTCGTTTGGTTACCGACTTTCTTCAAAATATCTTCGTTTATGTTCAGCAGAATAAAGAAAGTCATACAGGTTTGGAACAACTTGAGTAAATGATGACAGAATTTTCATTTTTGGGTGAACTATCCCTTTAAAGGTCATAGGAAGAGAGTGTGTGTGTGTGTAGCTATCGCTACATGACATGTTTAAGGGTGTTAAAACCACATGTGTTTTTGAAGAGAACTTGGAACATCTCTTGCTTCACAGATAGAAAAGGTGTGAAGCCGAAGAGAGGTCAAAGGGAACAGGGGAACTTTCCATATAGAGCTTTTGGTGTGTGTGCTGCATAAGTCATGAGTGATAAGATCTGTAGATAATCTGAATATGTGCTTTCACAAGCTTATGTTAGTGAAGGGACTCGGATAAGTCCCAACCTTTACCTTATAAGGGAATTAAGTGTACTAAGATGAAAGCCCATAGATAGAAGGCGGCCCAAAAAAGAGGGTTTTTTCGGGTCCACAACTCGGGTGAAGACTCTCATGTGTTTATTATTCTGAATCTTTTTAACAAAGTCATGTTGTGGTGATTCGTAAAACTTGTTAAACAAGTCTCAGAGTAATTTTCCCTATTATTATTTCATGAATTTAGTAATGAAATATTAATGCTAGCAAACGCCCAGTGCATTCGAACTCCAGATTGATCTGGTTCGAGGCTCCGCCGTGTGTGTGTCTGTGTGCGCGTGTGTGTGTGTCTGTGTGCGCGTGTGTGTGTGTCTGTGTGCGCGTGTGTGTGTCTGTGCGCGTGTGTGTGTGTGTGTGCCGAGGACCCTTAATCGACATCAGACATCCCTAATCTGAAAGGTAAGGGAAATGTTTAATTTAAACAGATTATGATTATGTCTGAGAATGATTTATGTGTTACAGCGGTAAAAAAATACAACAAGCTTCATGTATTGAGTGTTGGCTGTAAACCCGTGATCCAGGAACATCCGGATTAAATAATCAGATTCTAAATATATAGTACTTGTAATTAGATTACATTACATTTTAATATACTTGTAGTCAGACTACAATTACTTTGTGTCACAGACATCACTGGTGAAATAAACATAAAGCCTAATGTTGCAGTGTATGATGGGAACCACCAATCAAAGCTCATCCGTCCTTGTTGTGCATACAGTTCGACACAACTACACAAGCATTTTTTTTAACCGAACGTTAACGTTACTCTGTCAACAGCCTATTGTCTAAATTACCGAGCTAACAGAGCTACGTAAACTAAGAGCGAACATGAGAGCACCCGACGGCAGACGTCAATAAAGCAGCGTAATGGAATAATCTCCCGATCAAACTCCGCTTCCCGAACTTTATAAACTGCCTCAGGAACCCAGTTAAGATACAAAAATCTATTCAACAAAAATAGCGATGCAGTTAAGTGTTTTTCACTCGGCTCAGCCGAACCCTCTCTGTTGCTGTGTGGAGCAGCCTGTGTCCGTCACTCACTCATCCGGGCATGCACTGCGGTCTCATGAGGAAACGCAGCTTTTTGACAAAGTTTTTCTTGTTCCCGAATACAAAACATGTTATTTGTGCCTTTCCGAACACCATATTCGGGTTCGTCTCCACCCCGATGCAATGTCTATTATTTTCTAATTTGATCTTTCAACTTGTCTGATTATCTTTATTAACTGCTGTGCACGATTAATCGGTTCGTCTCGAGGGGGTTGAGTCCTGGTGGAAGACCTTCACCAGCGTCTTTCTCTCCTTCTTCTCCGTCTTGCGAGATCTCTTTGTGTGGTTCCTCTGGAGGTGTTCAACTACAAGATCGCCCATAACAATCTCAACTTTGTCCAACACTCAACACATTACATGGGGGTTTTGTAGAGGAAAGTTGAGTGTCACTCAGAGTCAAGACCATTCAAGACCACAGAGCAAAATCCTCAGTGTTAAAGTACACAGTTCAGAGTCTATATGAGCCCAATCTACAGAGAGGACAAAGTTACACTGGTATAGTGTCACTATATAGCAACAGATGTAAACACTCGGTTGGTCAGATGAGAGGAAGTGAATAACCACAGGAGGAGCTGCTGATGTTTAAAGGAGGAGCTGTAACTATATATAATGAAGAGAAAGACTGACAGAAACAGAAAATGGCTGATAAGTGTGATCTGTGTCTGCTGGGACTGATCATTCTCTCTTCACTTCTCACAGGTAAAGAAATCTGTATTTTCTCTAAAGACATTTAGTGGAATTAGTCTGGAAAGAGTTCATTTGAACATGCTCAGTTTATTCTTGCACACATTCACGTTGTGATCTCAGAGTTGTGTATTGATACACACAGATCATACTGTATTATTCCTGATACTGGACATAGTGTCACTCAAACATCTGATGATGAAGAATTATCTTCATATTAAGAGTGTGTCAGTGATTTGAACAGCTCTCTGATAAAGACTAATAGTTTATTCTGGAGAGTGTGTTGTTTGCTTTAAGTCAGGAAAAATACTATGATTTAAAACTTCTGCTTTTTATGCTGGTGTGTTTTATGTTTCATTTATTAATATATATCATAATGATCACTGAGATATACTGTGTTTCAGGAACCAGTGGAGTGGATGATGTGTTCATCAGTTCTGGTGAAAATGTCTCTCTGTCCTGTAATAAAGCTCTTTCTGACTGCAAATCAACTACATGGATCTACTCTAACAGACATTCAGGGAGAGTTGAACTGATTACTGGAGGGATAAAGAATAAAGACACAGAGAGACATGAGAGACTGAGTCTGGAGTCTGACTGCTCTCTGAACATCAAGAACGTCACAGGAGAAGATTATGGATTATACAGCTGCCGACAATCTGTGAATGACAGACCACAAGGACCTGTTGCTTATGTTTATCTGTATGTTCTTCATGGTAAGTTTATGATTATGTGGTCAATTTAAAAAGGGCAGATTCTCCCTTTAAACTCAGATGATGAATGAAGAGTCTGTGATTTGTGTCTTGTGTTCAGTTTCAGTGTCTCCATCATCATCTTCATCATCATCATCATCTTTATCATCCTCACAGACTGAGATCAGTCCAGGCCGCTCTGTGACTCTCTCCTGTCAGTTGTATTCATATTATAGATTCTCCTGTAATTATTGGGTCAGTTCTAGGGGATTTGAGCTGTTGTGGGTGAATCAGGCTGGTGTTGATCTGAAGACAGACTCCAGATATCAGATATTATCATCATCAGATCAAGATCAATATCGCTGTATCATCATCACTCTGACTACAACACTCCTGAATGAAGATGACAACAGAGAGTGGAGATGTCAGCTTACTCGCAGAGATCAACTCTTGACCTCAGTCAGATACACTGTCAAGTATTCAGGTGAGAAAACACTCTTTTCTGACAGATTTGTGAAAACTTCCACAGATTGGCTCTACTCTTTCTGATGGCTTCATACGTTTTGGAGTTGGAAAATATTAGTGGTCAAAGTCATAAACTGCATAACAATCCTTATAATTCCCAATATTGGCCTCCTACATGGGTCATACATGATATATTGCATAAATCAGACGAGTGTATTAAAGCCTAGTATGACCCATGTAGGAGGTCGGCTTTAGGAATTATAAGGCTTATGTCCTTCATTCAAGCTGAAGGTGTATTTGCAGAAGCTCAACTGTGTTTCACTCTCATATAAACCAGGAATAAATTATACAGTAACACAGTAATACAGTTATACAGTAATACAGTACAGTCTCTTCTCAACTACTGCCACTGTAAACTGTGATGATGGAACACAAACTGCAGGTCATGATCGATATGAACATAGGCAAGGCAAGGCAAGGCAAGTTTATTTATATAGCACATTTCATACACAATGGCAATTCAAAGTGCTTTACATAGAAGAAATTAAAATAATAAAAAGAAATAAGAATAGTTAAAACAGTTTAGAAGAATACAAAATAAAATACAGTACAAACAGTCGGACGAACATTGGCACAGTGCTCATTCAGTAAATGCATAGTTAAACAGATGTGTTTTGAGTCTGGATTTGAATGTGACTACAGTAGGAGCACATCTGATCTCCTCTGGAAGCTGGTTCCAGCTGCGGCTGGCATAATAGCTAAAAGCAGACTCGCCATGCTTAGAGTGAACCCTTGGTATTTCTAGCTGATATGATCCTAATGATCTGAGTGATCTGTTGGGTTTATATTCAGTGAGCATATCTGCAATGTATTGAGGTCCTAGGCCATTGAATGATTTATATACCAGTAATAATACTTTAAAATCAATCCTAAATTTAACTGGGAGCCAGTGTAAAGACCTGAGGACTGGTGTGATATGTTCATATTTTCTGGTTCTGCTCAGAATCCTGGCGGCAGCGTTCTGTATGAGCTGCAACTGTCTTATGGTCTTTTTGGGAAGGCCAGTGAGGAGTCCATTACAATAATCCACCCTGCTGGTGATGAAAGCATGAACAAGTTTCTCTAAGTCTTGTCTGGAGACAAAGCATCTAATTCTTGCAATATTTTTCAGATGATAGTATGCTGATTTACTTATAGCTTTGACATGACTACTGAAACTAAGGTCTGACTCTAGTGTCACACCAAGATTCCTGACTTGATGTTTAGTTGTTTGACCCCTAGAGTGAAGGTATGCGTTCACCTTGAGAACTTCATCTTTGTTTCCAAACGCAATGACTTCAGTTTTGTCTTTGTTTAACTGAAGAAAGTTTTGACACATCCAACTGTTAACTTCATCAATGCATTGGCACAGGGAGTCAATGGGGCTGTAATCGTTAGGCGATAGGGCTAAGTAGAGCTGTGTGTCGTCTGCATAGCTGTGGTAAGAGATTTGGTTCTTTCTCATTATTTGGCTCATTGGAAGCATGTACAGGTTGAACAGGAGTGGTGCAAGAATTGAGCCTTGAGGGACTCCGCATGTCATGGATGTCCACTCAGACTTATGGTCTCCTATACTCACATAATAACCTCTCCCATCTAAGTATGACCTGAACCATTTTAGGACTATCCCAGAAAGCCCCACCCAGTTTTCCAGCCTGTCCAGAAGTATGTTATGATCGACAGTGTCAAATGCAGCACTGAGGTCGAGTAGCACCAGCACTGATAATTTGCCTGAATCAGTATTTAAGCGAATATCGTTTATTATCTTTATGAGCGCTGTCTCTGTGCTGTGGTGTGGTCGGAAACCAGATTGAAAATTGTCAAAGTATCCATTCGAGCATAAGAATTTGTTCAGCTGATTGAAGACAACTTTTTCAATGATCTTGCCTATGAAAGGAAGATTTGAGATCGGTCTATAGTTGCTTAATATGGTCTTATCCAGATTGCTCTTTTTCAGGAGGGGCTTGACAACTGCAGTTTTTAGGGAGTTTGGAAAACTCCCAGAGAGAAGTGAAGCATTTACCACTTCTAGAAGATCTGCTTCTAAACTGTTTAACACACTTTTGAAAAACGATGTGGGAAGTGTGTCAAGAGCGCAGGTTGATGTTTTAAGGTGCTGTACGGTTTCTTCCAAAATTTTGCCATCAATTTCTTTGAAATCAGACATAGTAACTACTTTCTCAGGTGGTCTGATCTGTCTGACCCCAGCGTAACTCAAGGATGTGCTGATCACCTTTCTGATATTATTGATTTTCTCAGAGAAGAAAGAAGCAAACTCACTGCACTTGCTGTCTGAGAGCATTTCACTGGGAATCTGGCTTGGGGGGTTTGTCAGTCTCTCTACAGTAGCAAAAAGAGTGCGTGTGTTGTTTAAATTGCTGTTTATAATATTTGAGAAGAAAGTCTGTCTAGCTTTGCCTAGTTCCATATTGAAAGCATGAAGGCTGTCTTTGTAGATGTTATAATGGACTACAAGTTTTGTCTTCCGCCACATGCGCTCTACTTTTCTGCATTGTCTTTTCATATTTTGCACTGCTGTTGAGTTTCTCCAAGGTGCCTTTTGTCTGCCACTCTTCTTCCTGGCTTTCACAGGAGCAATATCATCAATTACACCTTTAACTTTTGAGTTAAAAGAATCAAGGAGAAAATCAACAGAGTCTGCAGATATGCTTGGTGTTAAGGATATAGCCTTCATAAATAGGACACTAGTGTTCTCATTTAAGCATCTCTTCTTGACAGACACAGATCTCGCTTCAGTGGCAGGAGAGATCAATATATCAAAGAAAATACAGAAATGATCAGACAGTGCTACATCCTTAATAACAATCGATGAAATGTTTAGACCCTTACTGATAAGTAAATCTAAAGTGTGTCCACGATTGTGTGTGGGTCCATGTACATGCTGAGTCAGATCAAAAGTTTTTAAAACAGTTTTGATTTCTTTTGCCATATTGTTTTCTCCATTATCTATATGGATGTTAAAATCTCCAGCAATGGCAAAACAGTCAAACTCTGAGGTAATTGTTGATAACAGTTCTGTAAAGTCCTCAGCAAAGGCTGGAGAGTATTTTGGAGGCCTGTAAATAATGAAAAGTAAAATGCGTGGAGCACCTTTTAACACAATACCCAGATATTCGAAAGACAAGTAATTACCAAATGATATTTGCTTACATTGATAGATATCTTTAAAAAGAGCAGCTAGACCCCCACCTCTCTTAACAGCTCTGCAGACACTCATAAAAGTAAAGTTAGGAGGGGCTGCTTCATTGAGGATTGTTGCACTGTAGCTGTCTTCTAGCCAGGTTTCATTTAGAAGCATAAAATCCAGGTTGTTTGTGGTTATTAAGTCGTTGACTAGAAGTGATTTATTTTTAAGTGAGCGAATGTTTAAAAGAGCTAACTTAACAGACTTACTTTTCCCCACAGCAATATTAGATTGACGTGTAATAGGCACCAGATTAGTTGGGTTTGCTGTACGGCTATTGAAGGCCTTAGACTTTCTATCATGTAATAGAACAGCAATAGAGAAAGATACAGGCACACTGGGTTCCCGCTTGTTTTGTAAACATTTGAGAAAGTTACTGTTATCAGAGCGGGCACCCGACACATATCACTGAGAGCTGGTATCAGTTGTTTTTGGTTCACCTCGAGCTGATGGAGGAGGGTGTGGGCCCTGGCGTTGTGGCAGAGGCCGAAGAGCTCTCACAGGAGGAGGGGGAGGGCGAGCTGGGCCCGCAGGCTTTGGTGGTAGTGGTGCCTGTCTTTTTTTAGTTGGTATCTGGGGGCTTGCAGCAAAAGAGTGGGATAGTCTGGTTCCAGCATGCACCAGTTCTTCCATTTTCTGTGAGAAGCAGAGTAGTGGCGTTGCAGGAGAGAGGGAGAAAGTGTCTGGTGAAAGGGGCTGTTGCTCTGGTGTTATAGGAGGCTGTAATATGCTGTCCTGGCTTCCCTGGCTGTTTTCCAGGAAGTTGTCCTTGGGTGCTGAATCTTCAAGCAGTTCTGATATGTCTGTCTGTGGTGAGCTCTGTGTGCAGGGCTCAGCTGAGATTGAGTCCGTGAGCAGAGGTTGTTGTGGCGGAGTGGTGTTATCATGTCCATTTTGCTGCTGAAGTGAAGTCCCGTGGTCATTCATACTGTGTCCAGGTGTGTGTGTGCCATTCAGATTGAGTGGATTGGCACAAACCGCAGAAGGATGATTTAGGGAGAAGTAGATATTGTCCTTTAACACTCTTGAACCAAGTTTGTTTGGGTGATGGCCGTCCCGATGAAACAGTTGTCGTTGACTCCAGAAAAGATTGAAATTGTCAATGAAGTTCACTGCTTTTATATTGCAGGTTTTTTGCAGCCATGTATTAAGCCCAAGCAACCGTGAAAACCTGTTTGTTCCTCTTGCTGGGAGAGGTCCACTGATGAATGTTTGAACTTTCAGTCTTTTAAGTGTTTCAAAAAGTTCATTGAAATCCTTCTTAAGGAGTTCTGACTGCTCTTTATGAATATCATTCTTCCCCACATGTATGATGAGTCGATTTGCAGTCTCATGTTTCATCACAATGTTCTGAAGTTCCCTGTTTATATCAGAAGTTGTTGCTTGTGGAAGGCAGCACGTAGTTGTGTCCCTGCTGCTAATGTTTCTGATTATGGAGTCCCCCAATATCAGAGTCCTGGGCCCGGCTGCGCTCTGAGCTGAGTGCCGCTGTCTGCTCGACCTTGAGCACCAGTTAGCATCAGTGTTAGCTACTGGCCCATTCAGTCTGTGTTCGATCACATTCATCACATTTGTGGATTCCTCATTTACATTCATTAGTACTTCAAATCTGTTCTCAAGATGTATAGGCAGTGGTGGCAGACCAGTGTTTGCAATCCTTGTCAGAGCTGTATCTGGGGTAGAGGATGCTACTGCGGCAATATGTGATGCTCGTGACAATCTGATGTCTCGAGTGCCTTTGGGTTTAGCTCCCTGTTTGTGCCATCGATTTGTAAGTCGATCGGCTTGTTTCTCTACCTTTCGAGGAGTACTAGTTTCATGGGACTCACCGGCTGTATGCTGTGGGTGTCCATGACGAAGCTCTGTTGTGTGCTCCGTCTGGTTTGGTGGTCCCGTAAGTAACTTTGTTTCTAGAACTGCAATCCTTTGTAAAAGTCTGTGGCAGTTAGTGCAGCAAGTAGATTCCAGAAGAGGCATTTTCTCTTATCCTTGTAGGCAGTTGTGTTTTCCTTTCCCGGTATGTAAGCTGGTCGGGTAAAAGAATTCTCAGTTTTTGTAGTAATCCAAACTTTTTCGTATGAGCACTGTGCTGATTTGCTGAAGTTAAAATTAGGTGATAAAAGGAAATAAAATAAAGGAAATCAAATATAGAAAAAATAGGAGATAAAATGTAAAAGCGATAGAGCAAAGCGCGGAGCAGTAAGCAAGAGCGTCCGAACAGTAGCTGAGCAGGAAGTAATCCTGCATATGAAGTAAACATATGATGTTAATGTCCTACAGGTGATGCGTCTGAACATTCATCTTCTGCAGATCCAGTCGCTTCACCAACACTGATTCCAGTCAGAAGCTCAAACTCTGAGAAGACATCAAGCCGAACTACAGCAGCAGCTCCTACACAAGGTTCATGATCACATGATCACTGTATAAATAGATTTATTTTTGGTGAATGGCGATAGTCATTCTCCTCCTGACAGCTTGAGAGTGAAGTAAGAAGATAATAGATGACAGACTCGTGCACATATTCATCATTTCTGTGATGTGAAGCTCCAGTATTATGTGATGATGATGTTGTGTATATGTGGCATTATGTGTTGAACTGAACTAACAGACGTGATCCACAGATCCAGCTGATACAGCATCAGAAACTGGAGTCAGTGTGACTGCTGGATCATTATACAGAGGTACGACACGTTCATTTATACTGACAGCTTTATAACATTAAACTATCAGTCAGTCTGTAAATGCTTCATCAATAACTGTTGATAGTTGAATACCCTTGACTTCAGTCATGTACAGTTTCTCTTCTTCCTCTCATGTTTCCTGCAGATCCTACTGTGGAATATCTATGTATTGACGGCATCTAAAACATGCAACGTTTCATGTAATGCACAAATATTGATGAATCAATATAAAAAAAACTGGTACTGCGTTAGATTAAACTGGAAAGGCTCATCGTACTTGCATATTGTTGTCCTATTGTAAGTTTAACTGCTTCTGTTGTTCTCATTTGTAAGTCGCTTTGGATAAAAGCGTCTGTAATGTATGTAGATGTAATCCATGTCTATTTTGTATATCTATCTTGTATATTAATCCTCTTACTTATGCTTATTAATGTTGGTGTCTTGTAAGTCCATGCGGGCTGGGCTTAATCATACGCATGACACAATAATAAAACTTCATTCATTCATTCATTCATTCATTCATTCATTCATTCCATAAAGTTTAGAAAGTTTTTTGTGTGCAAATAACAGCCAAGATTTATTTTCATTTAAATGTTTTTTATGGATATATTTTCCTACAGTGTTGAAAGTCATTCTCTTGCGCTTCATATGTAAACTGCTTTAAATATAATATTAATACAGTAATGGACAGACTAAGACTGTATAATCTCTCTCTGTTCTGTGTGATGGAGCTGATTTGAGGATTCTTGGATCTTGTCTGTTCATTCCTGTTTTTAGCATCTTTTTTCATTTTGAATGATTGCTACAAATTTTCTTAATAAAACCTCTGCAGTTGTGTTTAATAAGCTTCAATAACCGAGAGCAGGGCCGTCTCAGTTTAGGGGCGCTTCTGAAGCCAGACTCGTTGTTGTCCAGGAGGATGTTCTGTGTGAGAAATGTAGATAGTTGGTCGAAAACGACTCGTTCAAGTGTTTTAGCAAAGTGGTCCAGAAGTTCAGGGAGGCGGAAGTTAAATCAGTGGTGCTTGAGAAATACATCCCAGATCTTCCAGAGCATTTGTAGTGTTGATAAAGGAGTCTGGATCTGATATATTTCTCAAGGCTGGAGAGAGTAAAGCAGAACGTTATAATCCATGTGTAGAAACTGTGTATAGTCAAGTCACCTTTATTTATATAGCGCTTTTTACAACACAGATTGTATCAAAGCAGCTTCACAGTGATAACATGAAAATAATACAACAAAGTTTGTTTCTAGAAGTAAATTGCTTCATCGTCCACCCTAAGTAAGGCAGATCAATAATATTGTTGAATATTAAATGTCCCCAACTAAGCAAGCCAAAAGCCAAGGCAACAGTGGAGGAACCAAAACTCCATCAGTGACAGAATGGAGAAAAAACCTTGTGAGAACCCAAACTCAGTCCCTCAGTTCTCCTCTGGCCAACCAGACAACAGTATATGCATTTCTCACTTGTTTCACGCATGTAAAGCCACACTTCACTGTGGGACACAGTGTGCGCTTTATTTGACCAAGCTGATGCTTATAATTACTTTACAATACTTTTAAAATCTGTTTTTTTAATTCAGGAAACTGCTAAAAATAAAAAAGAAGGGAGACTAACAGTAATGCTCTCGAGTGCAAAAGAATATCTTATAAACTCTTCAGAGCAGATGTGTGTTGAGCCAGTGTGGTTCACAATACGCACGTCTCACACGTTTCACCCGTGTAAAGCAACACTTCACTGTGGGACAGTGTCACCAACACTACGGAAACTCTAGCAGAATTTAAACACTGAGTTGGTCAGAACAGAGGAAGTTAATAACCACAGGAGGAGCTGATGATGTTAAAGTCTTTACAAAGGGGACTTTACAAATGCTCACATAACATAAGCATTTTAGAGCTTATAATATGAATAATGCTCAACGTTAAGTATGAAGTAAAAGAATGATGAACAACCGCTAACAAATCTGGATAAACAGAATCACACAAGAATTGAAACATTGGAATAGCGTGAAGGAGAAGATGAGTGCACTTCCAACCGCACAACCTCGAAGTACCCAGTCCCACCAGGTGTATGCAGTCTGTGCCGATCGGGTAGATGAGCTAGACAGGATCTGTGCAGCAAGTTTGTCTCCACTTGCGCTTGAGAGAGGTGGTACTCTGTTTGGAGGATGACGTTCTGTACCAGGTCCATTGTGTCGACCAAAGCTTGTGTTCTGTGTTCATTAAAGGTGTCGTCCCACCATGGGGAGACCTTTGGCATCCTTCCGAGGATGTCGATCTGTCCCATAGAGAAGTCCTCTGCCACTTCCAAGCAAAAGGAGTGATTAGCAGGACAGGTCAGTCCTCCATATGTGAACGAATTCATCCCACTGATGACGCACCACTGTGTATGAGACACTTGAACAGCATTTGAATGGCCATGCAATGATTCAACATTTATGAGTTTGCTATCATTGGAAGAGAAAGGCTGCAATGTGTAACATGTACAGACAACATAATTATGAGTTTCAAGACAACAAGTGCGACTGGTAAACAAGGTCTCCGTACCCTTCAAAGACATATATCCAGTGAGGTGATCCCATTTAATTACCTGATCTTTAACTACCACTCCAATGGAGCGAATAGTAGTGGAATTTGGATAAACTTGATCTGGGTGGATTAAAGGAAAAGTGGCAAAAAACCCAATGCAACCAATACATTCGTTTCCAGTATACATCATAACTGTGGATAACAGTTCTGAATATTTGACTTGTTTTATTTTTTTTTTTATTTTTTTTTTCTGAAGAGAACCATCTATGCAAATCTAGAACCTCAATTAAGTCATTCAGAACATGTCTCGGGGTCTTGTGAAGACGAAGGTCTAAAATGTCCTGTCTTGTTGCAGTGAACATATCTTGTGCATATGATCTGCAGGCTAAGTCACGTTCGATGGTACGGGTCTGATTGAACAATGTGTGGCTGACCGTTAGAAGCGCCTGCGCCTCAGAACGAACCGCTTTGATAATGTTATCATTGCTATTGGTGATGTGTTGAAATCCAGTGGCCATCTGATCTGTCAACCATGTGGAGAATTGGGATTGTTTAGTTATTTAAAGGTGTTGGCTAGTGAATTAATAAATCCGAACAAGCCGGCTATCCCGCTGAGGTCTCGTTTTAAGAGAGCAAGTGGAATTTGGACGGCAAGTCTGTCTTTGTAATCAGAAATTAAATCATCGATTCGTGACTCTAGCCATGCATATGACTCATCATTAACATTACAATGTTTTGTATAGGCAGAGAGTATGTTGGAAATGTTGTAAGTCACATGTGTCATTACCAAATTTACATAATGTAATAAAGTTTTGTTAATGTTTCCTCTAATCAATCCACCAGGAGGAATTCTGGACACTTTTTGGGTTTAGTGTATCCACAGGAGGTCAGATTAAAACAATACATAAGAGTCCATGAACAGTTGTGTGGGACTGTTGAAATTGTCCATGCTACAGTATGTGAACATTCTCCAACACAATACGTTCCTTCCTTTTGGTTGGTCCACACAAATGTTTTTGCTCGTTATGTGTGTACGATGTGAGATCGTACATTAACTCTGTGAACCTCATGTGTGTGTCATTATGTGTTTCTGTATGTGTGCACCTATATGCTGCAGGTTCCAGATTTTTAACATTCTAGCACAATTCTGGGTCTATGCCATTGTTGATGTTTTTGTGTAGAGTGTACATGTCACCTATTGTGTCGCCTGAATCTATTTTAAGTTGATACCAGGCAGTGTGGTTGTGCATGAATTTTGGTGCTCGAGTGTATCCTGAAATGTTTCCTGAAGGTGGGTGGGTGCTACCTGAACTACAGCAAATTTGTGGTGTGCAATCTGGATCCGGTACTATACCGGGAGGCCATGTAGCTGTTTCTTTAGGTGCGACTGTGATTTCTGGTGTGGACGGCCCCTTGGAGTATTTCCACACCCACCTCCCACATTTCAGGTTGTGTGTGAGTGAAACCCTTTGGCCCAGTCTGATGCACGTGGGCCCGGACACTTTTCTTTCATCCGGCCTCCATGGGATCGCTGCAGTCGACCTGGAAGGCAGGAAGAGAAGACAGTGACAGTTATTTATTTATTCTGTGTACCTTTAAATGATTTGCACTGAGACATGTGATACCATCGCAGTCATACGTTGTGGCCACACAGCTGTTGCATGCAGCTTTAATTTCATATGGGCCATCTGGGTGTGAATGCACCTTGCTTCACAAAAACACGTATCGTTACCATGTCTCCTTCTGAGAGTTTCACCTCAGAGTTTGGGTTGAATTGTGCATCATTTGTTAGGTCTGATTGCTGTTGTTTCAGAGCAGCGTGTGCATGTAGCACTTCCAGCCTCTCTCGTAATTTCTTCAACACAGACTGTTGAGTTGCGCTCACGAGAGGCTCCAGGTCTGCTGGGGTAATTTCTGGGTCGATGGGCAGCTTCATGACTCTTCCAGTCATGAGTTCGAATGGACAACTGTAAAGTGTTCATGTAGTGTCAGGCATAATGCGCACCCTTTGGATTTTTGATATTTATTCAAATAAATGTAAGTTTGCTATCGAAGTTAGAAACGTGTATGCCGATGTTGTATGCAACTTTAGAGACGTTCCCTAAATGTGCGAATGTCCAATGTCAAGCCAATTTTACATTTAGTCATTTAGCAGACGCTTTTATCCAAAGCGATTTACAGTTAAACTAACAATAGGACAACAATATGCAAGTGCTATGACAGTTTAAGCTAATGCAGTACACGTAGGCATACTATAGAGAGAGAGAGAGAGAGAGAATAGAATAGAAGAGAAAGTGTTAGTATTAATTGATCAAGTGTTGATTTTATGCCAGTATATCACGAAACGCTCAGCATGAAACTTTGCGCGATAAGTTCATATTCTGAGTCCATCTTCTTGCCTGAAGCCAACAGCCTACTTCCTCAATAAGGTGCAAGATTGGTCTTTCATTGGTCTTCCCAAACTTTTTAGCCCGCGACCCCCATGATAAATGCGCTGCTACCCCGCGACCCGCACCTCCCCCACCCCAGGGTCCGAAATTAACTTTTTGGCTCACCTGCCACCGGGACTGGGAGATGAAAAAATCCACTAGCCAAGCATATTTTTTACCGGCCAAAATAATAAACAACCTTTTTTTTTTTTTGGTCACATATACATTCATTTCAGTTGGCTACTTTTAATTGAGATAATAAGGTAGGCCTATTATGTTGAATACAAACATAAAAAAAATGTCCAGAGCAAAATCTGAAATGTATAATAAAAAAAGATTAATATATTGGTATATTGATGTTTAATATTATTTTAATATAGTTTAAATATTGATGATTACAAGCTTGGGGGAATTGCAATTAATTACAGCAAATTGTGCAATTAATTAGTAAAAAATTTTTGCCCGATTCCCAGCCCTAATGAGGGAAACCGATTATAATCCTGTTCTTGGTAGAGAAAGCTGATGACATGGCATGACAAGTTATTGAATGAAACATAAACACAGCTTTTGTGTGTTTATCATCTTTTCCGCATATACTGACACAGATAATCATTTTCATTTTAAGAATGAATGTCTTCGTCAACAACAAGCTCTTTTGCACCCCCTGCTGGTGAGGTCGACTAACAGCAGATGGAGAGTATGCTCGGTAATCTACTGCAGTTCCTGGACGTCACTGTTGAATTTACTGTCGAATTTGAACCACTGAATTTGTGGAAGCGAAATAAAATAGACCGGAAATTGCCTGTTGAATATTATAGGTTGTATTTTTAAACAGTTTGAATATTTTGGAAGTGAAATATGAAAGGTGAATATGGATTATTGAATTTTTAATAATGAAAATGTGTTTGAAATGTTTTTAATTGAAATATTAACAGCTTTAATATTCAACCATGTTGAATTTCAGCCCATAAAAATGCAAGCCCTAAAAATACAATGCATTAAAATGCAAGCAGGGTTAATGCAATGCCTATTTTTTTTTCCAAGTAGTGCAATTCAACAGGCTTTTTATTTCAAAAACATTTGACATTATTTTACTTCCATACAATTTAATTTCTAACATGATAAATACTGAAATTAATGATTTTATTGACACTACGTTGTACTTTTGCAAAAAAAAAAAAAAACGTACGTGGGCTTCCTCAACATTGATTTCAATCGTCTCTGGGTTTATTTCGCTGCTGATTCGTATATCATAGTAATAGTGCAGTTAAATGTTTGTTACATTTGTTGATTGGGATTGAGTCAGTTTAAATTAATCACGTTTATGGCATGATGTTTATTTGTTTCATTACACTCTGAATTGAAGTCTGCTTACCATATTCACCTTATTCCGCCCCGCCCACTTTTACTTCTGTCCAGGACTTCCGTTGTAAACCACCTTCCGGTTTAGCGGACCCTCATTCAATTTCGAGGAGAACTGCAGAGAAGTCTCACTGATAAAATGTCACATAAGATAAGCTAATTTGTGCCAAATGTGCTATGTACGTGTGTACCAACAGCACAGCAATGCACTGTTTCTCGGGGTAATTTTTAAACGACTTTTAGGTGTTTATATGACCCGTCTGCCTGTCTGATAGCAGCCCGGCCGATGTGTAGTGTTTAGCCTACATTAGCCACACACATCTAATGTTGTAATGGTCTCACTACAGGACACATACACATGCTATACCTTGTTTGAAAGCTATGGTCCTCTAGAATTCAGTCGCTGGATTTATTTTACAGCCATTACTTGTGTTAGAGATCAAACCATAAGAAATTGCAGCTAGCAGTTAGCTAAGCTAACGTTACCCTCTTGTTCATCTAGTTGAGGCTCTACTTTCTTTCTACACCAGTTCGTGGCTATTTTTTTCTCATCTGTTGGCTATACACTGCAAATGTATCTGGTGATTAAGCAAACAAACTGTGGTGTAATAATGTTTCAAACTTTACATGTAGTAGTGTTTGTGCACATCTTCATAACTAAGTAATAGCTATTAGAAAGACACAGCTATTAAATAATTTGATTGTGGCATTGTTTCAAAAGCTTCAAGTGAAATGTACTTTATTAGTACGTTGCAGCAGTTGTTAATAACCATAGGCCAACGCATTTGGCTATAATATTATAGTCTATCTACTTATATCAAGACAGATAACAGATTGGACCAGGGCAAACAAAGCGCTAAGTAGCTAAACCAGGAAGTGAGATTACGCGGATGGCGCCACCCAGTGCTACTTCCGGAATAAGGTGAATAGGCTGTTTCTTGTTCCTCTGACCTCCCCTCAATTAATCAGATCCAGTCTGACTAAACTGAAAAAAATATTTTCTGATATTTTCATATAAAATGCTTCATTATCCATTTTAAATGTGGAATTAAACCCACTTCCCACTATTGCATGTTACGCAATCATGTTTTTAGGTATCTAAAAACTTTTTCAGATCTTTGCTTTTTCAGGCAATGACCAACATGATGAGGAGGACAAGCCAGTTTTGGTGATTGAACCCCAAGCTATTTGTCTGGTGAACATGAAGAGGGAACACCGGCAAGAAGAATTTGCTTCGAATGCTGGAAGTCCAGATGTGAAACTGGTATTTCAATGGGGAAAGGTGTTCTTTATTATTTTTTAAGAAACTCATACAGGTTTGGAACAACATCAGGGTGAGTAAATGATGACAGAATTGTAGTTTTTGGGTGAACTATCCCTTGAAATTGTATTTATTTATTTTTTATTCCAGATTTACTCAATGTTACACCGTGGGCCAGTAAGAGAAGGATAATTTCAGAGAATGAGAAATGTTATGTTATTTAATTACATTTTGCTAATAAAGTTATACAAATCATTCCACTGAATTGACATGGTAATTGTTGCTACGATCAAGCTCTTGTGTTTAAAAGTTTAAAAGTGTTCTTTAGAAAGTTCTGGATCTTCCTCCAGCGTGAAGAAGGAAGGGTGTGTGTGTGTGTGTGTGTGGACACTGTTTCAGATACAGCAGAATAACCCCTGGGGTCAAGCTCAAGCTTTATTAAGCTCCCTTATGCACAAATAGAAACAACTGACATATACAGGACATCTCAAAAGTAACAAAGTTCTACTATCTAAGGATCTAAAGTTAAAAGTGAAGAAAATTTATTTGAAATACTGTGTGTTACTGTTATATTTTTGTTTTTATTTCATTTTTCTTTAATTCGTTCAATCTCAAAAGAGACATTTCATGCAAAAGAGCAAACAAATAGAAAAACACACTTACCTTTTCATTAATTAGCTGCATTCCAGTGGTCTGAGTGGTTAATTAGTTTTATTCTTTTCTTAAGATCATCTTTGCAAATTTTTGCTTTTAAATTGTATTGTTTGGCAGCCGTTACACTGTCCAGTCCATATTAATCACTTTTATCCAGTCTAAAGAACTCCATCATTCCCCTCTGTTCAACAGAAGCACTGCCCACTTACAACATTATGAATCAACAAAACTTCCAAGAACTCAATTATTTATTTATTTATACATGTGTATATGTGTGTATATGTTAATGTATCACAACCCATCTAACAAATATTGAGGATTTGTTCTGCATGATATCAGCATTGACCAGCAGGTGTCGCTGTGTGCATTCCAAACCTGGAGAAATCAGCCACTTTTACACACATCAGCGCTATACAGAGAGATATATAAGTTGCAGGGCGAGCTCAACCTAAAGCCTAGTTTGAGCTTGGCCTGCGAACTTAAAGGGATAGTTCACCCAAAAATGAAAATTCTGTCATCATTTACTCTCCCTCAAGTTGTTCCAAACCTGTATGACTTTCCTTTATTCTGCTGAACACAAAAGAAGATATTTTAAAGAAGGTTGGTAATTAAACAGTTGCTGGTCCCCATTGACATCCATAGTATATTTTTTTCCTACTATGGAAGTCAATGGGGTCCATCAGTCGTTTGGTTACCGACTTTCTTCAAAATATCTTCTTTTATGTTCAGCAGAATAAAGAAAGTCATACAGGTTTGGAACAACTTGAGTAAATGATGACAGAATTTTCATTTTTGGGTGAACTATCCCTTTAAAGGTCATAGGAAGAGAGTGTGTGTGTGTGTAGCTATCGCTACATGACATGTTTCAGGGTGTTAAAACCACATGTGTTTTTGAAGAGAACTTGGAGCATCTCTAGATTCACAGATAGAAAAGGTGTGAAGCCGAAGAGGGTCAAAGGGAACAGGGGAACTTTCCATATAGAGCTTTTGGTGTGTGTGCTGCGTAAGACATGAGTGATAAGATCTGTAGATAATCTGAATATGTGCTTTCACAAGCTTATGTTAGTGAAGGGACTCGGATAAGTCCCAACCTTTACCTTATAAGGGAATTAAGTGTACTAAGATGAAAGCCCATAGATAGAAGGCGGCCCAAAAAAGAGGGTTTTTTCGGGTCCACAACTCGGGTGAAGACTCTCATGTGTTTATTATTCTGAATCTTTTTAACAAAGTCATGTTGTGGTGATTCGTAAAACTTGTTAAACAAGTCTCAGAGTAATTTTCCATATTATTATTTCATGAATTTAGTAATTAAATATTAATGCTAGCGAACGTCCAGTGCATTCGAACTCCAGATTGATCTGGTTCGAGGCTCCGCCGTGTGTGTGCGCGTGTGTGTCTGTGCGCGGGTGTGTGTGTCTGTGCGCGTGTGTGTGTGTCTGTGTGCTCGTGTGTGTCTGTGCGCGGGTGTGTGTGTGTGTGTGTGTGCCGAGGACCCTGAATCGACATCAGACATCCCTAATCTAGAAGGTAAGGGAAATGTTTAATTTAAACAGATTATGATTATGTCTGAGAATGATTTATGTGTTACAGCGGTATAAAAATGCAACAAGCTTCATGTATTGAGTGTTGGCTGTAAACCCGTGATCCAGGAACATCCGGATTAAATAATCAGATTCTAAATATATAGTACTTGTAATTAGATTACATTACATTTTAATATACTTGTAGTCAGACTACAATTACTTTGTGTCACAGACATCACTGGTGAAATAAACATAAAGCCTAATGTTGCAGTGTATGATGGGAACCACCAATCAAAGCTCATCCGTCCTTGTTGTGCATACAGTTCGACACAACTACACAAGCATTTTTTTTAACCGAACGTTAACGTTACTCTGTCAACAGCCTATTGTCTAAATTACCGAGCTAACAGAGCTACGTAAACTAAGAGCGAACATGAGAGCACCCGACGGCAGACGTCAATAAAGCAGCGTAATGGAATAATCTCCCGATCAAACTCCGCTTCCCGAAGTTTATAAACTGCCTCAGGAACCCAGTTAAGATACAAAAATCTATTCAACAAAAATAGTGATGCAGTTAAGTGTTTTTCACTCGGCTCAGCCGAACCCTCTCTGTTGCTGTGTGGAGCAGCCTGTGTCCGTCACTCACTCATCCGGGCATGCACTGCGGTCTCATGAGGAAACGCACCTTTTTGACAAAGTTTTTCTTGTTCCCGAATACAAAACATGTTATTTGTGCCTTTCCGAACACCATATTCGGGTTCGTCTCCACCCCGATGCAATGTCTATTATTTTCTAATTTGATCTTTCAACTTACTGATTATCTTTATTAACTGCTGTGCACGATTAATCGGTTCGTCTCGAGGGGGTTGAGTCTTGGTGGAAGACCTTCGCCAGCGTCTTTCTCTCCTTCTTCACCGTCTTGCGAGATCTCTTTGCGTGGTTCCTCTGGAGGTGTTCAACTACAAGATCGCCCATAACAATCTCAACTTTGTCCAACACTCAACACATTACATGGGGGTTTTGTAGAGGAAAGTTGAGTGTCACTCAGAGTCAAGACCATTCAAGACCACAGAGCAAAATCCTCAGTGTTAAAGTACACAGTTCAGAGTCTATATGAGCCCAATCTACAGAGAGGACAAAGTTACACTGGTATAGTGTCACTATATAGCAACGGATGTAAACACTCGGTTGGTCAGATGAGAGGAAGTTAATAACCACAGGAGGAGCTGATGATGTTTAAAGGAGGAGCTGTAACTATATATAATGAAGAGGAAGACTGACAGAAACAGAAAATGGCTGATAAGTGTGATCTGTGTCTGCTGGGACTGATCATTCTCTCTTCACTTCTCACAGGTAAAGAAATCTGTATTTTCTCTAAAGACATTTAGTGGAATTAGTCTGGAAAGAGTTCATTTGAACATGCTCAGTTTATTCTTGCACACATTCACGTTGTGATCTCAGAGTTGTGTATTGATACACACAGATCATACTGTATTATTCCTGATACTGGACATAGTGTCACTCAAACATCTGATGATGAAGAATTATCTTCATATTAAGAGTGTGTCAGTGATTTGAACAGCTCTCTGATAAAGACTAATAGTTTATTCTGGAGAGTGTGTTGTTTGCTTTAAGTCAGGAAAAATACTATGATTTAAAACTTCTGCTTTTTATGCTGGTGTGTTTTATGTTTCATTTATTAATATACATCATAATGATCACTGAGATATACTGTGTTTCAGGAACCAGTGGAGTGGATGATGTGTTCATCAGTTCTGGTGAAAATGTCTCTCTGTCCTGTAATAAAGCTCTTTCTGACTGCAAATCAACTACATGGATCTACTCTAACAGACTTTCATGGAGAGTTAAACTGATTACTGGAGGGATAAAGAAGAACGACACAGAGAGACATGAGAGACTGAGTCTGGAGTCTGACTGCTCTCTGAACATCAAGAACGTCACAGGAGAAGATTCTGGATTATACTACTGCAGACAATCTGTGAATGGAGAACAACAAGGACCTGTTGCTGATGTTTATCTGTATGTTCTTCATGGTAAGTTTATGATTATGTGGTCAATTTAAAAAGGGCAGATTCTCCCTTTAAACTCAGATGATGAATGAAGAGTCTGTGATTTGTGTCTTGTGTTCAGTTTCAGTGTCTCCATCATCATCATCATCTTCATCATCATCTTTATCATCCTCACAGACTGAGATCAGTCCAGGCCGCTCTGTGACTCTCTCCTGTCAGTTGTATTCATATTATAGATTCTCCTGTTATGATTGGGTCAGTTCTAGGGGATTTGAGCTGTTGTGGGTGAATCAGGCTGGTGTTGATCTGAAGACAGACTCCAGATATCAGATATTATCATCATCAGCTCCAGATCGCTGTATCATCCTCACTCTGACTACAACACTCCTGAATGAAGATGACAACAGAGAGTGGAGATGTCAGCTTACTCGCAGAGATCAGCTGGAGACCTCAGTCAGATACACTGTCAAGTATTCAGGTGAGAAAACACTCTTTTCTGACAGATTTGTGAAAACTTCCACAGATTGGCTCTACTCTTTCTGATGGCTTCATACGTTTTGGAGTTGGAAAATATTAGTGGTCAAAGTCATAAACTGCATAACAATCCTTATAATTCCCAATATTGGCCTCCTACATGGGTCATACATGAGATATTGCATAAATCAGACGAGTGTATTAAAGCCTAGTATGACCCATGTAGGAGGTCGGCTTTAGGAATTATAAGGCTTATGTCCTTCATTCAAGCTGAAGGTTTATTTGCAGAAGCTCAACTGTGTTTCACTCTCATATAAACCAGGAATAAATTATACAGTAACACAGTAATACAGTTCCCTTTCGAGGGAACTCGAACTGCGTCGGTGACGACACTAGGGGAACGCCCTTCAGCGTAGCACGTCTGAATTCATGAATGAAACCGAATCCAATCCTATTGGCGTTGCGTGATGACGTAGTGTGTGACGGCATATACGGATGTGTACAAAAGCACGCCGGCACACAGAAATGTCAGCTTTTTGCTATTCAGCAAGCGCTCTGTGTGTGTGAAACAATTCTGTCCTATTTGGTGTTGTATGTTCTGTAAAGTCTGCATTGCAAAATAGAATAGGGGCTCGGATTTCGCGTTTGCTGAGGCAGCGCGTAGATTACGAGTCTACTCTGCAATAAGATTCTGTGGCTTGGATCTCGTGTTTGCCGAGGCAGCGCGTAGATTTTAACTCTGCATTTCAATACAGAATCTAGTAACTCGGATCTCGCGTTTGCCGAGGCAGCGCGTTGATTACGAGTGTACTTTGCAATAAGATTCTGTGGCTGGGATCTCGCGTTTGTCGAGGCAACACGTAGATTTAAGGTCTGCTTTGCAATACAGAATCTAGTAGCTCGGATCTCGCGTTTGCTGAGGCAGCGCGTTGATTACGAGTGTACTTTGCAGTTTGCTATACGATTCTATGACTGACATCTCGCGTTTGCCGAGGCAGCGCGTAGATTGAATGTCTGCATTGCAATACAGAATCTAGTAGCTCGAATCTCGCGTTTGCCGAGGCGCGCGTTGATTACGAGTCTATTTGCAGTTTGCAATAAAGATATAGGCATGTAGTCATAACTCGCCGCACACAGTGCGTTTCGGGTCTCTCAGCCGCGCCTGTTGACTTTCTTCTCGAGAGATGAAAGCCAAATTTATTGTGAACCACTCGAATCTCGCGTTTGTTGAGACAGCGCGTTAAGGGTCTGCAATAAAAGGGACACACGCGATCTGGGAAATAATACTGTTTGGGTGCGAGGCATTCACAGTCAGCTCCTGAGGGTGCTGGCAGGCTGTTCATTGTGAAATAACTCGCCGCACACAGTCGTGCGTTTCGGGTGTTTCAGCCTCGCGCCTGTTGACTTTCTTCTCGAGGGATGAAAGCCAATTTGTAACGGCTCGCGTTTGCCGAGGCAGCGTGTAGTAGATCGTATAAATAAGTATTTAAACAGTATTCTGGTGCACTATCCAGTGTTTATGGCTACATTTAATTCTGAGGAATTAAAATAATTAAAATATTATCTGACTTTAGAACTTGGTTAGATATTTGAATTCAGCCTAATATCTGAAGGAGAGTGTCGCTTCTAGAAGTCCCCCTCAAAAAAAAAAAAAAAAAGCAAAAGCTGAGTTTGGGACTCTAGGCGGCGCTCTCGCCCAAGCCTCCTGAGAAGACGGATCTGAGGACTGTCCTTCAGGCCAGGAAGGTGTCGGGAGAGAGGTCCTAACTTATGTGAGACCTTGGAGGGCCCCCCAAAAAGAGAGCGATAGAGATCCTCCCTCTCACCGGGCCCTCAGGAAACTAGTGTCAGCATCCCGCCGCTAATTGCGCTTCGGGACACATCAGTTTCCAGCGAACGCACGCTGCTCTGTCTGCCCCAAGAGCTTGCGGCCGGGCAGCGCTGGCGTCCGCACACCGAGAGTCGTTTTCGATTATTCCCTGTCGGTCCTCCGCTTCAGGGTATCGTCAAGGGCTCTCACAAGACACTTGACACCAACCCTTAGGGGCTGGTTCCCTTGCTGAATTTTTGTCGAGGCATGGCAACGTCTCCCCAATATTTCTCCATGGGTCCTGCGCACTGTAGAAATAGGGTACAGGCTCCAGTTCCAGGCTGCCCACCAAAAAAGAGGTAAGTATCAACGGGGTGGTTTGGACTGCAGTAGACCCAGAGCAGGGTCTGGTGTTAGAACAGGAAGTTTACTCGCTGCTGGCAAAAGGGGCCATAGAGCATGTTCCCCCACCAGTCAGGGAGTCCGGATTCTACAGCCGGTACTTCATAGTTCCGAAGAAGGATGGAGGGTTGCATCCACTTTTAGATCTGAGGCACTTGAATCGGTCTCTGAGGAGGTTCAGGTTCAAGATGCTCACTATTCCCATGATCGTGAGTCAAATTCAATCCGAGGATTGGTTTGTCACGATAGATCTAAAAGACGCCTACTTCCACATCTCCATCCTTCCATCTCACAGGAAGTTCCTGAGGTTTGCTTTCGGGGGCGAAGCTTACCAATATCGGGTTCTTCCGTTCGGCCTAGCACTCTCCCCTCGCACATTTACCAAGTGTATGGATGCAGCTCTAGCACCCCTGAGGCTCGAGGGCATCAGGGTGCTCAATTACATCGACGACTGGTTAATATTGGCCCAGTCGCGAGAGCTGGCGATTCGGCATCGAGATGTCGTCCTCGCCCGCATCCAGAGCCTGGGGTTAAGACTCAACACGAAGAAGAGCGTGTTGACACCAGCCCAGAGAACCACGTTCCTGGGAGTGGTGTGGGACTCGGTCACGATGCGGGCTCAGTTGTCTCCTGCTCGGATCGAGTCTATCCTGACCACAGTGTCCAGGTTGAAGCTAGGCCAGGCCGTCACTGTCAAACACTTTCAGAGAGTGTTGGGTCTCATGGCAGAAGCGTCCAGCGTGATACCTTCTGGCCTGCTACACATGAGAGCTTTGCAGTGGTGGTTGAGAACCAAGGGGTTTTCCCCGAGGGGAAACCCATTCCGCTTGATAAGGGTTACGCACAGATGCCTTCGTTCCCTGTCAATTTGGAAGAAGCCTTGGTTCTTGTCCCAGGGTCCCAATTTGGGAGCGTTATGTCGCCGAGTATCTATTTCGACAGACGCCTCCCTCACGGGCTGGGGCGCGGTCATGGACGGCCGTTTTACGAGAGGCCTCTGGCAGGACCATCATTCCTCTTGGTACATAAATTGCCTAGAAATGTTGGCGGTGTTCCGGGTTTTGAGGAGCTTCCTGCCAGACCTCCATGGTCGCCATGTCCTTGTAAGAACCGACAACATGTCGGTGGTGTCTTATTTGAACCGCCAGGGGGGTCTGAGGTCGCGCCCTCTGTGCAGACTGGCGCATCAGATCCTCCTGTGGTCCCAGCGGAGACTATCGTCTCTCAGGGCGATGTATGTCCCGGGGGACCAGAATCAGGGAGCAGACGTCCTGTCGAGGCAGGGGCTGAGGCCCGGGGAGTGGCGACTCCACCCAGAGGTGGTGGAAGCCATGTGCGTGAGATTTGGCCCAGTGGAAGTGGATTTTTTTCGCGTCTCAAGAGACGTCCCACTGTCCACTGTGGTTTTCTCTCAGGCATCCAGCTCCGCTGGGGCTGGACGCCATGATGCAGACGTGGCCGAGGCTGCGTCTGTACGCATTTCCCCCGATCGCTCTGCTCCCAGCAGTTCTGGAAAGGGTCCGTCGAGACAGAGTCAGTCTACTTTTAGTAGCCCCGTTTTGGCCGGCCCGAGTATGGTTTTCGGACATCATTTCACTCCTGGCAGGCCCGCCATGGCAGATCCCTCTGAGGAGGGACTTGCTGTCCCAGGCGGAGGGCTCAGTTCTCCACCCTCGACCCAAGCTGTGGAAACTGTGGGTCTGGCCCCTGAGGGGGCACAGTACCTAGAAGCCGGCCTGTCAGCTGGAGTGGTCGAAACCATATTAACTTCCAGAGCTCCCTCCACGAGGAAGTTATACGGCCTTAAGTGGAATGTATTTTCCGTTTGGTGCAGAGAGCGTGACTTGGACCCAGTTAACTGCCCAGTGGCTTCAGTACTGGAGTTTCTCCAAGACCGCTTTTCTGCCGGGCTTACCCCGTCCACACTCAAGGTTTATGTGGCTGTCATTGCGGCTTTCCACGCTCCTCTGAGTGATGGCCCGCTGGGGAGGCATCACTTGGTCGTACGCTTCCTACGTGGAGCCTGGAGGATGAGACCTGCGACTCGCGCCAGAGTTCCCTCTTTGGACCTGGCAGTGGTTCTCGAAGGGCTGGCCGAGGCTCCCTTCGAACCACTGGAGTCGGCTGAGGCCAAGAACCTTTCGTTTAAGGTGGTCTTTTTGTTGGCCATTACTTCTCTGAGGAGGGTAGGAGATCTCCGGGTGCTCTCTATTTCCTATGGGTGCTTGGAGTTTGCTCCAGGCAACATTAAGGCCATCTTACATCCCAGGCCCGGCTATTTGCCCAAGGTGCCATCTAATGTGGCACGGCCTATGGTTCTGCAGGCATTTCATCCTCCACCTCACGTGACGGCGGATGAGGAGAGACTTCATCTGCTCTGCCCTGTCAGAGCACTGCAGTGTTATATTCAGAGGTCCTCCTCATGGCGGAAGTCAGACCAGTTGCTGGTGTGTTTTGGGTCGCCCAAGAAGGGGCTTCCCACCTCTAAACAGACCATCAGTAACTGGATCGTTCAGACTATTTCCCTGGCCTATCAGGTGCGCAAATTGCCTTCACCTAAGGCCGTGAGAGCTCACTCCACCAGAGGCATGGCGTCCTCTAGAGCCCTCCTTTCAGGGGTTTCTATCCATGACATATGTGAGGCGGCTGGCTGGGCCACTCCGCACACATTCATGAGGTTTTACAGTCTGGACCTTCCCTCTACACCCGGTGCACGAGTGCTTTCGTCCTAAGTGCGCCTGAAGACAGCTTCACACTAGGATGAGCGGGGTTCGTTGTGGTATAGTGGGTATCTCGTTCCCCTAGTGTCGTCACCGACGCAGTTCGAGTTCCCTCGAAAGGGAACGTCTCGGGTTACGTATGTAACCCTTGTTCCCTGAGAAAGGGAACGAGACACTGCGTCGGTTCGCCACACCTCACCCCGCCTGGAGCACTTGCTTCATAGCAAAAGCTGACATTTCTGTGTGCCGGCGTGCTTTTGTACACATCCGTATATGCCGTCACACACTACGTCATCACGCAACGCCAATAGGATTGGATTCGGTTTCATTCATGAATTCAGACGTGCTACGCTGAAGGGCGTTCCCCTAGTGTCGTCACCGACGCAGTGTCTCGTTCCCTTTCTCAGGGAACAAGGGTTACATACGTAACCCGAGACGTTATACAGTAACACAGTAATACAGTTATACAGTAATACAGTACAGTCTCTTCTCAACTACTGCCACTGTAAACTGTGATGATGAACACAAACTGCATGTGATGATCGATATGAACATATGATGTTAATGTCCTACAGGTGATGCGTCTGAACATTCATCTTCTGCAGATCCAGTCGCTTCACCAACACTGATTCCAGTCAGAAGCTCAAACTCTGAGAAGACATCAAGCCGAACTACAGCAGCAGCTCCTACACAAGGTTCATGATCACATGATCACTGTATAAATAGATTTATTTTTGGTGAATGGCGATAGTCATTCTCCTCCTGACAGCTTGAGAGTGAAGTAAGAAGATAATAGACGACAGACTCGTGCACATATTCATCATTTCTGTGATGTGAAGCTCCAGTATTATGTGATGATGATGTTGTGTATATGTGGCATTATGTGTTGAACTGAACTAACAGACGTGTGTCACGGGAAGTCAAAAGGTGAGGCGAGGGTTCAAGTGCAGAAAGGAATTTTAATGAATAAACAACAAAACAGACCAAAAACCAAAACTCCCTCGTGGGGGAAAAACAAGGCAGGCAAATACTCAAAACATAACACAGGGGAAAACAGAGACAACGATCCACACAGACTGCAAACAAGAGGGAACTAATAAAGGGAAACTAATCAGGGGGAACAGGTGGGAGAACTCAAACAATAATCAGATAACAAGTAGGGCGGGGCTAACAATGACACAAGCACATGGCACAACATAACAAACACCCAAGTGCAGAACAAGACAAGACAGACATGTGACATAACCCCCTCCATAAGGAGTGGCTTCCAGACACTCCACTAGAACGGGGGGGACAGACCAGGGCGGGACGGAGGGACAGGCCAGGGCGGGACGGGAGGGACAGAACAGGGCGGGACTGGAGGAACCAACCAGGGCGGGACGGGAGGAACAGACCAGGGCGGGACGGGAGGGACAGAACAGGGCGGGACGGAAGAGACAAACAGTCCATCGGGCGGCCAGGGTGGAGCAGATTGTCCATCGGGCGGCCAGGGCGGAGACTTTCCCTCGGGTGGCCAGTGCGGAGACTTTCCCTCGGGTGGCCAGTGCGGAGACTTTCCCTCGGGCGGCCAGGGCGGAGACTTTCCCTCGGGCGGCCAGGGCGGAGAAGACCCCTCGGGCGGCCACGGTGGTGAAGACCCCTCGGGCGGCCACGGCGGTGAAGACCCCTCGGGCGGCCAGGGCGGTGAAGACCCCTCGGGCGGCCAGGGCGGAGAAGACCCCTCGGGCGGCCTGGGCGGAGAAAACCCCTCGGGCGGCCACGGCGCAGGAACTGGAACAAACCCCACCGGCTCAGGCACTGGGACTGGCACCACCGGCTCAGGCCCTGGAACTGGCACCACCGGCTCAGGCACTGGAATTGGCATCACCGGCTCAGGCACTGGAACTAGTCCCACCGGCTCCGACTCAGACACCACCGGCCCAGGAACGGACATAGACACAAGAACAGGCACCAGAACAGGCACAGGAACAGACACCAGAACAGGCACTGGAACAGGCTCAGGAACAGACACTGGCTCCGGCTCAGGAACAGACACTGGCTCCGGCTCAGGAACAGACACTGGCTCCGGCTCAGGAACAGACACTGGCTCCGGCTCAGGAACAGACACTGGCTCCGGCTCAGGAACAGACACTGGCTCCGGCTCAGGAACAGACACTGGCTCCGGCTCAGGAACAGACACTGGCTCCGGCTCAGGAACAGACACTGGCTCCGGCTCAGGAACAGACACTGGCTCCGGCTCAGGAACAGACACTGGCTCCGGCTCAGGAACAGACACTGGCTCCGGCTCAGGAACAGACACTGGCTCCGGCTCAGGAACAGACACTGGCTCCGGCTCAGGAACAGACACTGGCTCCGGCTCAGGAACAGACGCGGGCTCCGGCTCAGGGACAGACGCGGGCTCCGGCTCAGGGACAGACGCGGGCTCCGGCTCAGGGACAGACGCGGGCTCCGGCTCAGGGACAGACGCGTGCTCCGGCTCAGGGACAGACGCGGGCTCCGGCTCAGGGACAGACACTGGCTCCGGCTCAGGAGCAGGAACAGACATCACCGGCTCAGGAACAGACACCACCGGCTCAGGAACAGACACCACCGGCTCAGGAACAGACACCACCGGCTCAGGAACAGACACCACCGGCTCAGGAACAGACACCACCGGCTCAGGAACAGACACCACCGGCTCAAGTGTGTGTGTAGCCCACACACACCACATGGCTGTGGCCATAATGGCCAGTGTCGCGGTCACTGAGGGCTCAGGCTCAGGAACAGACACCACCGGCCCAGACACAGGCTCGACGGCGGCCATCTTGTCCGAAGACCCAGTCTTGGTAGTGACCTTCTTGTCCGAAGACACAGGCTCTACAGGCGTAACGTGAACAGGTTCAGTGGTGGCCATCTTGTCCGAAGACACAGGCTCAGCAGACGTGACGGGAACACTCTCGGCGGCGACCATCTTGTCCGAAGACACAGGCTCGACAGGCGTAACGTGAACAGGTTCAGTGGTGGCCATCTTGTCCGAAGACACAGGCTTGGCAGACGTGACGGGAACACTCTCGGCGGCGACCATCTTGTCCGAAGACACAGGCTCGACAGGCGTAACGTGAACAGGTTCAGCGGTGGCCATCTTGTCCGAAGACACAGGCTCAGCAGATGTGACGGGAACACCCTCGGCGGCGGCCATCCTGTCCGAAGACACCGGCTCGGCAGACTTGACATGAACAGTCTCTGGCTGGGCAGACGTGACGTGAACCGTCTCTGGCTCCTCCGCAACGGAATCCTCCGGGATATTGGGGAGGCCGGAGGTCTTCCTCCTCCTCCGCCGTCTTCGATGGTGAGGTGCAGGTTCAGGTCTGGACGGAGTTAATGGTGGATGGAGCTCTGGGCTGGGCAGCGGCGATGCGTTCTCTGGGCTGGGCAGCGGCGATGCGTTCTCTGGGCTGGGCAGCGGCGATGCGTTCTCTGGGCTGGGCAGCGGCGATGCGTTCTCTGGGCTGGGCAGCGGCGATGCGTTCTCTGGGCTGGGCAGCGGCGATGCGTTCTCTGGGCTGGGCAGCGGCGATGCGTTCTCTGGGCTGGGCAGCGGCGATGCGTTCTCTGGGCTGGGCAGCGGCGATGCATTCTCTGGGCTGGGCAGCGGCGATGCATTCTCTGGGCTGGGCAGCGGCGATGCATTCTCTGGGCTGGGCAGCGGCGATGCATTCTCTGGGCTGGGCAGCGGCGATGCATTCTCTGGGCTGGGCAGCGGCGATGCATTCTCTGGGCTGGGCAGCGGCGATGCATTCTCTGGGCTGGGCAGCGGCGATGCATTCTCTGGGCTGGGCAGCGGCGATGCATTCTCTGGGCTGGGCAGCGGGGATGCAGGCGGGTCCGATGTATCCCACCGAGCACGATGGTGGAGATACTTAGCGAAACCCGGGAAGTCTAAAATTTCCAGCCCCTTCATCTCCCACTGAGGCAAGGGAACATCCAAACAAATATTAAATACATCTTTGAGGACTATATCCCCAAGCCCGAGTCCCTCTGCAGCCGCGCTGAATTTCCGGGCGAAATCCTTCACCCTGGTCCCCTGCTGTCGGAGGGAAACCAACCCGCTGAGTTTCATGATTCGCTCCAGGTGAGGGCAGGAATCCCTTTGCTGAATCCTCATTCTAGGTGGATCGTTCTGTCACGGGAAGTCAAAAGGTGAGGCGAGGGTTCAAGTGCAGAAAGGAATTTTAATGAATAAACAACAAAACAGACCAAAAACCAAAACTCCCTCGTGGGGGAAAAACAAGGCAGGCAAATACTCAAAACATAACACAGGGGAAAACAGAGACAACGATCCACACAGACTGCAAACAAGAGGGAACTAATAAAGGGAAACTAATCAGGGGGAACAGGTGGGAGAACTCAAACAATAATCAGATAACAAGTAGGGCGGGGCTAACAATGACACAAGCACATGGCACAACATAACAAACACCCAAGTGCAGAACAAGACAAGACAGACATGTGACAACGTGATCCACAGATCCAGCTGATCCAGCATCAGAAACTGGAGTCAGTGTGTCTGCTGGATCATTATACAGAGGTACGACACGTTCATTTATACTGACAGCTTTATAACATTAAACTATCAGTCAGTCTGTAAATGCTTCATCAATAACTGTTGATAGTTGAATACCCTTGACTTCAGTCATGTACAGTTTCTCTTCTTCCTCTCATGTTTCCTGCAGATCCTACTGTGGAATATCTATGTATTGAAGGCATCTAAAACATGCAACGCTTCATGTATGAAAACATTCAAATGCACAAATATTGATGAATCAATATAAAAAAAACTGGTACTGCGTTAGATTAAACTGGAAAGGCTCATCGTACTTGCATATTGTTGTCCTATTGTAAGTTTAACTGCTTCTGTTGTTCTCATTTGTAAGTCGCTTTGGATAAAAGCGTCTGTAATGTATGTAGATGTAATCCATGTCTATTTTGTATATCTATCTTGTATATTAATCCTCTTACTTATGCTTATTAATGTTGGTGTCTTGTAAGTCCATGCGGGCTGGGCTTAATCATACGCATGACACAATAATAAAACTTCATTCATTCATTCATTCATTCCATAAAGTTTAGAAAGTTTTTTGTGTGCAAATAACAGCCAAGATTTATTTTCATTTATATGGTTTTATGGATATATTTGCCTACAGTGTTGAAAGTCATTCTCTTGCGCTTCATATGTAAACTGCTTTAAATATAATATTAATACAGTAATGGACAGACTCAGACTGTATAATCTCTCTCTGTTCTGTGTGATGGAGCTGATTTGAGGATTCTTGGATCTTGTCTGTTCATTCCTGTTTTTAGCATCTTTTTTCATTTTGAATGATTGCTATAATTTTCTTAATAAACCTCTGCAGTTGTGTTTAATAAGTCTCCTTTCCTGAGATGTTTGTTAGGAATATGTTAATTCCCCTTCATGAGCTGGTAATGTATCTGTAAGTCCACTGAAGCGAGTTGTAGTTGAGAAGCCGCTTCAATAACCGAGAGCTAGATATTGGGTCTTAAACACCTCACGACACCCTGAAGGACCCACTGAGAGGTCAGACTTGAAGCACTGTTCCTGAGATGCTCTTCTTGGTGGTTAACTGTAAGCAGCAGACAGATCCAGCAAGAGGAGAACTGAGGATTCGGAGGCTCCTCTTGCCAGTCTCAGAGCTTCAATAACCGAGAGCAGGGCCGTCTCAGTTTAGTGGCGCTTCTGAAGCCAGACTGGTTGTTGTCCAGGAGGATGTTCTGTGTGAGAAATGGAGATAGTTGGTGGAAAACGACTCGTTCAAGTGTTTTAGCAAAGTGGTCCAGAAGTTCAGGGAGGCGGAAGTTAAATCAGTGGTGCTTGAGAAATACATCCCAGATCTTCCAGAGCATTTGTAGTGTTGATAAAGGAGTCTGGATCTGATATATTTCTCAAGGCTGGAGAGAGTAAAGCAGAACGTTATAATCCATGTGTAGAAACTCCCTGAAGACAGTTAATATCTGCTTTACAGACGCTCATGTGCAAATGCAGCTTTATTTTACCAAACTGATGCTAATAATTACTTTACAATACTTTTAAAATCTGTTTTATAATTCAGGAGTCATGGATAGTGGAAACCTTTTCAGTAACGAACCAATTTTATCACTAATAATTTCAAGATTTTACTTCTAGAGTTTAATGGCATGCAGGAAACTGCTAAAATACAGACGTGAAACTAGCAGTAATGCTAAGAATAGCCTGTGAGGGTGGATTTCCTGCAGGGGTTCAGTCTGCAAGACTGCCGAATGACTAAAGAAACGTTGTCAGCAAGATGGTAGGAAACTGCACATTTCTTGTTTATTCCACCCACTGCCACTGATACCAGCGACGGAAATAAGCGCAGTTACAACAGCTATATATGTGGGAGAGCGTTGCTGAAGAGCAGGGCTATTCACTTAGCTTCATTCGAGGGCCGGATTATTAAATCGAAATGTTGAGGAGGGCCGGTGGGTTTAGCTGATTTATTGAAACATTATTTATTACTTATTGAAACATAACAGTATCAATAAATAAGCTAAAGTAAACCTAAAAAAATATTGTATATACTTGGAAATGCGGTACCCAACATTATGCAGATTTATGAGTCTTTAATAAATAACTTATTTACAGCTATGTACAAAAATATGAATTACACAAGATCATAGCTATTGGTAAGAAGTATTTTATTTATAATTATTATAGGTTTAAATGAAATATTCTGACAGTGAGACTTGATAACCACAGGTAAAACCATGCATGGCTACTCATTCACTACCACTGTATAACAAAATGCCTAAACACAGGTAAAAACTATACACAAAATGAATTGTATATTCCTCTACCCACCTGATTAATCTACTGCAATATAAATTACTATAAGATAGTATTCAATTTAAATATTCCACATTGCTACCCAAACCATAGTAAATTACTACAGTACATTCCTGGTAAATGTTTGTAAAGGTGGTGATTAGGGGATTTAAAGTCTTCTAACTTCATTCATGGCACAATGTTTCTGCTGTTTACCTCATCAGTTGTGTTGGGAATGTTGAGGCCGCTCGGGTAGAATGGTATTAAAGGCTGCACTGAAATCTACAAACAACATCCTTACATAGGAGCCAAGAAAGTCGAGATGGTCCAGAGCATAATGCAGGCTTAAGTTGACTGCATCATCAACTGAGCGGTTTGCCCTGTAAGCATACTGCAGTGGGTCAAGATGGGGAGCTGTGATGGGTTTGAGATGAAACAGAACCAACCGCTCAAGACATTTCATGACCACTGATGTAAGGGCCACCGGTCTGACTAGCGCAGTGCTTCAGGGTGGCAGGCGAAATTCCATCGGGCCACCTGCTTTCCTTACATTCTGCCGGCTAAATAGCCGGTACACATCCTTCTCCTCAATATTAAAGGGGACTTGATCTTGAGGGGCAATGTTCTCCTCCTCCCTGAGTGGGACTGATGATTATGAGCCAGATCCCATCTGGAAGGGCAAGGGGAAGGGGGAGGGGGAGGGCAGGGAGATCTCTCAAATCTGGTATAAAATACATTGAACTCATTGGCCAGTTTAGCAGATGGAGTGACTACTTGTATTTTATTTTTATAGCCTGTTAAGTTCTTCAGTGACCTCCAGGCTGAAGAGGAGTCATTAGTGCCAAATTGTTCCTCCATCCTCACCTTGTAGACAGCTTTTGCTTTCCTAATGGCTTTATTTAACTTTTGTCTGGCAAGCCTGTATTCATCTACATTTCCTTCCCTGTAGGCCTGCTCTTTGGTCTTCCTGAGCAGCCTGAGGGATTTTGTGAACCAGAAATTGTTGTTATTATATTTCACCACAGTTTTGGTGGGAATACAGGTATGCTCACAAAAGGAAATATATGAACACACAGTGTCTGTATATGAGTCACAAGAGGCACGCATGGATTCCCAATCAGTGGTGTTTAAACAGTCTTGTAACATCCCAATTGCCTCTGTTGTCCATCTTTTAGATGTACAGGTGCTGGTCATAAAATTAGAATATCATCACAAAGTTGATTTATTTCAGTAATTCCGTTAAAAAAGTGAAACTTGTATATTATATAGACTCATTACAAGCAAAGTGAGATATCTCAAGCCTTTATTTGTTATAATTTTGATGATTATGGCTTACAGCTTGTGAAAACCACAAAATCAAAATCTCAGAAAATTAGAATATTACATGAAATCACACAGTAATTACACAGTAATCCCATGGTCACTGAACCAGGTTTTGGTTATTTTGGCAGTGTGGGCAGGTGCAAATCCTGCTGGAAAATGAAGGAAGCATGACGTGCTCTGAAAATGTCCTGGTAGACGGCTGCGTTGACTCTGGATTTAATAAAGCACAGTGGACCAAAGTCCTCTTTTCTGATGAGAGCACATTTTGCATCTCATTTGGAAACCAAGGTCCCAGAGTCTGGAGGAAGAATGGAGAGGCACACAATCCAAGATGCCTGAAGTCCAGTGTGAAGTTTCCACAGTCAGTGATGGTTTGGGGAGCCAGGTCATCGGCTGGTGTTGGTCCACTGTGCTGTCCACTCAACGCAGCCGTCTACCAGGACATTTCCAGAGCACTTCATGCTTCCTTCAGCAGACAAGCTTTATGGAGATGCTGACTTCATTCTCCAGCAGGATTTGCACCGGCCCACACTGCCAAAATAACCAAAACCTGGTTCAGTGACCATGGTATTACTGTGTAATTACTGTGTGATTTCATGTAATATTCTAATTTTCTGAGATTTTGATTTTGTGGTTTTCACAAGCTGTAAGCCATAATCATCAAAATTATAACAAATAAAGGCTTGATATATCTCACTTTACTTGTAATGAGTCTATATAATATACAAGTTTCACTTTTTTAATGGAATTACTGAAATAAATCAACTTTTTGATGATATTCTAATTTTATGACCAGCACCTGTATACTGAACTGCTTTGGCTAGTTTTAGTTTTAGTTTGTAGGTTGGGACTATCTGAATTAAACAATGATCAGAGTTCGTGAAGGGGGCATGGGGAAGTAAACGATATGCTGCTTGTTGGACAGAATAAAAATGATCCAGTATATTTCCTCCACGAGTCGGACAGCTGACTAGTTGTTTGTATTTGGGCAGATCAAAATCCTGCTTTGCAAAACATTCCTCAAAAGATTTCAAAAAAAAACTCTAGAAGACTAAACAAAAACGGAAGTCTGTTACAAAACATAAAACAATGAAACACAGTCTCCCTTTCATTGCAAAAAGGACAATTCTCACTTACATTTGGGTTCAAAATTGCCACAAAAGAGTTAGCTGCTATAGCCCCATGGAGTATCCTCCATTGAAGATCACTAACTCTTTCAGGTAACGGAGGTTTGTACAGGATCCTCCACACTGGGCTTGTTTTTTCAGTGATCTCCAATGTGTCTCTCCATACAGTATCACTTCTATTTAACCATCTAATATTGGTCACTTTCACAATACTTCTGTACAATGCTTTCCCTTTAACTTCAAAGAAATCAATTTGCACATCAATTTCCTTCTTCAACAAGGGATTAATGTCATTAAATGAAGAAAGATCAGGTACAATACTTATATCTGGGAAGAAATCTTCACAATCTGGAAATATGCATTTCTAATTGTACTCAGCAAGTAAAATTATTTCCTGTACATTCAGAGCCCCCTGCAGTTTATCTAAAAAACGTTTAATGTATCGTGCAGACTTTACCTTTAAAAAGGCTGAAACTGCTCCTACATCGTTAAAATCAGGACATGCCTTATTTATAATGAGTTTCAACTGTAGAGATCCACTTCTGTACATCAAATCCTTAAGACCTGGTATTTCGTTACCAGATACATCGAGACCTGCTCCGCACACAATGGGCTCTTCGAGTAACCAGTACAGGGACATTAATGGTTCCATCCATTGAGGCTTAAACAGACTCCATATTTTAAAAAGACTTCGATAGAAAGCAGGAACTCCTCTAAAATATACATGAGTCCATTAAAAACAAAACATTGTCCAGGCCAAGTCCACTTATTCTGCATAAAATGCATTGAGCCACTGGTCTCCATACCAGTCTTTCAGATCCTAGAATAAACTTCTGCAAAAACTGAAGACGATAAGCAGCACATCTACTTATAAAAGTACATATTCTTGTGTGATATTACAAAAACTGTTGTCTTTTTTTATCCATGGCCATTAGTGATCGATAATGATAATAATACAGTGTCTTTGATTGTGTTATCAGTATGCTCACAGTATATTTTGTTTTGTTTTTTACAGATGTGACAATGAACTTGTCCAAGCACCTGTCCCGAAGAGAGCCAAGGCTAACCAGCAGGCAAGCAACAGGCAGTCCACTCTGGCATGGAAAACAGAGACTGATGTTGACATGGTTCCACAGACTGTGCGATTCCGTCCTGCACGAGAAACTGGACCGTAACTGAGCCCTGTAGACTCACATTCGCCCATGAGTGTATATAAACAATTTTTTTTCAGAAAGTGCTGTCTCAACTCTGTGCCACAACACAGGAATTTACTGTGAGATACCTGCCTTTACTTTTGTTTATCGCTCACAATTGCTTTGTTTATAGCAGACTGATTCATTTATTTTGCTCACATTTGATTTGCTTAGAGCAAATTTAGAACATTTAGTTCCTCCACATAGAGGAATTACAATAAAACAGATTGAAAAACAAAACCTTTGAATCTCCTCTTCTTTGTTCAGGCACTTGATGGCCCATAAGCCACTGGAAGAGTGTATGTCACACCCCTGGTCTGAATCTCATTAATATTGATGGCCATTGGGCCATTAATATTGATGGGCCTATACCCCTCCCATGCATAAACCTCTTCTGACAAAAAAACTGTTTTAGAAAGTTCAAATCAATGTACTGTTTTACGAGAACGATAAGGCAGGATGATTTTCACATCATTTTGAAGCCAGAACTCGAAGCTACAAAATTCATTAGTCAAAAGTCTTATTGACACATATTTAGTATGTTTTTTGTGGTCTTATTTCTGCAACTTTCATTTTAATTTTTTCCAATAACCACGCATAAACATTATTCTCTTAAAAATTCAAACATATACATGCATGTTGATCAGATATGTTGGTAGCCCTGTTTGTGCTATATAGAGTGAATTTACACCTTTGCCATTAACATGTTTATAAATAACTGAAAAAAGCACAAATGTCAGAGCATGTCAGAACACCTCCAGGGCCCAGAAAACAGCTCAGACTCCAGAGGGTTAAAAGACAACTGAGGAAGCAACCATTTCCATTTTTTCAAACGTCCAGTTACTTTATCTGCCATTCCTTCCCAGTTCTTCTGCATGAAAGCTTCATTGCCTAAGAAAACACCAAGATATTTTAACACATCTTTTTTCCATAATAAGCCTCCTGGTAGAATGGGATTTCCTCCTTCCCATTTTCCAATCAATAAAGCATCACTTTTTCCCCAATTTGCTGATGAAATATCCTTAAAATCATTAACAATTATTTGCAACGTTTCAACATCACCACTATAATTTATAAAAGCAATAATATCATCAGCATATGCAGATAAATGGAAAGCATTATTACACTGTGGCAATGTTAAACCCTTTAACTTGTTTCGTAACATGGACAACAGTGGTTCTATAGCCAGCACATATAATAGCCCAGACATGGCACATCCTTGTCGAACCCCTCTCTGTACACCAAAGGGAGCACATAAACTACCATTCATTTTAATCACACTCTCAATTTCACAATACATTTGTAGCAATACGTGGCCGTCTAGTAGTGACTACGCCACCCCGAATTACCGGGGAAATAATCTAATAAATAGGACACAAGTCCGTTTACTCAGGAGAGGCAAGAGACGTGAGTTCACATTGAAACAGGCAATTTTTATTAAAGAAAGCAATTAAACAAATAACACAATCAATTGTGTCATTTCGTAATCAAAAAGGCAACCAAAACAAAAAGAATATGATCACTGCAGGGGCTGAGACCACAGAGAAGCAGGCTAGCTATAGCTGCATATGGCAATCAAACACACTTTGAAGAATCACTCCACTACAAAATAGTGATAAAAAGTCACACCACACTTATAACCCCTACTTAGGGTGAAGGCCTGCAGCTAAAACCACCAGCCTGCCTCCAGGAAAACCCAGCTCCTGCAGAATACAGAAAAGAAATAAATATAGAAATGATTAGAGATAAACCAAATCACAATGAGACAAATAATGAAAACAAAAATCAAGTTATAAGATAAATGGTCATCTATAATAAAGACAAAGAAAATAAATATAAACCATTCAAACGGTCACAACACAAAAATCACACAATCAGTCCAACCTACACAAATGATGGGACCAGTTTGGTAGGCTAATTATCACTCCATGTAATAAATCACAGGTATTTAACAGTGATGATCATGCGGCTAAGGACTGGTAACAAAACCAGCCACATTCATACAACATAAACACCATATTGCCTGAGCAATAGATAAAGTGGAGTCCAGCAGTAATATTCGGCTTCCACAAAGCAGCAAACGTGGCTCAATGAAGCATGGATTGCTGACAGCAAGTTGCTAAAGTAGCTGCTCAGCCTGGCTTTAACACGGGCAAAAGAGAACTCCTAAACACAAATATTCATTAACTATCTAATTAAAAACAGTTGCAGATTAAAAGAAACGATCGTAAATGTACTCACCCTGATTCAATTTCGGCGCGCGCACACAAACAATCACAGGCACACGGAAATCATATGACAGTCATCTGATGTTAGTGAGTCAATAAACAGCTGATACTCCGACGCAGCTATGAGGAGACGTCACACCAATGGGAGACCGAAGGCACGCCACACTAAAACGCATTGCAGGTCGCTCAAACAAACAAACTACACAAAAAGTTAAAAACTAACATTAGAACTTACCACAATGTGGGTGTCGCCACGAGAACGTGCACAGCCTCGATGGCCGAGTGTCACACTAAACAGATACAGATGAAGGCACAATGAAACATCACTTAATACTAACATCAAAACAACCGGCTACACGGCTGACACACATACCTCCGCGGTCTCTTGGAATGAATGACAAAGGGGCGGGCTTTCAATGACGTATCCCAGGGAGCATCCAAAGAGTCTATATACCCCAAGGGGCAGAACCCTATTGGCCATATATGTAATGAGGGTGACGTGGCAACGAGTCACTCACTTCACCACACATTGTTTTGATCATATCAATAAAACGTGAATTAAAACCAAAGGCTTCTAAAGTATGCCACAAATAAAGGTGTTCAACCCGATCAAATGCCTTCTCTTGGTCTAGAGAAATAAGGCCAATATTTATACCAAACAGCTATATTATCAAAATTCGATCTATTTGGTACACAATATGTTTGATCGTAGTGTATCACCTTCCCTATTATTTTACTCAATCTTGTAGCTAATGTTTTAGACAGGATTTTACACTCTGAGCACAGCAGAGAAACAGGCCTGCAGGTTTTTATGTTTTGAAGATCACCTTTTTTGGGCAATAAAGTGATAACTGCTGTGGTAGATTTTTCCCTAAACCTAACTATCTGGGGCGTCTCCAAATCGACACCCAATTGATCTTATTACCTGAGGCGTCTCCAAATCGACACCAATACCTTTATACTCAAGCTCTTGCGTCTTCAGTCGACAACTGGCCGAGTTTTACTGTAACTAACTTGCTTCCTTAAACTAGCCTACTTCCTAAACTAGCTTCCTGCGCAGGAATAAATCGACAAACAGACTCAAGCAAATGTCCTTTAAATGCTTTAATCACGGCCAGGAGATCTTCCCGAGCAGTTCTCAGGGAATCTCTCCCAAGAAGCAAAGGCCGGAGGATCTCAGACAAATTCCATTGAGAATCCCACCAGAAAACACGGATACAACAGTTTTTATAGAATCGACTAACATGTCACCTTCAATATGATTGGTTCAAAAGCCCCAACCTTTATCCTCTGTCACTGTCATAAGCAAACTCTGACTACTGACTACAAACTCTGACTACTTATCACAAGGTTTGAGAACTAGTAATCTGTCTAGTTTCACTTCCCTAATTATTATTTATACACACACACACACACACACACACACACACACACACACACACACACACACACACACACTCAAAGTCACACGTTTTCCCCAAATACTTTGGACACATTTAAAAGCATATGAATGTCATTCCTGCAAGAAAAACAAATGTTAGTTAATTAATAAAAATCCTTCACACTGTCACTCTGCAACTAAGGGGAAGAAACCCATTAATAAGGCTTTCATCACTCACTCTTCAAAAAACAAAGATATCTTCTCTTAAAACGGGCCAGAAAGTTTTATAGAATTCAATGGGTAACCCATCAATCCTGGGAGATTTCCCATTCTCCATGCCCATCATTGCTGTATGTTCTTGCTCTCTCAGAGGTTGTTGCAAACTTCATCGAGTTTTGGCAGACCTTCAAAAAAACTACTAATAGTCATCTTTTCATTTATCAGATCAGCTGTATATAATGTTGTATAAAACTGTACAGCAACTTCTCTTAACTCAGAAGTTTTAGTTAATTCCTGTCCTGTATCAGAGACCAAGGAATGAATTATTCTGCTTTGACTTTTTTTTTTTCTCCATACTGAAGAAAAATTGGGAAGGTGCATCCATTTGTGTGATATTCTGGAAACATGAGCAACCAGCGCTCTCTGTGCCTTAATGTCCAACAGGTTTGCCAATAAAGTTTTCTTCGATGTCAGAGCTTCAATGTGTTCTTTTTTGCCTGTAGATGCAGACAAACTGTACAAATCAACTATCTCAGTCTCTAACGTATTCAATGATCGAGTTTTTTCTTTTGTAACATTAAGAGTGTATTGCTGGCAGAAGTTTTTGATTTGTATTTTCCCGCAATCCCACCACTGTTGTAGAGAGCTATATAAATACTTTTGTTGTTTAAAAACATCACAGAAAAAAGTAAAAGAATCTTTAAAATGTTTGTCATCAAGCAAAGATGTATTAAAATGCCAACAGGCACTGCTTGACTTCACACAACTTACTAATACAGAACAAAGAACCTGAAAATCCTACAGGATTAATTTGACAAGATTTAAAAATATTGAGCTGGTGCTTAAAGCTGTAAAACCGATCAAGACGTGCCAAAGACAATGAATTATCTTTACAATGAACCCATGCGTATTGCCTTAATTTTTTATGCATTATTCTCCATATATCACAGAGATCAAAAGTTTGAACGAGTTGCTTAATAACTCTTTGAGATGCAACATTAAATAATTTCGGTCTACTTTATCATTCTCGGTACAGTTCAAATCTCCCCCTAAAACTAAGAAATCATCTGTATTTAGGCTTTTCAAAGTAGTGTTGACTAAATTTAAGAACAAAACTCTTTCCACTCCACTATTAGGAGCATAGATATTTTAAAATATAAAAAAGATTTTTTTTTTTTTCAAATTTAACAATAACTTTTAAAAAACTACCTTTTTCAATTTCAACAGATTCATACGATACTGGAGTCATATTTTTAGAAAATAAAATTGCAACACTTCCACTTACAGAGGATTTTGTGACTAAGAAAAAGTTGACCTTCCCACTCTCTTTTCCAGTCCACCTCATTTCTTTGATCACTATGCGTTTCTTGTAAGAACATGACATCAACAGACTTCTGATTTATATATTTATATATTCATACAACATCATCCTTTTATGAACATCTCTAGCTCCACTTAAATTGAGAGTACTGACTCATAGTTTTATTTAGGTTCAACAAGAAACTCAGATGGGAAAAGACAGAGATTAATGCATATGGTAAAGAAAACCAAGCTTAAAGATTTAAACCATGGCATTCTTATCATCTCTAGGATTTTGTTTTTTTTACTTGTTTACAAATTTCCGTAAACGGTACGCTTCGAGATCTGCGAAAGCCCCTTCTTTTATCAAATATCTGGTGTCCTTCACAAACTGTGCACTATTAGGAAAATAATCCTCAATTTGCATGCATTTTAACCCTTTCGTTTCCTGAAGAAAAACACTAATGTCTCCAGCTTTGTACAAAACATTTACTGCTTCATTTTGAGAACAAGCAGAAAACTCTGAACACACAGAAACGCAAGAGTCAGAATCATCATCGTCAGAAGCTATGATTTCATCTTCAGCAGCGTCATTTATTTTGATTTGTTTACTGGCTTTATCGTTTCGACTCTTTCTTCTTTTAATTGGTGTTTTGAAAGTTGATTAAACTTCCATGTCCAATCCACAGTCATTCAATCTCAGATCTTCCTTTACAAGTTCTCTGTCTTGCTCTACAAGCACAGAAGATAATGTACTCAACCCCAGCGCGTTCTCTGCTGCCACGGACTCCGCCACAACACCTCCATCATCAACAACAGTAGAACACGACGCCCGCGTTTCCGCACTGTTCACTGCCTCGAGCGGCTCGATCGGTGTATTCGCGGGATTCACCGCTGCACTAGTTTCGGACGCGCTAGATTCATCAACAGCGCCCCCATCTTTACCTGCATCAATCTGCTCTGTGTTTGTGCTCATTTTATCAGGGCAATTACGACTAAGATGTCCGATTTTCGAACAACCAAAACATTTCATCGTTGTATAAGATGATGTGAAGACAGCATAATCAAAGCCTTCTATTTTAAATTTAAAAACCAGGTCAAGTTCATCCTCGCCATTCTTCAGAATCATAAACGCCTGTCTCCTAAAAGACACGAGATGTTTCACTAAAGGCGATTTACATCCAAGCAGAATTTTTATTAATGTTGGTTTCGGGTCGGGTCGGGTCGGGTTCGGGCTGATAAATTGCAGACGTTGTCGGGCTGGGGCCGGGTTACGGCTTGAACACCACGGGCCAGCTGGCTGGGTTAGGGCTTGAGAAAACTGCGCGAGTTTGAATTGAGTTTGTCTGTGTGTGTGTGTGAGTGTGAGTGTTGAGAATGTTGTACATAATCACCCCTTCATTTGTGTGTATGTATAATATGCATTGTGTTGGATCTATTGATTTTTTTTTTATATATATATATATATAAAAAAAAAAAAATGCTCTGAATTACAGTTTTTCCCATTCATTCCTATGGGTGCCCATTTCTGTCCATGGAGGCGAGATTAAGGAGTTTTTTTTTTTAGTTTTAGTTTTTTTTTTCACCCACTTAACATTGTAGAATCAAGTCAATTTGTCTTGTGTGTGCTCAGGTGGCAAACTTAGGAAAAGTAGCCAAGTCTTGTACCGCTCAGTATTAAAAAAAAAAAAAAAAAAAAAAAAAAAAAATATTTTGCCCACATTTGTCCCCAATACGGTTTTAATTGGACATTTCAGTGAAACTTAAGGTGTGTGAAAACCCCGTACACATCCATACACTTGAGATGCACAGAGATGATCAGATACAGGACATTTCTGATTACACACACTAGATGTGTTCAGAGATTTCCAGTATACCAGCAATTGCGGATGTTGTAATGTTTAAATCCTGGTAAGCATGAGGCCAAGAAAATTGTCAATTCTTATAGATTTATTAAAATCTTAAAGCAATCCAACAGTGCCAGATGTTACATAATGGTCAGCATGTACAACACACTTTAACTCTTACTCTACACCTTTTATAGGTGACAACATGTGGACTACAGCGCCATCTCCTGACTAATACACAAACACTACATTCCCCCATTACTTAAAGGATTAGTTCACATCAGAATGAAAATGTCCTGATAATTTACTCACCCCAATGCCATCCAAGATGTTCATGTCTTTCTTTCTTCAGTGGAAATTAAGTTTTTGAGGAAAACATTTCAGGATTTTTCTCCACACAATGGACTTCAGCGGTCACCAAATTGTTGAAGTCCAAATCAATGCAGTTTCAAAAGGCTCTGAAGTGCTTCAAAGGGCTCCTCACGATCCCAGCTGAGGAATAGGGTCTTATCTAGCGAAACGATCGCTCATTTTCTAAAACAAATAAAACTGTATATACTTTTTAACCACAATTGTTCGTCTTGTGCTGGTGTGCGACGCGCCAGGCATTATGTAATCACGTTGGAAAGGTCAAGCTGGACGTAGGCGGAAGTACCGCCCCATTGTTTACAAGCGTGGAGAATACTTAGCGGGCGTTACCCTCGGTTTGGACGGGACTGGAGTATTTTGGTGGAACAGGAAAAAACACAGGAGCAAGATGGGCTAATTCATACATCTTAAATATTTCTGTGTTCTGTATCACTGTGTTGTGTTTGTTTCCTTTTTCTGTTTAGAAGATAACTGTAAAATCTCCTTTGTAAAAGCTTTACAAGGCAGAACTAGTCCTCACTTTAGATGAGCTCACAAAAAAAGTGAACTGACCACAACTAAATGCTTTATAACTACCTGAATTAACCATTCATTATTGACACACTAAGTAACTATTACTATATGTCTGAATAATAAGATGTATGAATGTACATTTAAATAGTTGATTTATGTAACCCAGGTCATTAACTCGGGTCACTAATATTAATAATTAGTATTATTTTATTTATATCGCTATAAAACTAATAGTAAGAAAAGAACATGAAGTATAATGTATTTATTTTATTATAAATAATCCCAAAATAAAGAAAAGGTTCCTGAACTGATTCCTGATTGGTGAGGTGAAAGGTTAGCCCCGCCCCCTGTTGGAGAGTTCCAGAAGATCGCGCACAAGCAGAAATGTAAAGAGATTGCGAACGACACGAGAGTGAGAGCAGATGCGATTGAGTGATTTGAGTGAGAACAAAGTAAACTGTTTAATAATCCAGCAATAGATTATTAACAAGTTGAGAAGTAGATTTATGAGGTATTAATTCTTTAAAAAGCCCACGCTTTGAGAAGAGTGCGATGTGAATCTGAACGCGACGAGAAGAAAAGACACTGGCGTGATAGGATCTGAACTAAATCTTTTTCTTTGAGAAAATACTTTTTTTGTCTCTGATTTATATTTCTCCTTGGTGAGTACCAATTTCTTAATAAGAGATGTATTTAGGTAATGTGGATACTGTTTTTGGACTCTTAATGTGAAAAATACATTTGAAAAAGTGATGAGTGATATAAAAAATGTTTGAAGTGTTTTCTAATACAATCTGTGAGTGCATATAGTTATGTTTAAATGTTTGAACGATTATATTTTTTCTCTTGTGAAGTGTGTGCCATGCGCTGCTAGCTTTGCTAGCGCTGTACACAGACTCTAGTGTGTAGGGCCCTATAAAATCCGTTTTATTTTTTCCCAAATTCCGTTTTAATTTTTGCAAATTCTGTTTTTTCCGTTTTAATTTTTGGGAATTCAGTTTTTTTTTTACCCTTTACAGTTATTTTAGTCGTAAAAAGAGTGTTTTTAATGTTAATGATTAAAATGTACACAAATAAAATCGGAATGACCCTAAATTTATTGAGGTAACAAACAAAATTCTCATTTTAAGAGATGTTAAATGTGGTTTGGTTTGTTTACATTAGTGAATGCATTAGGCTAACTAACATGAACCACGAGCAATACATTTGTTACTGTATTTATTAATCTTTGTTAATCTTAGTTAACCCTAACCCTGTATTTTTATTATGTTACTTAACACAGTGCATTAAGCTAACTAATGTTAACAAATACAAGTTTTCATTTAAATAATGTAGGCTACTAAATGGTGAAATTAACATTAATAAAGATTAATAAATGCTGTAGAAGTGCAGTTTATTAATAGTTAATGTTAACTGATCTAGTTAACTACAATAAATGGAACCTTATTGTAAAGTGTTACCGATTTTAGTTATACACCGAACCGATTCAGTGTTGGACAGATCAGTTGTTTTCATAGATCTATGAGTTGTTTTAACCATTCATTAAAGTGAATCAGTTCAAATGAGTCATTAGTTTGCGAATCGGACGTATTATTAGCAGACTTGTACGCGTTGTGTGATTATCCCGGCAGTTAAGACATCGCACAAGATTTGTCAACACAGAAAACATTTCATCATTGGATAGGTTTAGTTTAGTTTATTGAAAGTGTTTTTTATGTCAGCTGAATGGGCGGAACGCTTTTCAGAGAAGGAAAGGTAACGTAAAAAAGTTTTTTTTTTTGCACATAGGCTAATTCACACCCAGCGGTAGCCTAATTCAGGAATAAAATGTCCGAATGCTCCACGTGAAACTTCTTTCTTCCGATCTTTTACCATTGTGTCAATTCTCAATTGATTTAGATTAATAAGCGCGAGGGAGTGAGAGAGAGCAAGACAGTTTTAAGACGCGCGCGCGACCGGGCCTCTCTCTCTGCTCGTTCTTTCAGTAATATGCGATTTCCCTTTAGACAATAGTTTTTCTCCCACACAAAAACTGAATTTTATTCCAAATATGTAAAATTCCGCGAAATTCTGCGTTGACACTAGATTCCGCGTTAATTTGCCAATTCCGCGATTCCGTCCGCGATTCTGTGATCGCGGGAAATTATAGGGCCCTAAGAGTGTTAATCAAAATCAGAAGGGATTTCTAAATTAATTTACCCAAGCTATTCTCTCTATATTAGTTCACAAAACATAAGAAAAGCAAATACTATAATTTACCAATTCATCTGGCGTAATAAAACGCACTACATCAAAAAATCACAACTTGTAAAGGACTATAATAAAGGGGGGTTAAAAACAATTGATTTTGAATCTGTGGTTGGAGTTTTTAGAGTTAACTGGGTAAAGCCTTTTTAGATAAACCTGATTCTCTATGGTATCATATTCCCAAAAATATTTTTGATAAAGTGGGAGGCTTAGAGTTTCTTTTAAAGTGCGATTTTGAGGTATTCAAATTGTCAGTAAAACTGTCTGAATATCATAAACAAGTTCTTAATTACTGGAAGATGGTATTTACTCATAATTTTACACCACATGGCTCCACCTTGTGGAACAACAGAGTGAGAACAATAAGTAGAAAAACACTTTTTTTTTCAGAAATTGGTTTGAAAAGGGAATCATTTTCATCACAGATATATTAGATGAACAAGGTAATTTTCTTAGGTTTACGGACTTTAAAATAAAATTTAATATACAAAGTTTAATAAGGGATTATAATAAGGTATGTAAAGCAATACCAATAGCCCTATTAAATATGATACAAAACTATTTACATTATTCCAAAAGTCAAATAAATTTGCCTAAACTGCAACTAAACCAAATTCCCCTAAACTATTTCATGATTTTGACCAAAATATAAAAATAAGGCATTATGATGACAAAATAACAAATACATACATCAAATTCATGAAATGGCCTATACCTCCTAAAATCAAAGAAATGCAATTCAAAATTATAAATGGATATTATCCAGCAGCAGCAATGCTTAAAAAGATATTTGGTTTTGAAGTGGAGCCATGTGTGTTATGTTCTCAGGAAGATGAAACTATTGAACATTTGTTTTTCTCTTGTCCAGTGATAAAAAGATTCTGGCAAGATGTCATGAATTGGCTGGAAACAAAAATGGAGAGAATTACACAATTAAAGTTAGAGCAAATTATTTTTGGTAATGAAAACCTTCTGAAGGAACTTTTTAGAATTTACAATATAACAATTATGGGTAAATACCATATTCATAAATGTAAATGGCAAAACAAAAATCCATCCCTAATGGTGTTTAAAATTGAACTGAGGGAATACTTTGCTTCTTTGAAACTTCTGAAAGACTCCAGTGATAACATTTACTCTCTATGTGAAGATGTCTCAAAATATTTGTCATTATAATTTGTAAAGCTTCCATGTAACTTTATTTTAAGAATATATGAAGACTGAGGACAAAATATGTATGTGAACAACTTTGAAATGCCTTATGGACTGAAGTGCCTTTGCTTAATTTATTTTATTTTACATTTATTTGTATTTATTTTCTTTATCGAAATTTGTTCCATTTAATTGTGTTTAACTATGTTCTGCACATAAGTTTCCCAACGAGAGATTTTGTAAATTGTGTTTTGTAAACAACTGTGTTTAATAAAAAATAAAATAAAAAAAGTGTGTTAATCAAGCACATGGGTTATGGGTCTTATCCCGGGTTTGGACTGGCGAGCCATCCCATCATTTCGTACCTGGAAACAGAGGAAAAGGAGTTGTGAGAAAAGGAGTTTTCTGATTGGGTAGGACAGAACTGCAGACATTGCGTTTTTCAAGTTTCCCAGGATTTCCCTAAAGACAAAATGAATTCTCTTCATGGACTGAACTGCGTTAATTTTTGAACAACTTTACTATTTTTGAACAACTTTCCTAATCCCTATTTCCATATTTTTTGGAATTTGAAAACAAGACTTTGAACTTGAAATTGAGAAACTTGAGGTTGAATTTCAGAAATTGATATTGGAAAATTTTTACGCCCGTTTCACACATCCTCCGTGTGCAGTGTGTATGCGGTGCAGGAGCAGCACGCTATAGACCCCTTTTGCGCCGACGTCACAGTTACGTCACGGCGCTAGCTGGAGGCAAAACAAACGGAAAACTGGAGGCAGCCTGAGCCAATACAAACCAGCACAGATTCGGCTACATAATAAGGAGCTTAAATTATTTTTATTATTAAATGTCATCTTGTTGTGTTGTTGCGTGCAAGAATTGATGAAAAATGAGTATGCTGTATCTGGAATTTTTATTTCTAGAAAATATTCACATCTTTAAAATTGCACCGTAGTGTCACTCTTGGCTAGGCAGAACTGCGGATCGTACCACACAAGTCTTTACATGACCATTCAGAACATAGTTATAGGCATCTAAAGATTTATATGTCCTCAGTTTCTCTTTACCCTCGGTTTCTCTATCAGGTAACTGTTAGGTGTAGAAGTCAGGCCACTCAACCGGAGGTAGCGTTAACGTTAATCCTGTCAGATCGTACATCCATTGACTGAGCGTGTACGGGTCAGCCAATCTGGTTCCGTCCGTTAAAATGAACTTTTGTAAATAACAATCGCGGTCCTGGACAGTGAGTGACCTTGCACATTAAGATAAAATTGGATTTTCTCCAGTCATTGTTAAAAAAACAAGCTAACAAATTGGCAAACTAACATTAGTGACGCGGCCAGAGGGATCGTTCTGCCTCCAGCTAAGCCCCGCCCACACAAATACGTCACCATGTTTACCAGTGCTTTCACATGCTGCGTTTGCAGTGACTGATCCACGGCTGTACCACAAACACATACTCACTATTTTTATTTCAAATCCAGAAGTTATCAGCAACTTTTATTAAAAAAAAAGTTTTTGTCAGCATTGCGATTCTCTTAAATCTCTTTAATCATGTACTTATATTACATTTTCAGGTCAATCTGTGTTCATTTTGACCACGAAACATGCACTGTCACTTTAAATCAGAGTTTGCAGCACAGCAGAAATAGACTCGGTGTGGAAACGATCTCTGCACTGCTGTATACGCACCGCTCCTGGAACGGATCGCCGGACCGCATCCGCGCGCAGTGTGAAAGCTCTAACCTGATAACATGGGCACGGAAAAATATACGCACCGCATACGCACTGCAAACAGAGTATGTGTGAAAGGGGCGTTACTCTGTGATTATCATTTATTCGAAATACTGTGTGTTACTGTTATCTGATTGTTTTTATTTAGTTTTCTTTCATTCTTTCAATTTTAAAAGATACAATTCATGCAAAAGAACAAACAAATAGAAAAACACACTTACCTTTTCATTAATTAGCTGCATTCCAGTGGTCTGAGTGGTTAATTGTTTATATTCTTTTCTTACGATCGTCTTTGCTAATTTTTGCTTCAGTGAGTCGATCCAAATCTTCTGCTTCTGGTCCATAGTTTTGCTAAATAAATGTTGCTTGCCCACTAGAGGGAGACATAGGATAAGGATGGAAACTATGAATGGAAATAATCGCATTGATCTAGTAAACAAGTTATCATGATTGAATAACATTAATCAATGGAAAATCACAAATTGTAATATTATAAAATAAAAGTACACATTTCTAAAAATTCTAAATGGGGGAGACCGGGTATGGTTGCAACACTTTTTGCTTCAGTAACTGTAACTCATATGTAGCTAGAGTTCTCAAACTTGTATTCAAAGTACCTACATGTGTTCACTACAAATGTCACCAATTCAATCCTCTACAAGATTATCCATCTTATCCCCAATTGGTGGAAATGGTGGTGTTACAACTCTCCCCGTGTTACAACCATACCCGGTCTCCTTATAAATGCATGAATGTTATATGTATATATATTTTATAATTATATGTTATTTTCATAAGTGTTTAAAACACGTATAATAAATAAATGTTGCTTGCCCACTAGAGGGAGACACAACATAAGGATGGAAACTATGAATGGCATTAATCACATTGATCTAGTTCATTTTTATAACTTATGGTGTACTGACAGAATTGTTTTATACAATTAGTGTACATAGAATCTGTGAAATGCTTATGGATTATTAAATGTTATAACATATACACATATGTTATATTTATAAGTATTTATACCATATATGGTGCACTTATTATAAATGTTGTAAACACTGATTTATTTTTCACACAGGTAAAGGATTCTCACAGGTAAAGTAATCAACAGGTTTATTTGCAGAAGTATGTGATCGCAGCGATGGAAGCAGGAGAGTAACTGATGAATACAGTGTTCAGGATAGATGTCTGTTCTGAAATGGAGATCGAGGCAATGACTGAAGACGGATGAAGGAAGCAGAGATGACTGAAGACAAGTTGTTCAGGTAGGTATCGTGCAGGTAAGGAGTCAGGTAAGTGCATGCAGGTGAGGGCCAGAGAGGATGATGGGAAATGTAGTGAGGAGGTGGTGACTAGCTGGTGACCGTGACAAAGTGCACCATAAGCGAGTAAAAACCCTCACCATTTATCCGGGCTTGGGACCGACACTGACAAAAATACAAAAATACAAAATATGGGCTAACTTTACATCTAAAAGAGTGAAGTGAACTTTTGAACAAAAGAAATGGACTGGGGCGTACTCGTCCAGCCACTCGAGATCTAACCCGTCCCCACGGCACGATTTACAACTCGCTCCACAGTCAAATACTCCTGATCAACGGGGATGTTCTGCAGAGCCTTAAATAAAACCACTTCCTGGTCTTCTCCGTTAACAACCATTTTCCAGCAGAATGTCTTTATATTGGCCGGAGGAATGATTGATGCGGCAGCCAGACGTGTCTGCTAGTGGGTGACAGCTGCAAGGGAAGGTCTGGGCATCAATGCACAGGCCTTTCTCCCCAGATTTACAAAGATACCCTGCCTCTTCCTTCAGATCCTCCATCATAGCTCTCCCCTCAGATGCTGTGATGATGACCTTGCCGTGGTAATCACAGACAGTGTCACCACTAAAAAAGTTTCTGGTCGCAAACACTCCTGTAATTAGGAAAACATTACATTTCGAGTTACTGAATATACTTTGCATGTAGACAAACGTTTCAGGATCTAATTATAGCTCTTGGTGCAGTTAATGGCTGTTAAAAGGTACAATTTACATTTTTGTATTTTCTTGCCTTGAAAATAACTGAAAATAAAAAAAATTCTTACCGAAACCTTTGGGAGGACCAACATCTTTAATAGCAAGACCTGTCCAGGCCTGCTCAGCCACACAGTGCTGCACATAAGGGTCGGTTTCGACCTTCTGCTTTGTGGACGGCTTCCACATCTTGACTACCTCCTCTGCTTTGGGGCAATTGGTCGTCCACCATAATTTGTACTGTATCTTTCAACACACCTATTGTTCATTCGTGTTTATTTGCTATTAACTACTAGTGAAGAGTAAGAGATGATCGGTTCAGGCGATACAGCGATCTGTCACGTCACATTTACAAGCGCCAAAACCGTATTTATTGTTGAATTTCGTGATAAAATGGACAGAATCTGAGAGCTGAGAGTGTGTTTCATATCAATAGTAACTAGGGCTGAAACGATTCCTCGAATAACTCGAGTAACTCGATTACGAAAAATTTTCGAGGCAAATTCCTCTGCCTCGAAGCCTCTTTTAAATAATTTTAAAGTTCACGTCACGTTATTTCTCTATTATTTTTAGTGTGACAACGCGCTTACGTCACCCACAAATCGGAAGGAGACGCAAGGAGTAAGCTGTGAAAAAAAAAAAAAAAAATTAGCTGTGTTTTGATTTGAAGGCGCGGGCGCATGCGAGCTGCAAAATGGAAGAAGGGAGCGGTAACAATGGCAATGAGCAAAGAGAAGAAACAAACAAGAGAAAACGACAGAAAATGTCCAAGGTTTGGGATCATTTCAAATTGAAAAGTAAAGAGAACGCCGTGGTGTGTGTCCATTGCAAGATCGAGCTAGCATACCACAACAGCACGTCGTCCATGCTGCAGCATCTCAACAGAAAACATCCACTCTACTCAGAGACCGGAGGACCGTCACCCGAAACGAGGTAAATTCAATGTTGCGTTAAATCAATGTGATTGCTAGTCGAGAGGAAGGCAGTTAAATAATGTACGTTCATTTTGAAAGTGATAAACCACGACGGCCAGTGCATTTCAATGAAAATATAACGTTACAGCACGACGTGTGACGCGGTCTTGATGCGCAGCGGAGGTGCGGTACATTTTTCATAGAATTGCACTGGCCCGTCGTGGTTTATCCCTTACATAATTAATAGGGGTGTAACGATTCATCAACTACATCGATGTATCGATTCATATTCTTAATGATCCAACTACATCGATCTGTGCTCGGCAAGTTATATCGATCTAGACATATATCGATCTAACATCGTTTTAAAAGGTAATGAATCGATTGTATCGATACTATGAAATAACGCATTGGATTTAAGCACGTCAGACTTTATAAGGATGTTTTTTTCTTAGCACTTTTAATGATAAAGGCGTTAAACGTTAGACATGATCGCCATGCGTGACGCGCCAGCAGCAGCGCGAAGACAACAAGCAGCGCAAAGTCTCTCACCTCAGAAAAACGGACTTTCCTGTCCTCTCAGCCGCTGTACTGCAGTAGCGCGCACTCTTCAATCGCGCTGCAGGCTTATATCGTTTCACTAGCCTATATATAAAGCACAAAATAAACTACAAGCATGCAACGTCGTTACGTTTTAAATTAGAAAAAAACGTGTTGTCCAGGTTCAGTATCTGCGGTCAGATGATGTTGTCAGGCTATATGTCAGTGTCATTATTCTATCGTTATTTTCATAACTTGTAACGAAATAAAGTCTCTCACCTCAGAAAAACGAAATCTCATGTCCTGTCATCGTTATACTGTGCTCGTAGCGTGCACTCTTTAATTGCAGGCACATAATTAATTGATTCCCTTTCAAGAATTTTTGGCTAAAAAGTCACTGAATCGATTTCAAGTCACTGAATCGTTTCGGATCGTATCGTTCTAAATGAACCAATATCGTCCTTGAATCGTATCGACAACCACGAATCGCGATACGAATCGAATCGTTGTTAAAACGAATCGTTACACCCCTAATAATTAATGTACATTATTTTACAGCTTATAAAACGTCTACTTACTTAAGTAATTAATTTACTGTCAAAAAAAGTTGTGAATGGCTTTTACGATGAAACTAGATACTTTAACTTATACCATGGCGGCTTGGATGAATACGGTTGATGCTTTCGTTTGAATACTGAATGTTGAATAACTTACATTATTGTAATCATATCCCTATGTTGGAGCCTTATGTGCTCCAACAAAGCAGGTGTGTTAATTGTAGTTTGATTGCAATGAATAGGATTTATAAATGCACAGCCATGAACTTAATATATGTATGTTAATGATATTTTGCCATAGTAATATCATCAATAATTTTTTTTACCTCTTAGTAAATCATCACAACTTCGTATGGACAGATATGTGCGGACAGCTACATCATGTTCCACTGAGCAAGCAGCTGAGTTTTCAGACAGCATTTTAAACATGATTGTCACAGACATGCGCCCACTGTCCATGGTGGAGGATGAAGGCTTTAAAGCGATGATTTCCACTTTCAATCCCAAGTACGAGCTTCCTTCAAGACCCTTCTTCATGAAAAAGATGGAGAAAAAGTATGAAGGCATCAAAGGCAAGTTGAAGAAAGCCCTGCAGGAGACTGACAGCATTGAAGAAAGCCCTGCAGCAAGTTGAAGAAAGCCCTGCAGGAGACTGACAGCATTGCACTCACAACTGATATGTGGACGAGTGTTGCAACAGAGGCTTATCTAGGGGTGACGTGTCACTATCTTGGGGAGGATTGGGAAATGTTGTCCCACTGCCTGACAACGATGCCCCTTGAAGAGAGACACACCGCGGCAAATATTGCAGAGTGGATTGAGGATGTAATTGCCAAATTTGACATTCCACCAGAGAAAATAAATGCTGTTGTTCATGACAACGGTGCTAATGTCGTAGCAGCAGCAAAGATTTTGCGAGAAAGGCATGGATGGGCATCAGTGCGATGTGCAGGGCACACCCTCAACTTGGTTGTACAAAGTTCTCTAAAGATCCACCAAGCTATCTCCAAGTGTGTGGCTGCTGTGAGATGCCTTGTTGAACATTTTAAGAAGAGTGAACTGGCATGCACCAAGTTGAAGGAGAAGCAGAAGCAAATGGGCACCGAGACAAACATGTTGGTGCAAGATGTATGTACACGCTGGAACAGCACCTATCAGATGTTGTCCAGGCTGCTAGAACAAAGATGGCCGGTGACTGCTACACTCTCTGACCCAGCAGTGACACAGAGAGGGAAACACTACCTTGATCTCAAGCCTGAACAGTGGATCCTGATTGAGGAGCTGAGCCAGGTCCTTGAGCCCTTTGAAGCAGCTACAGTGTTTCTGAGTGGACAGCAATATGTTACACTCTCTGCACTTCCACAGCTAGTGCACAAGCCTAAGAACAACATACAGAGTCCAGATCTTGAGACTGCACCAGGGAGGTCATTCCAGGCTCATGCGACAGAACAGATCACAGCAAGATGGCAAGGACTGACGGAGTTTACACCTGAATCTACAAACATCACCCTGCTTGCTGCTGCTCTGGATCCCAGGTTTCGAAAACTGAAGTTCTTGCCTGCTGACCAAGTATTCAAGGTCCAAAGCACAGTACAAACCATGGCACTTGCTGTTGCTGCCAAAAAGCAAGCGAGGCAGCCCACTGCAAGTGAAGATAGAGCATCCAGCACAGCACACAACTCCCCAGAAGCGCATGTCAAGAGGGTCACATCGTTCCTTGACATACTGGGATCAGACTCCAGCACCAGTGAAGAAGAAGAAGATGAGGAGCAGCAGCTAAACCAAGCTGTGCAGAGGGAGGTAGGCAAGTTTTTTTTTTTTTTTTTTTGTCCTCTTTAAAAAATTTCACGATAACGCTTTACACATAATAGAAAAAATGTAATACAGACACAGAAAATGACTGTTTGGCAAAAGAAAAAAAAAACAACAACAAAAAAAAGCATTTTTAATTATTTCGTTGTCACAACTATTCCACAGATCTATTTCTTGATCTATTTCAGATCTTGATGTATTTCGGAGAACATCCCCTGTCCAAGAAGGAGAATCCACTGTCATGGTGGAAAATGAATGCAGCACGCTATCCAACACTGGCAAAGCTGGCAAAGACCTTGCTGTGTATTCCGGCCACATCCACGCCATCAGAGCGTCTGTTTTCAGCAGCAGGAAACATTGCTTCAAAGCGCAGGGCAAGCCTCAGTTCTGAGCATGTTGACATGCTTACCTTTCTTCATTGCAATCACGTGCTCCTTTAAAGACTTTCACAAACAATCATAGAGAGAGAGATTTAAAGAGGTTTAGCCTATTCTCATGAATGTATTAGCTTAAAGCACTCAAAAAAAATGTGTGAAACTATGCATGCATGCATGGACTCTTGTTCCTGTCCACGCGTTTTTGCCTTCTGAATGCCACAAAGCATCCCAAGAAGAAGACCGTAAAGGCTTATTTTATGCCTGAGCTGTACATTTTGAAACTTTTTTTTTTCTGAAAGTTAAGTTGCACGACTTAAAGGCAGTGTTTTTGTATTATTATTATTTATTGTAATGTATGCTTTAGTTTTGATTAAAAAAAAAGTAATTTGAAAGTAATTTCTTTTTATTTGTTTTTGCATCTCAGAAAATGCTTTCTTTAAAACCCAGAATGTATGGCACCTAAATGCATTCAATTAAACTCAACTTTGTCACTGTTCACAGTACAAGTACAGACAGAGAAACAATGGGTAATAACTCAAATATTGTTGTATGCATACATACTATGCATTTAAAAAATAAAACTTGATTTTTCTATAAAACGAAACCTATTAGTTGTTCATTTTAAGAGACCTGTCTTATTTTCTTTTGTATATTTACTATTGCTCATTAATTAAGCAAAATTACATTTTATCCGATTACTCGATTAATCGATGGAATTTTCGGTAGAATACTCGATTACTAAAATATTCGATAGCTATAGCCCTAATAGTAACCTTGTCTGTCGGTGTCAGTCCTCTTTGCTTCATGATTTTCCTCTGTGTGAGAAACTGGATGTGTGTCGTGAGAGCGAGTGAAAAGTGTCGATTGCCTGATTCTCCGCATTGGCAGCCCTGCATGAAGTCAAATTAATTTCCATAACACACCACTGAGGATTTGTTCTGCATGATATTAGCATTGACCAGCAGGTGTCGCTGTGTGCATTCCAAACCTGGAGAAATCAACCACTTTTACACACATCAGGCTGGAAAGCTTTAAGGGCTTCATGAAGCTTCATCTCACCATCACTACCTTCAGGTTCACTGAGCTCAACAGTTATACGCTATATTAGCAATAATGATTATTTTGGGAGACATGGATGAGCTTTGATTGGTGGTTCCCATCATGCACTGCAACATTAGGCTTTATGTTTATTTCACCAGTGATGGTTGGTCGGTCAGATGAGAGGAAGTTAATAACCACAGGAGGAGCTGATGATGTTTAAAGGAGGAGCTGTATCTATATATAATGAAGAGGAAGACTGACAGAAACAGAAAATGGCTGATAAGTGTGATCTGTGTCTGCTGGGACTGATCATTCTCTCTTCACTTCTCACAGGTAAAGAAATCTGTATTTTCTCTAAAGACATTTAGTGGAATTAGTCTGGAAAAAGTTAATTTGAACATGCTCAGTTTATTCTTGCACACATTCACGTTGTGATCTCAGAGTTGTGTATTGATACACACAGATCATACTGTATTATTCCTGATACTGGACATAGTGTCACTCAAACATCTGATGATGAAGAATTATCTTCATATTAAGAGTGTGTCAGTGATTTGAACAGCTCTCTGATAAAGACTAATAGTTTATTCTGGAGAGTGTGTTGTTTGCTTTAAGTCAGGAAAAATACTATGATTTAAAACTTCTGCTTTTTATGCTGGTGTGTTTTATGTTTCATTTATTAATATATATCATAATGATCACTGAGATATACTGTGTTTCAGGAACCAGTGGAGCTCATGTGTTCATCAGTTCTGGTGAAAATGTCTCTCTGTCCTGTTATAAAGCTCTTTCTGACTGCAACTCAACTACATGGACCTACTCTGACAGCTTCGGACATCCAGGGAGAGTTGAACTGATTACTGGAGGGATAAAGAAGAACGACACAGAGAGACATGAGAGACTGAGTCTGGAGTCTGACTGCTCTCTGAACATCAAGAACGTCACAAAAGAAGATTATGGATCTTACAGATGCAGACAATATGTGAATGGAGAACCACAAGGACCTGATACAGTTGTTTCTCTGAATGTTCTTCATGGTAAGTTTATGATTATGTCGTCAATTTATTAAACTCAGATGATGATTGAAGAGTCTGTGATTTTTTTGTCTTGTGTTCAGTTTCAGTGTCTTCGTCATCATCATCATCCTCACAGACTGAAATCAGTCCAGGCAGCTCTGTGACTCTATCCTGTCAGTTGTATTCTGTATTCATCTGTAATTATTTAATCATTTCTGGGGGAGTTAAGCTGTTGTGGGTGAATCAGACTGGTGTTGATCTGAAGACAGACTCCAGATATCAGATATTCTCATCATCAGATCGAATTCAAGCATTTTCATCATGTCGCTATATCATCATCACTCTGACTACAACACTCCTGAATGAAGATGACAACAGAGAGTGGAGATGTCAGCTTACTCGCAGAAATCAACTCATGACCTCAGTCAGATACACTGTCAAGTATTCAGGTGAGAAAACACTCTTTTCTGACAGATTTGTGAAAACTTCCACAGATTGGCTCTACTCTTTCTGATGGCTTCATACGTTTTGGAGTTGTAAAATATTAGTGGTCAAAGTCATAAACTGCATAACAATCCTTATAATTCCCAATATTGGCCTCCTACATGGGTCATACATGATATATTGCATAAATCAGAAAAGTGTATTAACCCTCTGGGGTCGACAAACGCGCCCCCGCGTTTTGCTGGATTTTCTCCACATTGTAGAACTATAAACTTAAATTACTCCGTCATTTATGGTCATACAGAAAAAAGAAATATAAAAAAATAATCTGTGATGTTTCTACTTTTGTAGGCGTCCACTTACAATCAAATCAAAACATTGTGCTTTTGTAAAATAAAGAAAAATAAACAGGGTGTGTGTTCTGCCTCTCCGTCGCGGTGAACTTTTTTTTCTTGAGCACGTCTATAAACTGAAACAAAACTCAGCGAATACTTGTCACACATTTATAAACCTTTATAAACATTTAAGTGTGTACTTTTAAATGATCGGATTCAAACTGAAAACAAATATTCTCTGTTTAAGTAATTTGTATAAAACCAACAAGATGTCCAGCTTCTCAAACGCTTGCTCATTATTTTTAATTTGACCACGCCTACGAGCGCAAAAGAGATTCACATGCAAATCTCCACGTGGAACGCGGTCGCGCTCGTTACCTCAAAAACAAAACACCCAAAAACTTCACAAGTCTCTGCTTTTCGTCGAGTTTTAAAGACGCGCCGTGAGCTTACATTGGATTTACCTCAGAAGAAGAACGTGATTTGAAGACAAGAAAGATGTAAGGTAAGAAATTCTTACATATTAGTTTGTTATTGTTGCATAAACTTCACATTGCAGTTGAACTGTTGCTAGATAAATGGTGAATATTATAATATTTAGACCCGTGTTTACTGTTAAATACTGTGTTTGTGGATATCTGCTCAAATGTTGATATGTATAATATGGTAACCATAATGTTTCATATTTTGGAGCATGCTGTGTGTTTGAATGTATCATATTTTGGAGCATGCTGTGCGTTTGAATGTATCATATTTTGGAGCATGCTGTGCGTTTGAATGTATCATATTTTGGAGCATGCTCTGCGTTTGAATGTATCATATTTTGGAGCGCGATCGCGTTTGAAAAGCAAAACTCAGCAAACATTAGGATTTATGTTTTTACTATTATCTCATTTCATATCATCATAACGAATGGAAACATTTGAAGTAACATATGATAATCAATATATTTTTCTGTAGAGTAGTTGTTACTAAAATCTGTTGGAAGATTTATAGGCTGCTATAGGTTATTGTTATTATTATTTTATGCAGCACTGCGCATAGCCTATGCTTACAAGACACAACAAACCTGGTGTTCATTATATTATATATTGTGTGAAACATTTGTGTGTGTGTGTGTGTGTGTGTGTGTGTGTGTGTGTGTGTATCCTGTGAATTCTAAAAAGCAATTTTAATCAGAAAAATGTAAAATGTATTCCCAAAATCGTGGCCTATAGTTTCTCTTGATATCAGTATGTTCACTTTTTTTTTTTTTTCAGGAACCAGATGAAAAGTCCTGCTGACTTCAACATTCACATGAGTCTCTGTATATGAACATGGTAAAGTGAAAATCAAACACCTTGGAAATGAAAGGTATGTACAATGTTTTTAGGAATGGCACAAAGGTCTCTTTCTTTGTATCATTGTTTTCAATGTGCTCTTTTGTCATTAGTTGTGTATCTTTGGATTATGTTGTGTTGTAAATAAATCCAAACAATCTAAAAGCCATTCTTTTTTAAATCTCCTCATTCTTTGTGCAAGGTTGCTCAGAATGATAGGGCCTGATAGCTCCTAATAGGGCCGTTAGGGAGTGTCTTTGTCTTTCTCAGGTGTGAAAGACATACATATTAATGATGTGATCACACCTCCCGCATAAAGCTTTTTCACACAAAACACGTCGTAAAATTTGTAAATCAATATATTGTCTTATCTGAATGAGCAGTCAGGGTGATTTTCACATAGTTTTAGAGCAAATATTCTAGACTACGTCATACAATTTTCAAAAGTCTTGTGAAGAAATAATCAGTATGGGTTTCATGGCCTTATTTCAGTGAGAATTTTTTTTTGTATTTTCACAAACCACGCATAAATGTCATTATCTCAAAACTACAAACTTTTACACACATGCTGTTGATATATTATTGTAGCAGAGTTTGTGCTGAATACAGTGTAATCAGACTTAAGCCATGAAAATGTCACAAGTAACAGAAATAAGCACAAATGTTAGAGCATGTCAGAACACCTCCAGGGCCCAGAAAACACCTCAGACCCCAGAGGGTTAAAGCCCAGTATGACCCATGTAGGAGGTCGGCTTTAGGAATTATAAGGCTTATGTCCTTCATTCAAGCTGAAGGTTTATTTGCAGAAGCTCAACTGTGTTTCACTCTCATATAAACAAGGAATAAATTATACAGTAACACAGTAATACAGTACAGTCTCTTCTCAACTACTGCCACTGAAAACTGTGATGATGGAACACAAACTGCATGTCATGATCGATATGAACATATGATGTTAATGTCCTACAGATGATGCGTCTGAACATTCATCTTCTGCAGCTCCAGTCGCTTCACCAACACTGATTCCAGTCAGAAGCTCAAACTCTGAGAAGACATCAAGCCGGACTACAGCAGCAGATCCTACACAAGGTTCATTGTTTCACTCTTATATAAACCAGGAATAAATTATATAGTAACACAGTAATACAGTTATACAGTAATACAGTACTGTCTCTTCTCAACTACTGCCACTGTAAACTGTGATGATGGAACACAAACTGCAGGTCATGATCGATATGAACATATGATGTTAATGTCCTACAGGTGATGCGTCTGAACATTCATCTTCTGCAGATCCAGTCGCTTCACCAACACTGATTCCAGTCAGAAGCTCAAACTCTGAGAAGACATCAAGCCAAACTACAGCAGCAGCTCCTACACAAGGTTCATGATCACATGATCACTGTATAAATAGATTTATTTTTGGTGAATGACGATAGTCATTCTCCTCCTGACAGATTGAGAGTGAAGTAAGAAGATAATAGATGACAGACTTGTGCACATATTCATCATTTCTGTGATGTGAAGCTCCAGTATTATGTGATGATGATGTTGTGTATATGTGGCATTATGTGTTGAACTGAACTAACAGACGTGATCCACAGATCCAGCTGATACAGCATCAGAAACTGGAGTCAGTGTGACTGCTGGATCATTATACAGAGGTACGACACGTTCATTTATACTGACAGCTTTATAACATTAAACTATCAGTCAGTCTGTAAATGCTTCATCAATAACTGTTGATAGTTGAATACCCTTGACTTCAGTCATGTACAGTTTCTCTTCTTCCTCTCATGTTTCCTGCAGTGATTGTGATTATTGTTGAGATGGCAGTGTTTGCTGCTCCTACTGTGATTCTTCTTCAGATCATCTGTGCAAGAAGAGCTGGTGAGTTTTGAGCCGCACACAATCTGATGATTCACACTCATCTGATCTGGAACAATCTGCAATCATGATAAAAACACATACGAGAGGTCAGTCAATGCTTTTATTTTGCAGGGAGGAAGGACTCGAAGCACCCAGAGGAAATAGAGATGCCGACAATATTAGAATAAAATACTGATGAGTTTAGAGCCAATCTGCAGCAATATTTACAATAGCAGAAACTTACAGAGGATTGTTCATTGTTTTATTTTCTTCTTCTCAGAAAACAGAGAAAAAACTCTGAGCACTTATAGTGACATAATCAAGTTTAGATTAAAATGTGTTTTTACATATAAAAAGCCAGATTTATTTTCATTTATATGGATGTTATGGATATATTTGCCTACAGTGTTGAAAGTCATTCTCTTGCGCTTCATATGTAAACTACTTTAAATATAATATTAATACAGTAATGGACAGACTCAGACTGTATAATCTCTCTCTGTTCTGTGTGATGGAGCTGATTTGAGGATTCTTGGATCTTGTCTGTTCATTCCTGTTTTTAGCATCTTTTTTCATTTTGAATGATTGCTATAATTTTCTTAATAAACCTCTGCAGTTGTGTTTAATAAGTCTCCTTTCCTGAGATGTTTGTTACGAATATGTTATTCCCCTTCATGAGCTGGTAATGTATCTGTAAGTCCACTGAAGCGAGTTGTAGTTGAGAAGCCGCTTCAATAACCGAGAGCTAGATATTGGGTCTTAAACACCTCACGACACCCTGAAGGACCCACTGAGAGGTCAGACTTGAAGCACTGTTCCTGAGATGCTCTTCTTGGTGGTTAACTGTAAGCAGCAGACAGATCCAGCAAGAGGAGAACTGAGGATTCGGAGGCTCCTCTTGCCAGTCTCAGAGCTTCAATAACCGAGAGCAGGGCCGTCTCAGTTTAGTGGCGCTTCTGAAGCCAGACTGGTTGTTGTCCAGGAGGATGTTCTGTGTGAGAAATGTAGATAGTTGGTGGAAAACGACTCGTTCAAGTGTTTTAGCAAAGTGGTCCAGAAGTTCAGGGAGGCGGAAGTTAAATCAGTGGTGCTTGAGAAATACATCCCAGATCTTCCAGAGCATTTGTAGTGTTGATAAAGGAGTCTGGATCTGATATATTTCTCAAGGCTGGAGAGAGTAAAGCAGAACGTTATAATCCATGTGTAGAAACTCCCTGAAGACAGTTAATATCTGCTTTACAGACGCTCATGTGCAAATGCAGGCTTATTTTACCAAGCTGATGCTAATAATTACTTTACAATACTTTTAAAATCTGTTTTATAATTCAGGAAACTGCTAAAATAAGGAAGAGAGACTAACAGTAATGCTCCCGTGTGCAAAATAATATCTTATAAACTGTGTTCAGAGCAGATGTGTGTTGAGATACGCATACGCATGTAAAGCAGCACTTCACTGTGGCATCGTGTCTCTATACAGCAACTCTAGCAGGATTTAATCACTCAGTTGATCAGAACAGAGGAAGTTAATAACCACAGGAGGAGCTGATGATGTTTAAAGGAGGAGCTGTAACTATATGTAATGAAGAGGAAGACTGACAGAAACAGAAGATGTCTGATAAGTGTGATCTGTGTCTGCTGGGACTGATCATTCTCTCTTCACTTCTCTCTGTCAAGGTTCTCCTCTGACCGTTCTGTCAGTCGTGTCAGTCTAATCTGTCTATTTTAGTGGTGTTTTGTTCTTCCCGCTGTTCCAGAGGATCCTTGCTATTGTTTAGTATATTTTCCCCCTTAGTTTTCTCTGCTTATTCTGGAGCAATGTAGCTGTTATCTGATTGGCTTGAGTAAACGGTGGGTGGAGTCCACTTATCTGTGGCTTTTTCTGCATGTTGATGCTAGAAGTGTTTCAAAATCCACAGATGCGTGCAGCGATTTACAGATGCACAGATAGCGGTTCACAAATAAATGGAAATTTCAGTGAAACTTAAGGTGTGTGAAAACCCCGTACACGTCCATACACTTGAGATGCACAGAGATGATCAGATACAGGACATTTCTGATTACACACACTAGATGTGTTCAGAGATTTCCAGTATACCAGCAATTGCTGATGTTGTAATGTTTAAATCCTGGTAAGCATGAGGCCAAGAAAGTTCTCAGTTCTTAAAGATTTATTAAAATCCTAAAGCAATCCAACAGTGCCAGATGTTACATAATGGTCAGCATGTACAACACACTTCAGCTCTTACTCTACACCTTTTATAGGCGACAACATGTGGCCTACAGCGCCATCTCCTGACTAATACACAAACACTACATTCCCCCATTACTTAAAGCTGTCAATCACACCCAGGCCAGAATCTATAATAATAATAATATGAATAATGTTCAATGTTAAGTATCAAGTAAATGAATGGTGATTATAAACAACAGCTAACACATCTGGATAAACATAATAACACAAGAATTAACCTAATAAGAATTTTTTTAATGATTACTTTATTACCGAAGAAAACTGTCAAAGATACAGTAACAGTAACCACTAGCAGAGTGTAGTTAACACGGTTGGACACTTTTGAGTGGGAGTACGCAGTGTGTCTTGAGTACGTCTCAGACGGCCGTGCTTGAGGTGTAGGGCGTCCAATCGTGGCAGGTTGCCAATCCCTAACTGAACCTATTTCTCAGTATGTAGACTGGTACATTAAGCCAATTGTCTGGACATTACCCTCATATTTAAGGGACACTACTGTTTTTTTGAGTAAACTGATGAATGTCCATACATCAGATGATGATTTGTTATACACTAGGGATGTAACTAGCCTGTATACTAACATTCCACATGATTTAGGTTGATGTGCTTTGGAACATTATTTAAAATCTAGAGATGTTGATAAGCCTCCAACAAAGTTGTTGTGGGATCTGGCACACACAGTGCTGACCATCAACTATTTCAAATTTGAGAACGTTTTTTATCATCAAGTGAAAGGTACGGCTATGGGATCTCCATTTGCCCCTAATTGTGCAAACTTGTTCATGGGCAAATTTGAAGCAGACTTTGTGTATTCTCCAAGTAACATTTTCCATCACTGTTTGAAATGTTGGTTTCGATATATTGATGATGTGTGAATTCTTAAATTCCAGACTTGACTCCATACGATTTTCCTTGGAATACAGTATGTCTCCTATATCGTTTCTTGACGTTAAGGTTTTTAGATCTTGTCATGGTCGAACAAGACAGGAAGCAAAAGCAGGTACTCAAGGCGTTTATTAGACTCAAATGGTCACACAAAACAGTTCATTTCAGGGAGGGCGGCGACTCAGGCTCGTGCAGGGACTAGATGGTCTGTGGTGCGCTGGTGCATTGATGGTGAAGAATCCCAATCCCGGTGCTGGAGTGCGGTGAATCCAAGGACGGTGAACAAGAACGGCAGGAAGACAGGGCTAGACCAACACAGAAACGGCAACTCCACGGGAAACACAGACACGGCAATCACAGGACTTCAACCAACAATCCGACACTGGAACAGAGAATGGTGTGAGTATATAAAGGGAACGGAAATGAATCGCAGCTGTGAACAGTGATTGTGATGATGATGATTATCAGCTGGAGCGCTGACAGACACGTGAGCGGGACAACGCCCACTCACACATAAACAAACATAGACACGAGACAAGAAGGAAACAATGCATTCAACAACCATGACAGATCTACTGGACAGGCTCTACAGACGACAGTATTTCGTAAATCCACAGATAAGAATAATTTTTTACATTCTAAAAGCTACCATCCTCAGTCGGTTTTTGCGTATAAGGCGGATTTGTAGTACTGATGAAGAATTTGAAAACCAGGTGAAAGTAGTATATGACCGTTTCCTTTCTAAAGGTTATGATAATACGAATCTCGACTCAAGTTTGGATAGGGTACGTGACATTGAACGAGAATCAATAAGATTACACGAACACAAAAGTAACATACGCAATCACGATATTAAAGGAGAACTTGGTAACTTTTTTAACGTAATAAAACTGTCTAGAAATCATTTGGATGGTTAAACAACCCTTTCTGGTGATACTGGTGACTTTCCCCGCTCCCCCCAGCGTTTCCAGGCGGAAAACCAACCTTGCAACTTGGGGACTACCGTCCCGGCAAGATAGAAATTGGAAGTCTCGTGAGAAGCGAGAACGAGAATGAGAACGAGCGCGAAACACAAATTGCTTTACGGCAATTCGACATAAACAAACACGCATGTATGATGTATTACCAGATTACCCACCTCGGTAGACATAGCTCCACACGGTACAGTTGGCTTGCTCCGATCAAAACAAACGCACATGAGCAGCGGTAGAGAGGGGGAGGAGGCCGCCGCAAGTGAGTTATTTTCGACCGTGTTGTGAAATATACTATAATACTTTTTGGATTTATACTCTTCAAACAGTATACCCCAATGGTTTAAATGAAGAGTTGCCTTTAAATTGTTTTTTTGTAAAAAAAAAAAAAAAATATATATATATATATATATATATTTTTTTTTTTTTTGGTAATTGTTCATAAGGGTAACGTGAACATTATCTATGGCCTGTTGTGTTGTGTTATTCCTTGTGTTTCCACAATGTTGGTAATTTGATTTGAGGAATGAGGTTCACCTGTGATGTTTTTAATTTAATTTAAGTTAATTCATCATTTATAACACATGGATAGACATTAATAAGCAGTTTATGAATACAGCTATAAATGCTTTATTTTTGATTTATAAGCATATCTATAATGTGTTTAATAATTGTATTTTCTTACTTTTTAATGATCAATTTATCATTTCTTAATGAAGTATTGCATTATTTACAAACCGGTTATTTACGAGTTGTTGTCAGTGGTTTATAAGATCACTTAGAAAGTCTAAGTAAATGATTAATAAACTATTTAAATGTACATTCATACATCTTAAATATTTCTGTGTTCTGTATCACTGTGTTGTGTTTGTTTCCTTTTTCTGTTTAGAAGATAACTGTAAAATCTCCTTTGTAAAAGCTTTACAAGGCATAACTAGTCCTCACTTTAGATGAGCTCACAAAAAAAGTGAACTGACCACAACTAAATGCTTTATAACTACCTGAATTAACCATTCATTATTGACACACTAAGTAACTATTACTATATGTCTGAATAATAAGATGTATGAATGTACATTTAAATAGTTGATTTATGTAACCCAGGTCATTAACTCGGGTCACTAATATTAATAATTAGTATTATTTTATTTATATCGCTATAAAACTAATAGTAAGAAAATAACATGAAGTAATTTTTATTTTATTTTATTATAGAAAGAAAAGGTTCCTGAACTGATTCCTGATTGGTGAGGTGAAAGGTTAGCCCCGCCCCCTGTTGGAGAGTTCCAGAAGATCGCGCACAAGCAGAAATGTAGAGAGATTGCGAACGACACGAGAGTGAGAGCAGATGCGATTGAGTGATTTGAGGGAGAACAAACTGTTTAATAATCCAGCAATAGATTATTAACAAGTTGAGAAGTAGATTTATGAGGTATTAATTCTTTAAAAAGCCCACGCTTTGAGAAGAGTGCGATGTGAATCTGAACGCGACGAGAAGAAAAGACACTGGCGTGATAGGATCTGAACTAAATCTGTTTCTTTGAGAAAATACTTTTTTGTCTCTGATTTATATTTCTCCTCGGTGAGTACCAGTTTCTTCATAAGAGATGTATTTAGGTAATGTGGATACTGTTTTTGGACACTTAATGTGAAAAATACATTTGAAAAAGTGATTTTTTTTTGAAAATGCTTTAAGTGTTTTCTAATACAATCTGTGAGTGCATATAGTTATGTTTAAATGTTTGAAAGATTATATTTGTTCTGTTGTGAAGTGTGTGCCATGCGCTGCTAGCTTTGCTAGCTCTGTACACAGACTCTAGTGTGTTAATCAAGCACATGGTGACTAGCATGTATGTGTTGCCTATATCCAAATAATTGAAACAGACATTTTGGTCATTAGAAACTGTTTATTTGAATGAGTTACTGATGATTGTTTTGGCTTTGTTTTTCCAAGGCCGGGTTTTTTCCTGTCCCGGCTGTGGACTCTTATCCCGGGTTTGGACTGGCGAGCCATTCCATCATTTCGTACCTGGAAACAGAGGAAAAGGAGTTGTGAGAAAAGGAGTTTTCTGATTGGGTAGGACAGAACTGTAGGGCCCTATTTACATTTACATTTATTCATTTAGCTGACGCTTTTATCCAAAGCGACTTACAATTGCTATATATGTCAGAGGTCGCACGCCTCTGGAGCCCTATAATTTCCGCGATCACGGAATCGCGGACGGAATCGCGGAATTGGCAAATTAACTCGGAATCTAGTGTCAACGCGGAATTTCGCGGAATTTTACATATTTGGAATAAAATTCAGTTTTTGTGAGGGAGAAAAACTATATCTGAGGAAAATCGCATATTACTGAAAGAACGAGCAGAGAGAGGCCCGGTCGCGCGCGCGTCTTAAAACTGTCTTGCTTTCTCTCACTCCCTCGCGCTTATTAATCTAAATCAATTGAGAATTGACACAATGGTAAAAGATCGGAAGAAAGAAGTTTCACGTGGAGCATTCGGACATTTTATTCCTGAATTAGGCTACCGCTGGGTGTGAATTAGCCTATGTGCAAAAAAAAAAACTTTTTTACGTTACCTTTCCTTCTCTGAAAAGCGTTCCGCCCATTCAGCTGACATAAAAAACACTTTCAATAAACTAAACAAAACCTATCCAATGATGAAATGTTTTCTGTGTTGACAGATCTTGTGCGATGTCCTAACTGCCGGGATAATCACACAACGCGTACAAGTCTGCTAATGATACGTCCGATTCGCGAACTAATGACTCCTTTGAACCGATTCACTTTAATGAATGGTTAAAACAACTCATAGATCTATGAAAACAACTGATCTGTCCAACACTGAATCGGTTCGGTGTATAACAAAATCGGTAACACTTTACAATAAGGTTCCATTTATTAAACTCTAGTTAACTAGATCAGTTAACATTAACTATTAATAAACTGCACTTCTACAGCATTTATTAATCTTTATTAATGTTAATTTCACCATTTAGTAGCCTACATTATTTAAATGAAAACTTGTATTTGTTAACATTAGTTAGCTTAATGCACTGTGTGAAGTAACATAATAAAAATACAGGGTTAGGGTTAACTAAGATTAACAAAGATTAATAAATACAGTAACAAATGTATTGCTCGTGGTTCATGTTAGTTAGCCTAATGCATTCACTAATGTAAACAAACCAAACCACATTTAACACCTCTTAAAATGAGAATTTTGTTTGTTACCTCAATAAATTTAGGGTCATTCCTATTTTATTTGTGTACATTTTAATCATTAACATTAAAAACACTCTTTTTACGACTAAAATAACTGTAAAGGGTAAAAAAAAACTGAATTCCCAAAAATTAAAACGGAAAAAACGGAATTTGCAAAAATTAAAACGGAAAAAACGGAATTTGGGAAAAAATAAAACGGATTTTATAGGGCCCTAGAACTGCATACATTGTGTTTTTCAAGTTTTCCAGGATTTCCCTGAAGACAAAATTAAGTCTTGAGACTGGAGCAACATCTGTGTTGAGCTGTATGTGGGGCAGTCCTGGTACACATCCTAAACCAGTAAACACATCTTGGTATTCACTCAGAATGTCAGTTTGGTCTTTGTTCTCTGCTTTGTACACTCTTTTAACCTGTTAAACTGTTAAGCTGCAACCCCACTTTTGAAAAATCCCCAGAAAGGACATACTCAAACTGAAACAGATACAGTTCATGAACCCTTTGCACTAAAAGCACAAGTATGATCTCGTTTGAAAGCTGACACCTGGCAGTTTATTGTAAATGTAGAATTAATTATTGTCATAATGACAAAAAAAATTATAAATAGCTTCAAAGTTTTGTAAAGTTATTAGAAATTAATTTTTATGAAACATCCTCATGAAAATAAAATTGAAGTTGGCACTGTAGCAATCTAGAAATGCACTACAGCTAAAGCCACATTTCTAAACATTTTATGTTTAAAATCTGAAGATAATAAGTCCAAAACACTGTATTTAGTTAAATGTTTTTCAAGACCATGTCATGTGACTTTATTTTGATTTGAGGCTAAAATGCTACTGATGTTTATTGTCATCTTCTAACCATCTATCCAGTATATTGTCTCTATTGTTTTGTGGTGCAAACGATCCCCATTCAGTCTCAGTCTCTCCTGCACACATTCACACCTCTCCAGCCTGGTTATGGCTCGAAATATGCATTTCTTTTGTCTGCATTATAGTTATGGTGCCTTCACGTGCTATGGTAATTATGGTAAATACCAAAAGCCGACGTGGAAAATGCACATGAACACCCACTCATGTGGTATTTTCCACTGGGCAACTCGTAGAATATTTTGATGCACGAGTTGCCGAGATGAGATAACCTTTGACCTTTTCAACATGGCGGAGAGCAACGCAAGCGTCGTGAATGATAAGCATTGTACACAACTAAACGTTTTTTGCTACTGTTAGCGGATAGTTTTTGTTGCCTATACAATGTTGTGTCATTAACAATTGTAATATAATGTGTTAACACTAGGGCTGTAGTCAACCAAAGAAATGCTTAATCGACCAAAGTCCTGTCCTGCACAATGATTAGTCGACTAAAAAAAAAAAAAAAAAAAAGACGCGATGTTTTGCATTTTGATTGAACATTTATTAAACAATTGTCATATAAAACAACAACGAATAAACGTTTTATATATATATATTTATATATATATATATATATTTTTTTTTTTACACCTGGGATCCCCCGCGAAACGGTTCTTGAATTTGCGCTTGAATTTGAACTTGAATTTGCGCTTGAATAAGGCCGGCGACACACTGGCTGCGTGGCGTGAGAGTCTCAGCTGCGTGGCGTGTCTGTTTTTATTTCGGCTCCCATGTTAACAGGTTGGAGTTTGCACACTGCCTGTGTGAGACACGCGTCTCAGGCGCGGCTCGAGCCACGCGGAAAACGCGTGCATGCTATTGTCACGGGTGACAGAATGCTTGGAAAAGCGGAACCTTTTTCTATGTTCCCCGAGGGGATTATTTTGGTGTGACACCTTACTCCGGTTCCGGGTGTAGCTGAGGCATTGCCCGACCTGATTACCGCTGATGCACGGCAGGTGTGAGAGAGAGGGGAGCGGCGTTTGTATAGGCTTTTCGCTTCACAAGAGGAGGATAAAGGAGCCGTTCAGGACAGAAGAGGGGGAAGTCGTTCTTTTGGGTTCAGTCGGTCAAGACGGTTGCTTGTGGTGTAGTTGCTGGTCGGTGTTCCTTGGACTAGTGTTCGGCTGGGTCTCTGTCGTCGCGTCTGGGGGTAGAAGATCTCCTGTTTGGGCGCTTACATTGAACGCGGCAACCCTGGAAATTCGTGTAAGTGAAGAACTGCCATTGGAGTCTGTTGTTTAGAGCTGTGTGTGGAATACTACTGGATTGAACTGCTGCTTGGATCTGTGCTGGAAGAGGAAGAGAGAAAGATAAGTGAATTAATTACATCATTGAATCAAATGTAAAGCTTGAAGAAAAGACTGTGAATGTGAAACTTACTACTGAGGAGGACGTCTGTTTCAGATATACTGGAGAAGAACTGAGAGTTGAATATTCCAAATGAAATGCATGGATGAAGCGAGGCTTTTGATCAGCCCTACTGTGTGAGTGATTTGCAGTTGTTTGCCTTACCTGATGCACGCCAAATTAATGCTGTGGATTTGTAGTGAACACGAGTGCTGTGTGCTATGCTGAGAAAAGTCTCCCAATGCCTGCTTTCATTCTTGTGAAATGATCTACTTGTCTCCATCCAAATTCCAGAACGAAACAACTGAACTGGTGAAGTAATGCTTTGTAGTATCTTCTCTTCCATTGAGTACTGTTGTGGAGTATTCCTCATTGAAGGCTTTTGTTAATCCTCTCTTTTTCTCTGAAATTATAAGTCTCGGGAAAAACCGTATGGCTGTGGAAAAGTCCGAACTATTATACTTACCGACTGAGCTCTGAAGAGGTACAGCCTCGCTGGTAAAGCCGCCCATTGAGTCTCTCGCGAATGTCTGGTGAAAGTGTTTGATGCTGGGAGAAGAATCCTGACGACTGCAGCAACGCTGTGAAGTGAGTTTTAAAGTCACAATTCTCCTTTCGTGTCCTGGCAAGAGGATCTGCGGTTGAGAGAAGAAACATTACCTGTTACTTACCGTCTGAGTCCTGCAGATGTGCAGCAACGCTGTGAAGTGAGGTTTAAAGTCACAATTCTCCTTTCGTGTCCTGGCAAGAGGATCTGCGGTTGAGAGAAGAAACATTACCTGTTACTTACCGTCTGAGTCTTGCAGATGTGCAGCAACGCTGTGAAGTGAGGTTTTAGAATCACTGTCCCACCATTGTGCCCGACGACGTATCTGATACTGAGAAGAATATATTACCTGTTACTTACCGTCTGAGTTCTGCAGATGTGCAGCCACGCTGTGAAGTAAGCTTTTAGAGTTACTATTGCACTATTGTGCCCTGAAGACCGTGAAGAATCGATCCAGCGGCCACCCCGGTAGAATAGCCCTAGAAGAAAAGAGTTGCTTATCCTTCTCCCAAGTTGATTGTTATTCAATAAAGATTGTTACTTTGAACTCAATTACTTGCCTCCTCTTTTGTCCATCTGTTGCGTGCCTGTGGTGTTGGCTCCTCACGGTGGTGCCTGGAGTCAGGGGCGGCTGGTCATCCGAGTCCGCCCCGGCCTGCACCGGTGACACTATAATAGAACCGACTGAGTGTTCCTCTTGCTAGAGCGCAGAACAGCGGAGTTTGTATGGACCGAAGTGCATGTCTGAGCTTGTATTGCTGCTGTTGCTTTGACATTGTGGAAAATAGAATAATAGAAACAAAATGTATTAGACTTTTTACCCTTTATTATAAATCTAAATTAATCTCGTTTTTAATTTAGGCAAACTTTCGTTTTTTTTTATTTAAATTTCGTTTATTTAAATTTCGTTTTTCTTTATTTAAATTTCGTTTTTCTTTATTTAAATTTCATTTATTTAAATTTCGTTTTTTCTTTATTTAAATTTCGTTTTTCTTCATTTAAATTTCGTTTTTCTTTATTTAAATCTACCCTTTACTGTGTCAGTAATTTGTTAGTCAGAAAAATATTAGACTACCTTAAAAGTTTTGCTTAAGTTAACAGACTGTGTGCGTTTTATATCACTAGTGCAGTGTCCTATTCGGAGAATATAGCCGCCCTGCTCGCGTGAGGTGCGCCGCTTCCCGCTCGCGCTGTTCTGTAGTTTACTATTAATTCTGAACGTGTCGCGTCTCGCGTGTCTGTCTATATTGCACCAAATGCGACACTGCACTCCCTTGTGAAGTCGATTGGATGAACGGTTCTCGAAATAATCAAAATGCAAACGGACAGACAGACACATAGAGATTACTACCTATATTCCTTACTGAGCGCGAAGCAGCAGTGCAGCCTACGAGTGTTCTACATGGTGCGCTAAACTGTGGCGCTGTTACAAAATAGCCTAAATTAAAGCATTTAAAGTTGGGGATAAAACATAGGCTAATTATATTTAGAATACAGTAATATATAACTGCTTATAAAGGAATAAATATCAAGGAGTAAATCAATGAAAATTTCTTTATTGGTAAAAAAAAAAAAAAAATGCGACTGGTCGACCAATGAGAATGTCAGTCATAAAGTTGACAGCCCTAGTTAACACTCAGTGTCAGTTTTAAAAATACTGTTATGTTTGGTGTTACCTACCCAGAGCAGATGCTAGCTAGCAGTCAATAGGAGCCTCCTAGTAATGAGCGGCCAGGCAATTTACTCACGTGAATGTATTTTGTCTGTAGTATACGCCAGCGACACCATGCTTTACTGGGATCAGGAGATGACCCAGCCCATAACCCAAACGCTCTATCAACGGGAAGGGGAAAGTACCCTTTACATGGACCATGATTTCACCACTGCTCTGCAAATAGTGAAAGTGAAAGTGAAAGTGACACGTGACGGCCAAGTATGGTAACCCATACTTGGAATTTGACCTCTGCATTTAACCCATCCAAGTTAATGCACACACATTAGGAGCAGAGTAGTGAGTAGTTAACACACACGTGGATACACACACCCAGAGCAGCGGGCAGCCTTTGTGTGGCGCCCGGGGAGCGATGAGGGGTTAGGTGCCTTGCTCAAGGGCACCTCAGTCATTTCCCACCGGCTCTGGAATTGAACCAGCAACCTTTGGGTTACCAGTCCAACTCCCTAACCACTAGGCCATGACTGCCCTGAAATAGTTCCCCCCGTTTCTGTTTCTGAAACAGGTGAGTGCCCGCTCGCATAACGAAATGCAGTTATATTCCCTTGGTTAATCTATTGTATTAGGCTATGTTGAAATACACCAACCAGTTAAATATGAATAAAACACAAAATGGTTAGTATGAATTATAGTATGAATAATGGTTAGTCTGAATTATCTATCTATCTATCTAAATTACCTATCTGTCTATCTATCTAGATGAGAACACTACAGCAGAGTTGCCCCAGAACCAGGGTTTCACCAGGGACCAGACCCTTTTTTTGATTGACCTGATGCGCCAACATCTAATGAAAGATGACAGTGAACTTCCTCGCAACCTCGCTGAACTAAACTCTAGGATCAAAATGTCCAGGGGGAAGAAGCGATCCTTCTGGCAGGAAATTGCGGCGAAGTTGTAAAGTCAGTTCAACCAGCATTTTGATGTAGACAAGGTGTCCAGAAAGTGGACCACCCTGGAAGATGCATACAAGAAGGCAGTAGACAACAATGCATCCACAGGGAAAGCTCCTACCAAGTTCCAGTTTTTTAAAGAAATGGGGGAACTTATTGGGGGGCATCATGACGTAGATTTCCCGGTAATCGGGACAACAAAGGGGGTTACTGTTAGGCGGCCAGAGGCCTTCAAGCAACCCTTGATGTTCGGCAACTCTTCTACTGAGGAAGAATTGTCTTCATCCTCCATTGCACATTCCTCAGATTCTGAGAGCGCCGGGCCTTCAACCTTATCACCTCCTCACACCAGTGCTTTGGCACGGAAGAGGAAGCGTCGTGAAGACATAACGCAGGTGATGTCCCGTGTCATTAAAGAGTGCGAGGAAGCCACGCAGCGCCGACACGAAGAAATCATGGGGGAAATTAAAACCACTAATGCTTTATTCAAGCAGATGCTGCAGCAGTCCCATGAGCAACAATAGATAAAAGATATGTTTATTTTTTTTATTTTTTTTGTTTACTGTTTATGTTTTAGGCCTGTTTTTAATGAAGCCTACACCTCTGTACAGTATATGTTATGTTATTTTAAAGGTGCTGCACATATTTTTTACAAGAGTTTATGTTTACAGAAAATGAGTTATGTTTACAAATGAGATTTTATTTTTTCAAAGGTTTATTTTTACAGAACAAATTGTTTACAAAAAAGATTCATAAAGAATTTAAAAAAAATACAAAAATATAGTATATGTTCAAATAATATACTACGTTGAAATCAAACAGCATCAAAGTAGATAGTGTTCTGAGTTGTTGTGGAAAAAAGTCATTAAATTAAACGATTATAAGGAACCAAACCACTGTCTGATTTGTTTTCTTTTTACATCTGAACATAATGTCTTTAACTTGTTAATGAGAATTTTTCACATGTTAGGCATTGCTTTAACTTGCTTGGATGATAGTAAAAGTGTAAGGGGATGAAATAGAATGCCTATGATAAAAATTAGTTTGGATAGGCTAGTAGCATATTCATATTCAAATACTGTAGCATACAGTAATGTTCATTCATTCTCATCCTCTTCACGAGGGCACCTGATTGGGTGCTCATCACATGTACTTTCAGACTCTCCAATACACATATTGTGAAGCGCACAAGCTGCTACAATGACTTTCACAACTACATCTACACGAGAGTATTGTAGTTCACGGAGCCGTCTCCATTTACACTTTAAGCGGCCAAACGCCTGTTCCACTATTACTCTCCCACTGCATATCATTGCATTTCTGCGCAAGTCATCTTCACTCAAGGCTCCATTGTCGCGTTTTGGAGTGACAATGAATGGGAAGCTGTTGCAGACATATGCTCCATCCCCGAGTAGTTTGTAGCCTCCCAACTTCTGTTCATGGGTATTGAAGAATGGGGATAGCCTAAGCATGCGTGCATCATGTACTCTACCGGGAGGCCCAGCAAAAATATCTGTGAACCTTCCTAGGTCGTCTACAATACCCTGCAGCAGCACAGAATAGTAGGCCTTCCTGTTTAAATAATCCCCCCCCCTAACAGGTGGCCGCTGGATTCTGAAATGGCATCCATCAATTGCACCAACTATCCCATCAATTCCGCACGACCTTCTGAACAGAGCTGCTTGGATGGTCTTTTGACAGTCATTTGGCCAGACAATGTAGTGTTCTGCAAGGGCACATGTACGGTCAAGCATTTCAATGATGACATTATGCGCTGCTCCTTGACTGACATCAAATTTATCAGAGATCTCACGAAATGAGTTCTGATTTGCGAGATACCAAAGCAGCATCACCACCTTTTTCTCTACAGGAATTCTTGCAGGACCTCCTGGTGAGTGATCATCAGTCATCCCATGTTGCCTTAATTTATTGCAGAATAGGTGGAACTGCTCTCTGGTGAGCCTCAGATGACTCTTAAATGTGCTGTCCTGCATGTCTAGAACAGTCATCCAGGCAGTTCCGGTTTTTAAGACCGCCGGATTGTCTTGCTCCAGGCAGTGTAGTATGACAAGTCTTCAGAAAAAAAACCCGGGGTCAGTTATTCATTTTATGTATGCGTGTATGTATGGTAGGCCTTATTACAACAACACTGTTTTTTAACTGGTAGGAAAGATTAGGTTAGTAGCTATGCTTCACATAAGGGTAGACCTAGCATTTGCTGCTAAAACAGAAATATTAGCTCTATTAACTCCCTTGTCCTTAAAAAAAAAATCTATTCATGATCTAGAAAATATACAGCATTAGCATATTTTTTACCGTTTGAGTTTTGACAAATCATCTTCTTGCTGTAGCAGATGACTTAAGCAATCTACAATCGTTTTAGGCAGATAACAAGTCTGGATCTGTGTGTCCATCTTTTTCCTACATTACGACAACAAAAGCACTTGAACACAACACACTGGTAAATACCAGTTCACAAGTGGAAAATATCATCTTTTCCACAGCACGTGAAGGCACCATTACTAACGACTGGCTATTCACAGGCTATTCATAGGGTTTCAGTCCCTAATTTCTTTTCTCAAAGTTCACCTCACATTTTAAACTGTATCAAATGCATTTCTTGAATAAAGAAACATTTCAGTAAGCATTCAAAAAATAATAAAAGTATAACTTCTAGGTAGCAGGTGCACCTAGGGCTAGCTAGCATGTTAGCTTAGCACACCATCAACACACAACAATTTATGAGATTAAAACCATGTTTGTGCTGCAAACTTACTTTATAACGCAAGACGAGTATTTTAAATAATCTTCTGTGATCTAATTTGGCTTCAGATAAAAAAATCAGACAGAAAATATACTATTGGATAGTGTTCTGCACAATGATAGTCTATATAGATTAGCATTACATTATAAATATAATCTATTATTATGAAAATACCTGGCATGGCTTGAAAAACACAGGTAACTCAAATATCATTGCAATCATGTTTATTGTCTTCAAAACTCGATCTCTGTAGCTTTGTGTGTATCAGTGACGTCCTGGAATGTCACATGGTCATGGCTCTTCTTCATGTTCTATATATGGACTATTATTGTGCATATAGCGCCCTCAGGCTATTGGTATGAATTGAAAACACAGTATCAGAGTACCAAACGCTCATAAAGATTACATCGGTGCATTTGGGTATAAATTCAATAAATATTATTCCTGTCTATAGAAATATGATGTAAATCTATGAGAATCTATCAATATTTCTCCAAATCTGCACATTTTTGAGCTAAAGCCCTGAGGGACGTTGTTTTGTGTATCGCTGTCATGACGACAGCACAGAGTTTTTTATGAATGAAAGCGGCTGACGCGCATAATTCATATTAAAGGTATCGACTCATTTTTTCATTTCATAACTCCTGACACAAATTAAGACATAACTGTCACTATGAGTTTCTCAGAATACAATAGTGGTCAAATACTGAAACTTGAGTATTATATCTTTTTAATTATGTATAGTTTGTCAAGGTATAACCAGAGAATGTCTAATATGGCGAGAAGTTTCACTCTCAGTACACTTCCGGCTTCTGAACTGGTTGCAGTTCCTCTCTGATTCCATATGAGGGCGCTCACAGGACGAGTGCAGAATGAATGGAGGTCTCCCATATGGAAAAGGTTTGCTAAAAACACCTGTGATTCTTATATGTTCTAACAGAATATTGTAAGGGACATATATGCTGCAAAAACCACATATATGAATTGCATAATATTAATGTATTTTTAATCATACTATGTCATATATGTCCTACACAACTAAAGCCATATAGATTTTCATGATGTAAAAACATAGGAAAAGGATGCTAATTTGATATGAATGTCCAGCATGGACGTGTATAAAACGCAGTGCAGTTTACCAACTAATTTGGATGATAAAATGTCCTCGGAACTGTGCACTGTTTGTTTGTTTGTTTATTGGCAGGTTATGGAGTCAGTCGCGTCGCAGCATCTTTCAGCTGTGAGTGACGCAGGACGGCGGTGTAAAGTTAGAGGTTCCCCCGCAGAGGCGAGTCCATCTCCGGCTGGAGAAACAGCGCTGATCCGGTGGATACTGGATAACAGACCGGTTGATTACACTTGAATTACTTGAATGTTTAGGCCTAAATGTTTAATTTTTACTTAGAAAATGTTTCTTACATGAGTAGGCAATATTGTATACGTGTTAAAAATAGTATAAAATATGCTGTATTGCTGTAGGCTACTCATCGACAAAAAAGGCTAATGTCATGTAGTTATACCGGTGGTTGTATGGAATATTTTTACAAAGGTTTAGAGGAAATACAAAAGTTTATATTACTGGCATGTAAACACAGTTAATATTACTCATAAATATTTGTTTTTAAATGACTTCCATAGTAACAAAAAAATATACTATGGAAGTCATTGAGACCAGAAACTGTCTGGTTACTGACATTCCTCTAAATATCTTCCTTTCTGTTCAGCAGAAGAAAGAAATTAATAAAGGATTGAATCAACATAAGGGTGAGTATATGATGACAGAAGTTTCATTTTAAAGTGGAGTATCCCTTTAAAAATGTGCCAACTGCATATAAGTGAATCAGATGTTGGTCATCAACACATGAAATCTGTATGAAACATAAACAAATGACACAAAATGTGTATAAATTCTATATGACTTTAATTTGACTAGCATATGATTCAATATAAGAACTTTAAATGATTTTTATATGAGTTTTATATATTTCTACTAATACCATACACATTTGCATACTTTTGTCATGTAAAACTCATATAAGTCTTTTAACAGTATTCATATATAACGCAAAAATCCCCTACAAGTTGTATGTGTGCTATTTAGTATGAAAGTGGCCGTAATCGGTCTGATTTTGTATAGGACATATATTGGCCTTATATGAAACACAGAAGGTAATTCTGGCCGATTTAAATAAGGAAGATATATGGTTGCTGTATATGAACCATGCAGGTTTTTTTCATATGGGCTATGGCGCTATACCAATAAAAATCCACTTTTCTCAGGATATAATTTTTTGTCTAGTAATTTGAATGTTGTATTCGAAAGGAGATGCAAATAAATTACACATTGCTGGGTGTTAGATTTTTTTGAGTCAATTATTTGCTTTAAAAAGTCTTTTAAAGTGTCAATGACGTCATACACATGTACGACCAGAGATACTGCTTAACGGCAATCCTTCACTCACTCTGGTGCGTTCACGCTCTGCACTTTCTTTTCACTCGAGGCATCGACAACACAGCTGACACAGGTAAACACACGTGCTAGAAGAGTTTTTGTTTTGTTTGTTTCTGGTCCCGCTGCGGATGACACGATGCCATCAAGCGGTATCTCTGGTCGTAATCAGTCCTTCACTGACCAATCAGCGTTCATTAGCAGAATGCTAGCGTGTTATGGGCAACAACAACTCAACCTGTAAGAAATCAAAAGGACATAAGTACTCGTTCATTCAACTTTCGACCTAAAACCCATGTTGAACTTGCAAAATCTACAATCAGATCTGAGATTTCTCAACGGCAATCGAGTGAAAGAGACAAATTTAGATGGTCTAGCCCCATAGACTCCCATTCATTTTGCACTCATGGCGATCGCCCCCAGTGGAACTCTGGTGGAACTACAACCAAAATTCGGTACAATAGGACTTAATAGGGAGTGGGCAGGCTCTCCGTAGACGGGCTCTGGTATAACATTAAATCTGATAGTAATTTTGAATTAAATAAATAACGCTTCAGTGCGCGGGCGCACTGGCAATGGTTAACAGGTTAAAAAAATAAAAAAAATAAAAACTTACATATTGTAGCTTTAAACACCTTACATTTTGATTCCCTGTTAACTGTAGTAACAAACTGTCAGAATAATATACCCATTTATTGACATTTAGCAAGAAACCTTATAATTTAGAAAATAAAATCGTATGTCAGAGGTTATGTCTACCTTCAACAATAAGGGTGTCCTCCCTTGAGATGTAGCCACATCCTCCAGTGTCATATTGCATCAACCAAAACCATTGTATCATTTAAAGAAATAGTGTATCTTTAATTAAAGGCCATTGTCATGCTCTTAAAGTGTTAACCCATTGAGCACAGTAAATCAAACTAAACGGCCCACTTTGCCTGCATTCACCCTACATTTATTTTTAAGAGTGCATTTACTATTGGAAGCTATGGCCAAAAAGCCCCTGAAAAGACCAAGAAAAAAAAGAAAAAAACATGGGAATGTTCAGGTTATGAAATATACTTTAATGTAGGACACATATAAAGAATACACAAGGAAAATCATGATTATCCTATTTGAATCTGCCCTTCCACCATATCCGACTCCCTCATCTTTGACTCTCAGTGCCTTCCTCCACATATTTTCTTGGGGGGCACTTCAGTCTTCTGCCACAGACTTGGAGTAGTAATACCAATCACACCGAGAGCAATTATCGGTCCAGCATTCCCACTGAGTTTACTCTCCTCATCTGAACCCATTCCCAGATCATCCTCCTTCTCATGAACCGCCACCGCACGTCCCAGAATGGAATAAGGCCCAAAGAGCTTGGCGTCTGGAAGCGTCAGGAACTGCCTTATAACTCCTTTCTCGGAAGCAAAGTTGCCCAGGTCTCCAGGATGATGAGGGTGGTCAACGCCGTTTGGATTATAATGAGGACCAACAGTGATGCAGCCTTGACTGAGGTCTCCATACTGATGGATGTGCATGGCACGCTCTTGACGATCGATGGCAGGCAAACCACGGAGGTTGATTTTCACTTCTAAATCTCCATTGGGGAAGACCTGCTTGAAGAGGATTTGCCCAAAGATCTTTGGCTGGTTACGTGGCAAATTGGAGCCGGGAGTTACTTCACAAGTGGCATAGATTGTGTTGTCAAACTCCACGACTTCCGGCTGTGGAGCTTCGGCAGGCAAACACTCCTCGTTGTGGAACTCTCCTCCTTGTATATGCAGCACCAGCAATATCAGAGGGAATATTAGGATGATTTTCTCCATGTTGATCTTTAAAGCCTACAATGAAGAGTGGATTCAGTGAAATCATGCCATTTGGTTTAAGAATGTAATATTTTTGATAAAAGGTCAAAGCTTTGTTGCAGGGAACTTTGAGAATGGAAGTTGCATTAGGTAAAATAGCACAACCAGATTAGTTTGCAACGGAAAACCATACAAGAACCCAGACAGCAACCAGATCCGGCCCACATCTGGGCCGTGTGTAATCCATGTGTACCAGATGTGGGCCGACACCATGTTGCTGTCTAGAAAACTATAATTTTTGAATTGCTATGTACCCTTGTGAAAATAAAATAAAAAAAATGCACTGATTGGTATTGGATGTGTACCTGTACCAAAAAACAAAACAAAAAAACAAAAAAAAAATAAAACCAATGCCAAACTAAGAGTTTTACTTTAAAGTAAAACACAACAAAAAGATTTTTAAAACATAATGTAAAGTACACTTAATTTGATCTGTTGTAGCCTACATGTTATTCAATATTAAATATAAAGTTAAGATTTTCTGATTCTGATATTTTTCACAAGGACAGGTAAAATAAAAGACAATATTTATACTTTTGCTTAAACTAAACTTTTTTTAGTTGTACTAAATCAAGTCAGTTGATGGAGAAAATGGAATAAAAAAAAAAAAGCCTAAACCAGCAAAGGTGCACTACCGTACAGCTGAAAAGTTGTCCTCAATCCGTGTGGAGCCTGAATATTGCAGTCACAAAACTACTACAATGCTTAATCCGTGTGCAGTCCTGACCTGGGGTTGAGAGAATGTTCCTTTTGGCTGCTCTTATAGGAACTCATGTTGAGCTACAAGTTAACCATGATAGTCTGTTAGTCATTAATTAAGTTCACCTGTGTTTCATTTAGCTCCCTTTGTTTGCCTGTTTATATATAGCACTCAGTTTATTCAGTTCTTTGTCTTGCATTGCACAATGTGTTCTCCAGTGTTTTGTGTTTATTAAAAGAAGTACTGCTATAGATTCCTTTTCTCTTCATTTGGTGGCTCATTTGTGACTCAATGATAACATTCTTAGTGTACAATTCCACTTGACGTTCATGCTTGACACCACTTCTTATAGCAGATATTCATCAAACATAAGTGAATAGCTGACAGTTCTTCCTTTTCAAGAAACCATTTCTACAGACTGATGTACCAAGCCTGACAAGCCTATATTACACATGCAATTGGACTGTTATTTGCAGTTTTTTTTTACAATTGCTATGACAGATTTTTCAATACAATTTTCCAAAACTCTTAACACGGTTAGTTAGCACTACATCCGTCTATGTAAGCTATACTATTAACACATTTCGTGTTGCTTTAACACAAAATGCATACAATTAACACAAATTTAAAATGCTTGAACTTCTTTTACACACAAGCTCAAACAAGACCAAAACAATGGATTTGTACTGCCAAATTGACCAATGCTTTAACACTGTATGTCAGAACAGATAACACCATGTTCTAAACCTAACCTTACAGGCTAAAGTCAAGGTAAACAGCTGTTTATATTGTGAATTGAAACACAAATATATCCCCTGTATTTTATCCTATTGTTACTGAGAAACAGCTGATTGAATTATGCAATAATATAAATCACAGCTGATTCCCATCTAGGAAACACACTCAGGTGTTGAGGTTCTTTCAATCGCATGACCATATGGTATACTGTAACCGTACATTCTATAAAGCACTCTGAGATGGGTCTTTTTTTATTGAATTTCTGCAGCAAAAGACCTACAGTAAACCCAACAAAACAAAAATGTAGAGAGGCTTCAAAAGAAACTGCAGTGCAAAACACAATCTATGATCAATACAATATACTGTCTGTTGTATAAGGGCAGACCTGACACGGATACAATAATGCAGTTTCTGTCCATCTGATGTCCATCTGATGTTAGTGTTTTTATGACATTGTGCTATGATTGACTAAATCTTCCTGTTGGACGGCATAGTGTATTATTGTATTTAGAAAATTAGTGTTGGAGCTTAGTGTGTTGTAGGTGTGTTGGTGCGTTAAGAGTTTAGGAAATTTGTTAAAAGTATTGAAAAAATTGTCATAGCATTGTAGGGGTGACCCCGAATAGTCGAAGATTCGATGCTTCGATAGGAGGAGCCTGATTCGACTACCGATCTCATGGTCGAATCTTCGCCGAGGTGTTATGAAACGAGGATCATGCCACTTTGGCTATATGAGGGCGCTCAATTTCACATAGAACTAGCTTTTATGTCAATACGTTAATATTCAGCCTATTATGATAATGCTGTATATAAAAATGTGCAAAGAAAGAAGCTTTTAATAAATATTTTTTTACGTGCGTGAATAAATCCAAACCCCCCGTGACAGATTTAAGTTTCACTTTCGATCCGTGACCGACAGAGGAGCGTCTTCGCGGCAAGGATTTAAATCTTTAACAATGTCTGGGATAAGAAAATCTAAAGTGTGGATGTACACCATCAGAAAGGATATTCTCCCAGGCTGGATTTAACATCAGGAAAACCATGATCGCACTTTTGCCGGCCAGCGTTAACACATTTCACGCATAGACTGGGTTTCACGTTAGAATGTTTTTTATCCGCGCGCACAATTTGAACATTTGCAAGACATGACGATTCTGATTCGACTATGAAAATCCATAGTCGGGGACAGCCCTAAGCGATTGTAAAAAACTGTACTTGTCTTTGAAGGCAGAAGTAAAAATTTCTGAGGGAATGATTCTTCTATGGCATCAATGTTAAAATCCCCTTTTAGTAGATTGAATGCAGGTAAGGTGGGACACTTGTCATTTAGATACAGTACCTAGATGTTTCTTTCTTTTTATTACTTTTGTTAACTTTAAGGTCCGACTTTAATATTTCATTTTGAATACAGTTGATATGTGTTATTTGCAAGGTATATACCAATAAACATTTTGAGATCATGCACTCCAGACAAATTTCTTTTCAGGTAATGTGACCCATCCCTAATTTATCAAAAATGATCCTGGATCTTAAAAACACATGATTTATTAACACATCACACAAACATATTCCACAGCATATTTAACAGACCCAAAAGCACATAGATAGGCTATGATGAGTAATACTCATCAGTTCACTCAATGCATGTGTAAAGTTCAAAACAACTAGAACATGTTGTGTTGACATGAAATTTTATGAAATTTGAATTTCAGATATCTTAATGAACTCTACAGCATATTACAAATGGAACTACAACACATGCAACAACAAATAGGCTAACAAAAATTCAATAAGAGGAACATTTTAAATGGTAACCATATTGTAAAACTTTTTTTCTGTCTGTTTTCTCTAAACACTGTAGATGAACTTAAATTGTGTCCATATTTTAAAGCGTTATATTCTGCATCTACATTTTAAGAATAATAATAATAATAATTCGTTACATTTATATAGCGCTTTTCTGGGTAATCAAAGCGCTTTACATGGAAGGGGGAATCTCCTCAACCACCACCAATGTGCAGCATCCACCTGGATGATGCGACGGCAGCCATATTGGGCCAGAACGCCCACCACACACCAGCTTACTGGTGGAGAGGAGACAGTGATGAACCCAATCAGTATATGGGGATGATTAGGAGGCCATGATGGACAGAGGCCAAGGGGCAAATTTGGCCAGGATGCCGGGGTTACACCCCTACTCTTTTTCGAAGGACATCCTGGGATTTTTAATGACCACAGAGAGTCAGGACCTCGGTTTAACGTCTCATTGGAAGGATGGTGCTCTTTGACAGTATAGTGTCCCGATCACTACACTGGAGCGTTAGGTCCCACATAGACCACGGGTGAGCACCCCCTGCTGGCCTCACTAACACCTCTTCCAGCAGCAACCTGGTTTTCTCAGGAGGTCTCCCATCCAGGTACTAACCAGGCTTGCTAACCTCTTACAATAACAAAGGTGTAGATTGATGACGCATAAGCGGAATTATGGAACTTGTCGTCATGCCGATGGATCTAATAATGTTTATGGGTGAGTGAGTACATTGATGTTTTTAACATGACTGTGGTATGAAGCAGGTCGTGATTGCCAATGAGAGACAGATATCAGAGCCACATGCGAGTCCCGCGGATATAAAGGAATAAGGACATTTCATTCTACCGATCTACCCGCAAGTGCTGAATTAATACTCACACATACCCCTTTTCCACCAGCATGAACCAGGTGCCAGTTCAGAGCCAGAGCTGCAGTATTGCCAGTCCGGAGTTGGTTCGTCTGACGAGCTCTCTAAGATCCGGTTTGCCTTTCCACAAGGTCACTGTATACATCTCATGTTGCCCAGCAACGCTAGCGTGGCAGCGCCAAACACAAACACACCAGGCTTGTTCGAGATGGTTCGGCTTCTCGCAGACCGATCGGCTCATGACATCAAAGCACTGCGAAAGCAATCCAAAAGCACAAGGACTCGTATGCTCTCCAAACACTCCCGCAGCTCCGATCGGTCCGTGCCACTCCGATGCATCTCGAACAAGCCTTCCATCAACAATGGAGGTCGTTGCGTTACTACAGTATTGATGCTCATGGCTTTGCGAACCTACATCGGCATCCAAACACGGCGAATCCAACGTGTCTGTGCAGCTCGCCGTAACTTGCATAGACGGAGATTACAATCAAGCTGCTATTAGCTCGATTAGCTGCTATTTGAAAAATGGCGGTCACAAGTTTCTGTTCGTCTTGTTGGTCACGGTAACCCCGCCCCCAGCCCCTGACGCAAGCGGTTCTTACTTCTAGACCAGCAATGTTTTGGTGCTACTTAAGAACCACTTTTCCTGGTTCAGAGCTGGTGCTCTGGGTGTCAAAAAAACAAAGAACCCATTTGAAACTAGGCTCTAGCCGTGAACCAGCACCAGCACTGCCTTGGTGGAAAAGGGTTAACAAGTCAGTTTATTTGGCGAATTAAACTTGTGAGGTAACGCAGCGCTGTTTCACTTGGTCTACACTATCACACTAAACTGCATTTGAGGTGTAGGTCTTTTGCTGCAGAAATTCAATAAAAAAAGACCCATCTCAGAGTGCTTTATAGAATGTACGGTTACAGTATACCATATGGTCATGCGATTGAAAGAACCTCAACACCTGAGTGTGTTTCCTAGATGGGAATCAGCTGTGATTTATATTATTGCATAATTCAATCAGCTGTTTCTCAGTAACAATAGGATAAAATACAGGGGATATATTTGTGTTTCAATTCACATTATATAAACAGCTGTTTACCTTGACTTTAGCCTGTAAGGTTAGGTTTAGAACATGGTGTTATCTGTTCTGACATACAGTGTTAAAGCATTGGTAAATTTGCCAGTACAAATCCATTGTTTTGGTCTTGTTTGAGCTTGTGTGTAAAAGAAGTTCAAGCATTTTAAATTTGTGTAAATCGTATGCATTTTGTGTTAAAGCAACACGAAATGTGTTAATAGCTTACATAGACGGATGTAGTGCTAACTAACCGTGTTAAGAGTTTTGGAAAATTGTATTGAAAAATCTGTCATAGCAATCGTAAAAAAACTGCAAATAACAGTCCAATTGCATGTGTAATAAAGGCTTGTCAGGCTTGGTACATCAGAGTCTGTAGAAATGGTTTCTTGAAAAGGAAGAACTGTCAGCTATTCATTTATGTTTGATGAATATCTGCTATAAGAAGTGGTGTCAAGCATGAACGTCAAGTGGAATTGTACACTAAGAATGAATGAGTCACAAATGAGCCACCAAATGAAGAGAAAAGGAATCTATAGCAGTACTTCTTTTAATAAACACAAAACACTGGAGAACACATTGTGCAATGCAAGACAAAGAACTGAATAAACTGAGTGCTATATATAAACAGGCAAACAAAGGGAGCTAAATGAAACACAGGTGAACTTAATTAATGACTAACAGACTATCATGGTTAACTTGTAGCTCAACATGAGTTCCTATAAGAGCAGCCAAAAGGAACATTCTCTCAACCCCAGGTCAGGACGGCACACTGATTAAGCATTGTAGTAGTTTTGTGACTGCAATATTCAGGCTCCACACGGATTGAGGACAACTTTTCAGCTGTACGGTAGTGCACCTTTGCTGGTTTAGGCTTTTTTTTTTTTATTCCATTTTCTCCATCAACTGACTTGATTTAGTACAACTAAAAAAAGTTTAGTTTAAGCAAAAGTATAAATATTGTCTTTTATTTTACCTGTCCTTGTGAAAAATATCAGAATCAGAAAATCTTAACTTTATATTTAATATTGAATAACATGTAGGCTACAACAGATCAAATTAAGTGTACTTTACATTATGTTTTAAAAATCTTTTTGTTGTGTTTTACTTTAAAGTAAAACTCTTAGTTTGGCATTGGTTTTATTTTTTTTTTTTATTTTTTTTTTTGGTACAGGTACACATCCAATACCAATCAGTGCATTTTTTTTATTTTATTTTCACAAGGGTACATAGCAATTCAAAAATTATAGTTTTCTAGACAGCAACATGGTGTCGGCCCACATCTGGTACACATGGATTACACACGGCCCAGATGTGGGCCGGATCTGGTTGCTGTCTGGGTTCTTGTATGGTTTTCCGTTGCAAACTAATCTGGTTGTGCTATTTTTACCTAATGCAACTTCCATTCTCAAAGTTCCCTGGAACAAAGCTTTGACCTTTTATCAAAAATATTACATTCTTAAACCAAATGGCATGATTTCACTGAATCCACTCTTCATTGTAGGCTTTAAAGATCAACATGGAGAAAATCATCCTAATGTTCCCTCTGATATTGCTGGTGCTGCATATACAAGGAGGAGAGTTCCACAACGAGGAGTGTTTGCCTGCCGAAGCTCCACAGCCGGAAGTCGTGGAGTTTGACAACACAATCTATGCCACTTGTGAAGTAACTCCCGGCTCCAATTTGCCACGTAACCAGCCAAAGATCTTTGGGCAAATCCTCTTCAAGCAGGTCTTCCCCAATGGAGATTTAGAAGTGAAAATCAACCTCCGTGGTTTGCCTGCCATCGATCGTCAAGAGCGTGCCATGCACATCCATCAGTATGGAGACCTCAGTCAAGGCTGCATCACTGTTGGTCCTCATTATAATCCAAACGGCGTTGACCACCCTCATCATCCTGGAGACCTGGGCAACTTTGCTTCCGAGAAAGGAGTTATAAGGCAGTTCCTGACGCTTCCAGACGCCAAGCTCTTTGGGCCTTATTCCATTCTGGGACGTGCGGTGGCGGTTCATGAGAAGGAGGATGATCTGGGAATGGGTTCAGATGAGGAGAGTAAACTCAGTGGGAATGCTGGACCGATAATTGCTCTCGGTGTGATTGGTATTACTACTCCAAGTCTGTGGCAGAAGACTGAAGTGCCCCCCAAGAAAATATGTGGAGGAAGGCACTGAGAGTCAAAGATGAGGGAGTCGGATATGGTGGAAGGGCAGATTCAAATAGGATAATCATGATTTTCCTTGTGTATTCTTTGTATGTGTCCTACATTAAAGTATATTTCATAACCTGAACATTCCCATGTTTTTTTTTCTTGGTCTTTTCAGAGGTTTTTTGGCCATAGCTTCCAATAGTAAATGCACTCTTAAAAATAAATGTAGGGTGAATGCAGGCAAAGTGGGCCGTTTAGTTTGATTTACTGTGCTCAATGGGTTAACACTTTAAGAGCATGACAATGGCCTTTAATTAAAGATACACTATTTCTTTAAATGATACAATGGTTTTGGTTGATGCAATATGACACTGGAGGATGTGGCTACATCTCAAGGGAGGACACCCCTATTGTTGAAGGTAGACATAACCTCTGACATACGATTTTATTTTCTAAATTATAATGGCTATTATTCTGACAGTTTGTTACTACAGTTAACAGGGAATCAAAATGTAAGGTGTTTAAAGCTACAATATGTAAGTTAGTTTTTATTTTATTTTTTTAATAAAATGACCAAAAATCACTTGCAAAGTATGATATATTTCCTGCAGTTGTGTACTTCCAGTATCCCAAAAGTTCCCAAAGATTTTTAATTTCAGATAAATTTTAAATTAAAGCTGCAAGCAGCATTTATCGGGGTTCAAGCATTTAAGGCCTTTAAGCACAAATGCATAAAAAGACATTAAGTTTTATTTGGCAACCATTTAACCACTGACATCATACATGGAAAAGACCATTTCCAGCCAATTTAACATAGGAAATAAATGGTTTTCAAAGCTTTTTAAAAGTTATAGCGCCACCTATGGTCTGATCTCCATAAAATTGTGCATGCTTGTTTACAATGTTATTTCACATATGCTCACCAATTTTCGCGAAGTTCTGAGTTTTCGTTTAGGATTTAAAGGCTTTCGAGTTCATTTTCTAAATGACCCTGTTATAGCCATCCAAATGCAAAAGTTCAACACACAGTTTTGAGATAAATAAATAATCAGTCAGCTGTAAATAAAGCAATTGTGAGCGATAAATAAACAAAAGTAAAGGCAGGTATCTCACAGTAAATGCTTATGCCCTGAGCATTGGTGCAGTGGCACAGAGTTGACACTGCATTCTCAGAAAAAAACATTTTGAAGAGACTCTGAGGAGTGTGTGCGTCAGCAGGACTCAGCTGTCGTCCAGGTTCCCGTGCAGGCAGGAATCTCAGAGTCTGTGGAACCATATCAATGTCAGTCTCTGTTTTCCATGATAGAGTAGACTGCTTGTTGCTTGTCTGAATGTTTGTCTTGGCCCTCTTTGCAACAGGTGTCTGATGATCACCATCATCTTTATAGCTGTAAAACAAACAAACAACTGTGAGCATGTTTATTACACAAAATACAACAACTGTATTTCAATCACTAAAAGTAATAGTGCCCAGATATTGAAAAGATATGGATGGATTTTTTTTTTTTTTTTAAAGCCATACAGACACATAATGTTTGTATGGACTATGTAAAATCGGAATATGTAAACAGAATTATACTAATATCTGAAAGAAAGGGAATAAGTGTACTTACTTTTCAGTTGTTCTCAAAACTGAATGACACCTGTCGTGTGCCCTCCCAGTGCGAGTCGCAGGTGAAGTTGAGAGTGATGCTACCACATTACTAAAACAATTATAATATTAATAAAGGTTTAACAAAGTACTATGCCAGCACATGCATAACTGATGGGCAATCAGCATGTTGATAAAACAACAAAAATAAGCTATTTTATGTTAACATTACCAATCACTAATTGTAATATTGTGCATACATGACACCACAATTTTTGCAAAGCCACACAGGCACATGTACATTTGTATCATCACGAAGTATATAAACAAAATTGAACTAACATGGGTAAGTATGTACTTACTCTTTCTGATTTTCGACTGTGTTGCTGCGTGGAGTGCGCGCCCTCCGAGCTGCAGGTGAAGGTGATGCAGCTACATTCCTTTTTAAAAAAAAGTTGAAAACTATTATTACATAAATATTTCATTTCATTGCATTACATAAGTATAGTACCATTAGTCTATATGAATAACTGATGCGAATAATTGTAGACACGTGCTGTATGCCTAGATATTGCGTGTCAATGGGCCATTACCGGAGATAGCACAACGCAAACATTAACACATTTGCAATTCATCAGCTGGGCATATTTACACATTTCAGCACATTTACACACATTTGCAACAGATATTTGCAAGCACTCTTCGTTGATGATAATAAGGCAGCATAAACGCTATAGTCAAAATATAATCTAAACATAATATTTTTTTAATTAATTTCCAAATTCTAACTGTCATACATACTAGGCCTATGATCTAAACCAGTGGTTCCCAAACCTGTCCTGCCGGCACCCCAACACTGCACATTTTCTTTGTCTCCCTAATCAAACACACCTGATTCAACTCATCAGCTCATTAACCCATGTGATAATGAATTTAAAAAGACTTAGGCCACGTCCACACGAAGCCGGTGCGTTCCCGATCCGATATTTTTTTTTCCTCGTTTTAAAAAAAAATTCCGTAAACACGGCGTCGTCTCAAGAAATATCTGCGTACACACGAAACCACTGAAACCGACTGAAAACGGTGTAGTATATATGCCAGACCAGTATGGGGCGCTGTAATTCTGCCACAGAGATACACTATACACGGAGAAGAAGAGTTTGAGCATGCGCATAACCTTGCGCGCTGTATACGAACCAAGAAGAAGAAGACAAAGATTATCGCTTTTTGCTCACCACAGTTGCAGAGAAGCAATAGATTTTGCTGTAATAAAGCTAGTAGGCTTAGTAGCTTCTGCAGCACGAATACAATCATATAAGTCCGCCATTATTGTTGTTGCTGTTACTCGTGACACAGACGACACGTGATGTGATGACATCATCGTTTCACAAAATATACGGATTGGCTGTACACACGAAACCGCAAGGGTGTCGTTTTCAGATTTATCCACTTTGGGACCCGGTTTAAAAAAATAGTGGTTTCAGTCTCCCAAAACGCCGGATCCGTGTGGACGAAACGCCAATACGATAAAAAATTTATACGTATACAGCGAAACGCGTCTCCGTGTGGACGGGCCCTTACTCATCCGAAATATTATCCACGGCTGGATCAAGTCGCCAGGACGAGCCTATCCAGGACGAGCTGAAGGGCTTCCTCACCGGTGTATCGTGTCATCTTCCAAGCACGCAGGAAAGTGAATGAATGAAACTTGCTGGTTTTAAGACATTTGCCTGGGCGTATTTTAAGTCTATGTTGCTGCTATGTGAAAAAAATCCAGCAAAACGCGCGGGCGCGTTTCTCGACCCCAGAGGGGTTTTCTGGGCCCTGGAGGTGTTCTGACATGCTCTGACATATGTGCTTTTTTCAGTTATTTATAAACATGTTAATGACAAAGGTGTAATTCACCCTATATAGCACAAACAGGGCTACCATAATATGTGATTATCAAGCATGTATATGTTTGAATTTTTAAGAGAATAATGTTTATGCGTGGTTATTGAAAAAAATAAAAATGAAAGTTGCTGAAATAAGACCACAAAACTCATACTAAATATCTGTCAATAAGACTTTTGGATGTTGTCACTTCGAGTTCTGGCTTCAAAATGATGTGAAAATCATCCTGCCTAATCGTTCACATGAAACAATACATTGATTTAAACGTTGTAAAACAGTTTTTTTGTCAGAAGAGGTTTATGCATGGGAGTGGTAATGGCCTATCAATATTAATGAGATTCAGACCAGGGGTGTGACATAGACACCCCCAATGACTAATGGCCCATCGCAGCCTGAACAAAGAAGTAGAGGAGGTTTTGTTTTTCAATCTGTTTTATTGTAATTCCTCTATGTGGAGGAACATAATGTTCTAAATTTGCTCTAAGCAAATCAAATGTGAGCAAAATAAAAAAAATAATCAGTCTGCTATAAACAAAGCAATTGTGAGCGATAAATAAAAGTAATTTGTACAATCCGACCCCCCAAACATGAAAAGAGCTGAAAGAAGTTAAAGAGAAAACAAATAACGCACACTATAACCTTATAAACAATAATATGTTATAAATTATATGCGACTTTTAATACTGTAGGGCAGTAGCCTACTATTCCCGGAAGCAACCTCCGAGTGGCCCAGCCCATGGTCCCGTGTCGTCAAAAACGTTACATAAATTCGAAATAGTGCGCGCAGAAGCACATGCGCAAAACCGTTTTGTAAAATGATATATGAATTATTTTTATTTTATCATATGTCATTTTAAAAAAAAGGACATTTTACAAACCTACGTTTTGCGCATGTGCTCCTGCACGCACTTTTTCAGTCAGAACACAGCAATCAGAGGAGGACGCGCTGAGGAATTTGTGACTGTTTCACCTGTTCAACCACATCAAAGTTTCGTAATTAGTAAGTCCGTGCTTTTTCTCTTTTTTTCTTTCTCTTATGTGCTGAAGGGCCGCTGTGCCTTAGTGAAACGGTGTTTGTACGTGAAGAGCTCTTTTCCAAAACGCCATAAACCTAAAAAGCTGTCTCAAAGATCCAGCAAAAATAATGATTATGAATATGTAAAATATTGCAATAAGACATTTTAATTGTTTATTATCTTCTGGCAAAGATGAAGTTGACGATAGGCTATTGACTCGCAGGCTAGTGAACGCACCAGAGAAATGCACATTTATTAGGCTACATAGTTTTTTGTTTTGGATGGTTTTGTTTAGAACCAGCTTTCTGTAAATATATTTCACATTTTTTAGACCTGCGAGGCGAGTAGGCTACGGTCTGGTTCATGATGATCTCCAGTTCAAGCACCTTATGTTGTGATTGCTAGCCTATTTACTTTTTATGTATTAAATCCAGGAAATTTGTTAATGAAAATAATATTAAAATTAAGATACAATTAATACAAAACTAAATTCGTTTTAAAGAATGGATTTGTGCTTTCTGTTTTGAGGTCTCTGTGAAAGTTTGAAAGTCTTTTAGTGCTGCTTCAGAGCGCTCGCGTCCATAATGGAGAACTGTCACGTAATATTGTTTTTTCCTCATAAATGCGAACATGTGTCAACTAATGCAAGTAAATTTAAAAAGACTTACTCACCCGAAATATTATCCATGGCTGGATCAAGTCGCTCAACGTTCGTCGCTCAAAATACAAACGTTCATCGTCAGAGTCCTGCTCTTCTTCTGAGCAAAATTTGAACTCGTGTCATCTTCCAACAGCGCAGGAAAGTGAATAAATGAAACTTGCTGGTTTTAAGGCATTTCAGGGGGCGTTTACCTTATTTTGCATAGATCACCTCAGCTCATTATCTTATGAATAGCGCACTCTGCGAGTGGGTGTGAACTCATTACCGATAATTAGGTGAGACGGGAGAAACTGTACTTCTCTTTAGTTTCATACAGATTACATTGCAGGAGAATATTTGTTTTGAATGTGAATTGTTTTATTTAAAAGTAGAAATTTAAAGCTTTCTTTAGACGCATGTTTCATGGTTGTGTGATAAGTATTAGCTGAGTTTCAGTTCATTTTCCAGACTTGTTTCAGAAAGATTTTTGCGGAGACAGAGTGAGCTGAAAGCGCACCCTGTTTATTTTATTTATTTAAAAATAAAAACAAGGTTTTGATGTTAATGTGAGTGTACACAAAAAAAGAAGACCCTCTATAGTTTATAATCATGTATTTATTTTATTAATATGACCGTAAATTACGGATTTTTTTAAGTTTATGTTGCTGCTATGTGAAAAAAATCCAGCAAAACGTGGGGGTGCGTTTGCCGACCTCAGAGGGTTAACTGTAAGCAGCAGACAGATCCAGCAAGAGGAGAACTGAGGATTCGGAGGCTCCTCTTGCCAGTCTCAGAGCTTCAATAACCGAGAGCAGGGCCGTCTCAGTTTAGTGGCGCTTCTGAAGCCAGACTGGTTGTTGTCCAGGAGGATGTTCTGTGTGAGAAATGTAGATAGTTGGTGGAAAACGACTCGTTCAAGTGTTTTAGCAAAGTGGTCCAGAAGTTCAGGGAGGCGGAAGTTAAATCAGTGGTGCTTGAGAAATACATCCCAGATCTTCCAGAGCATTTGTAGTGTTGATAAAGGAGTCTGGATCTGATATATTTCTCAAGGCTGGAGAGAGTAAAGCAGAACGTTATAATCCATGTCTAGAAACTCCCTGAAGACAGTTAATATCTGCTTTACAGACGCTCATGTGCAAATGCAGGTTTATTTGACCAAGCTGATGCTAAAAATTACTTTACAATACTTTTAAAATCTGTTTTATAATTTAGGAAACTGCTAAAATAAGGAAGGGAGACTAACAGTAATGCTCTCGTGTGCAAAAGAATATCTTATAAACTGTGTTCAGAGCAGATGTGTGTTGAGATAGTGCGGTTCACAATACTCATGTAAAGCAGCACTTCACTGTGGCATCGTGTCTCTATACAGCAACTCTAGCAGGATTTAATCACTCAGTTGATCAGAACAGAGGAAGTTAATAACCACAGGAGGAGCTGATGATGTTTAAAGGAGGAGCTGTAACTTTATATAATGAAGAGGAAGACTGACAGAAACAGAAGATGTCTGATAAGTGTGATCTGTGTCTGCTGGGACTGATCATTCTCTCTTCACTTCTCTCTGTCAAGGTTCTCCTCTGACCGTTCTGTCAGTCGTGTCAGTATAATCTGTCTATTTTAGTGGTGTTTTGTTCTTCCCGCTGTTCCAGAGGATCCTTGCTATTGTTTAGTATATTTCCCCCCTTAGTTTTCTCTGCTTATTGTGGAGCAATGTAGCTGTTATCTGATTGGCTTGAGTAAACGGTGGGTGGAGTCCACTTATCTGTGGCTTTTTCTGCATGTTGACGCTAGAAGTGTTTCAAAATCCACAGATGCGTGCAGCGATTTACAGATGCACAGATAGCGGTTCACAAATAAATGCCAGGCAGAGTTGTGTTCGTGACAAAACACATTTGTTTAATTTTTTTATTAATTTGTAAATCTCATTTAGTTTTATACATTTTTGTGAAACTCTTACATTTATTTTTGGATCTTAATCTGTTTATTTGTGAATTTGATCATTTTTGTGAATATCTTTACATTTGTTTGTGAATCTCTTTACATTTGTTTGTGAATCTCAATCTATTTATTTGGAATAATGCAACAATCCTAACCCCATACTTTGGGACTTTTAGGATATTGGAAATTTCAGTGAAACTTCAGGTGTGTGAAAACCCTGTACATGTCCATACACTTGAGATGCACAGAGATGATCAGATACAGGACATTTCTGATTACACACACTAGATGTGTTTAGAGATTTCCAGTATACCAGCAATTGCTGATGTTGTAATGTTTAAATCCTGGTAAGCATGAGGCCAATAAAGTTCTCAGTTCTTATAGCTAGGCAGAACTGCGGATTGTAGGCTACCACACAAGTCTTGTACGTGACCATTTAGTACAGTTATAGGCATCGAAAGATTTATATGCTTTAATAGACTTTGGGGAGAGCTGATGATACTGTAGCAGGAAGCATGACCTCTTACCTCCACGATTTTGGAGGCTCTTTTTGTTAAAGACATTAAAAATCTAAAAACTTCTGAAATGGCGACGCAAAACCTGATCGAGAGCGACTGCCGTTGAGTTCTGGCGATGCTGTGCACAAGCAGCCGGAGGTGTGTGAGTGCGCCACGGGCAAAGAATGTCGTTTAAGAGCTACGTTAGACAGTATGTTTAAAGATCATTTTAGAGGCCAGATGGTTGGCTTGATGCACAGGATCATCGATGCTGCGTGTGATATGAAAAACGATTGTGCGCAGGATATCAAACATGTAACAAATCTCAAAAATGAAACGGATGTCGTAAGAGGTCTGACAAATTCACGGACAGATGTGACCTCCATTTTTTTTAACGGCAAAGAGCCGATCGAATCCTCAGAAAAGTTCTGGATGTGTTGCGTGTATGTAGTGACGAGTTCGGAGTCACCGAAATACTCTGTATGTGTACATTTGTGACAGATCTCTGTGTGTCACAGGTGTCAAAAAATGCAAAAACTGACATTGGTGAAATAGTTGAAAGTCTGGTCAGCTATACCTAGAGCAAAACATGATAGCGTGCAGATATTTTCTATTCTGGTTAGACCGTCTGTAAATATCGTTATTGTTTTACATTTAGCTGACGCTTTTATCCAAAGCGACTTACAATTGCTATATATATGTCAGAGGTCGCACACCTCTGGAGCAACTAGGGGTTAAGTGTCTTGCTCAGGGACACATCCATTGCGCCACACCACCCCAAGTTTTACTTTATGTATGTTATGCCAGTCTATAATTTTCTTCACTACCTCAATGTATGAATGTATACTGAAAAGTATAATGTTGAAATGATTAAGGTCAAAAGGTCAAACCCATCAATCATAATTATTAAAAAGCCATCAATCATTTTGACACAAGCTGAATCTTAAAACTATTAATAAAACAATCAGGGTGCGCTTTCATGGTCTCCGTGAACTGGAGTCTCAAAAATAGCGCATCTTGATATTTCAAGCACATAATGTTGTAAGCACATAATAAGCACATAATGTTAGATGTTCTGTTTTGACTACTTTTTGAATTGTGGATAATAATATAATGTATAAAGATATATTTACAATAAAATCGTATATATTACATAAAACATGTATAAAATACATATATCTAAAAAAGGGCCTTATTGATTAACTTTGCCTGGGGCCCCCACTCGCTCTATTGGTCTCTTGTGTTACTGAGAACATGCTGTGTATAATGGATCCATGTTTGTGTGTGTGTGTGTGTATGTGTGTGTGTGTGTGTGTGTGTTTTAATCAATGTCAAATTGAGTTAAATAATGGGGACCAATCACAAACTGGCTTATCCACCTGGCACGCTATTGGAGGGTTGCATCCAATCCAATTCCTTTTAGCATATTTGAAATTTCAGTGAAAATTAATGTGTATAACCTGTGTGTGAAAACCCTGTACACGTCCATACATTTGAGATGCACAGAGATGATCAGATACAGGACATTTCTGATTACACACACTAGATGTGTTCAGAGATTTCCAGTATACCAGCAATTGCTGATGTTGTAATGTTTAAATCCTGGTAAGCATGAGGCCAAGAAAGTTCTCAGTTCTCAAAGATTTATTAAAATCCTAAAGCAATCCAACAGTGCCAGATGTTACATAATGGTCAGCATGTACAACACACTTCAGCTCTTACTCTACACCTTTTATAGGTGACAACATGTGGACTACAGCGCCATCTCCTGACTAATACACAAACACTACATTCCCCCATTACTTAAAGGATTAGTTCACATCAAAATGAAAATTTCCTGATAATTTACTCACCCCAATGCCATCCAAGATGTTCATGTCTTTCTTTCTTCAGTGGAAAAGAAATTAAGTTTGAGGAAAACATTTCAGGATTTTTCTCAACACAATGGACTTCAACGGTCACCAAATTGTCCGAATCAATGCAGTTTCAAAGGGCTCTGAAGTGCTTCAAAGGGCTCTGCACGATCCCAGCTGACGAATAGGGTCTTATCTAGTGAAACGATTGCTCATTTTCAAAAAATAAATAAAAATGTATATACTTTTTAACCACAATTGTTCGTCTTGTGCTGGTGTGCGACGTGCCAGGCATTACGTAATGACGTTGGAAAGGTCACGCTGGATGTAGGCGGAAGTACCGCCCCATTGTTTACAAGCGTGGAGAATACTTAGCGGGCGTTACCCTCGGTTTGGGACGGGACTGGAGTATTTTGCACCGTACTCCCAAATGCCATGGCTTGGTGGAACAGGAAAAAACACAGGAGCAAGATGGGCTAACGCCACACTATTTAAAAAGTGATCACTTAGAAAGTGTAAGTAAACAATAAACTATTTAAATGTACACACTCTAAATGTATAAATCTTAAATATTTCTGTGTTCTGTATCACTGTGTTGTGTTTGTTTCCTTTTTCTGTTTAGAAGATAACTGTAAAATCTCCTTTGTAAAAGCTTTACAAGGCATAACTAGTCCTCACTTTAGATGAGCTCACAAAAAAAGTTAACTGACCACAACTAAATGCTTTATAACTACCTGAATTAACCATTAATAATTGACACACTAAGTAAATATTACAATATGTCTGAATAATATGTATGAACGTACATTTAAATAGTTGATTTATGTAACCCAGGTCATTAACTCTGGTCACTAATATTAATAATTATTATTATTTTATTTTATTTATATCGCTATAAAACTAATAGTAAGAAAAGAACATGAAGTATAAGGTATTTATTTTATAATAATCCCAAAAGAAAGAAAAGGTTCCTGAACTGATTCCTGATTGGTGAGGTGAAAGGTTAGCCCCGCCCCCTGTTGGAGAGTTCCAGAAGATCGCGCACAAGCAGAAATGTAGAGCGATTGCGAACCACACGAGAGTGAGAGCAGATGCGATTGAGTGATTTGAGGGAGAACAAACTGTTTAATAATCCAGCAATAGATTATTAACAAGTTGAGAAGTAGATTTATGAGGTATCAATTCTTTAAAAAGCCCACGCTTTGAGAAGAGTGCGATGTGAATCTGAACGCGACGAGAAGAAAAGACACTGACGTGATAGGATCTGAACTAAATCTGTTTCTTTGAGAAAATACTTTTTTTTTTTTTTTTGTCTGTGATTTATATTTCTCCTCGGTGAGTACCAATTTCTTCATTAGAGATGTATTTAGGTAATGTGGATACTGTTTTTGCACTCTTAATGTGAAAAATACATTTGAAAAAGTGATGAGTGATATAAATTTTTTTTGAAAATGCTTTAAGTGTTTTCTAATACAATCTGTGAGTGCATATAGTTATGTTTAAATGTTTGAAAGATTATATTTTTTCTGTTGTGAAGTGTGTGCCATGTGCTGCTAGCTTTGCTAGCTCTGTACACAGACTAGTGTGTTAATCAAGCACATGGTGACTAGCATGTGTGTGTTGCCTATAGCCAAATAATTGAAACAGCATTTTGGTCATTAGAAACTGTTTATTTGAATGAGTTACTGATGATTGTTTTGGCTTTGTTTTTGCAAGGCCGTTTTTTTCCCTCTCCTGCTGTGATCCTGAATCCTGTCCTGGCTGTGGACTCTTATCCCGGGTTTGGACTGGCGAGCCATCCCATCGTTTCGTACCTGGAAACAGAGGAAAAGGAGTTGTGAGAAAAGGAGTTTTCTGATTGGGTAGGACAGACCTGCATGCATTGCTTTTTTAAGTTTTCCAGGATTTCCCTGAAGACAAAATTAAGTCTTAAGACTGGAGCAACATCTGGGTTGAGCTGTATGTGGGGCAGTCCTGGTTAGGGTTGCCAACTCTCTGAAATGAAAATAAGGAACGGGGTGACACGCCCCCGTGACACGCCCCCCAAGGAATAATTAAAAAAAAAAAAAACTCCTGAAATGATGACTTCTGGTGAATATTGTGGAAACTAATTGATATATTTAGATAAATATATTTAATACATTGTAGCATATTATAATACAACTTATAGGCCTATAGAATAGCAAAGTAGGCCTAATCAATATACAAGACTGAACCACATAAGTTAGATGTGAAATATAAAGCCTATCATGATCATTTTGCCAACAATGAACCATGGATTTGTTTAGTTTATAATACATTTTATTTTTAACTTAAACAAATACAACATCTAACATTCAAAACTTCTGTAGCCTTGTGCAAACTTATTCAATAGAATTAGACTTCTAGAATGTTCTTTCCAGTGCAAAAAAATATATTTTTAATTTAATTAGACAACATTTTAAGGAGGTGTAGTGCAAATATATTTATATAATTATACTTCCATTATAGTTAACTTTCTTTCCAGTGCAAAACAATAATATAAAAACATAAATAAAAAAAATATTGCACTCAAATACTGCATTCAAGCAATACAACACCTGTATGTATGCACATGGAAAATCTCACAGAAATAAATAAACCTCCAGACTAAGCACATTGTGCAGCTATTTTTTCCATGTGTACTTTTTTGATTTCTTTACAATGTTAGGCTAAACTTGTAATATCTCTTTTAATATAATCACTTTCTTATGAACTAATTTGAGTCTTAAAATTACATAGCCTACCATATCAGCTGGAGACGTCTGACGGACAAGGAACCGTGACATCGCTCGGCCGTGTATTCATTGTCCCTCACGCATTCCAGCCACGGGTAGTCATTTTCCCATTCAATTCTATATTTTTGTGCTCTTTTCTTTTTCGCCGGCTGCTCGGAGGAAGTAATTTTTACATTTCCCGCTGTTGTCACTTGTCGTCATCGTTGCTACGATACGTGACTCACAATGACTGAAACGACCAATTAAAAGGGCATTCTCTGATGATGTTCCAAGATGTTAAAAACGCTACGCTGATCATAGACAATCCGGGGGAGAAATTAGTAGCCTATCTACCGCACCGTCGGGGTTTTTTTTCACTGCACTGAATTGATTCTCAAAAATACGGAACAAAGTGCGTTCCGTATCAGTTCAATACGGAACAAGACTTTTATGTGTCAAATACGGAACGATTCCGTATTATACGGAATGGTTGGCAACCCTAGTCCTGGTACACATCCTAAACCAGTAAACACATCTTGGTATCCACTCAGAATGTCAGTTTGGTCTTTGTTCTCTGCTTTGTACACTCTTTTAATCAGTCTGAGTTTTGAGCACGCTTCTCTTCCTAGGATTGCTGGTGAATCCTCTTCTACAGTGTGGAATTCTGGGTCAAACTCATTGTCTTTGTAACCACATTAGAGCCTTACTTTACCCTTTGTCTCCATCGTGTGGCCAGAATATGTAACTAATGTGCAGTCTGACTTCTTCAGAGGTGTTTTCTTGTCAGAGGTTTTCTCAAAGTCTTTAAAGGACCGCACGTTCCTCTCTGCTCCTGTGTCTAGCTTAAAGGTAAGTATGCAGTTGTTTATTCTGAATTCTTGAGTCCATTTCTTCTTTTCACTTTCCATGGTAGAGACTGTATTCATTTGTGTCAGCCATTTGCTAGCTGTTTGCTCACTTCGTTCAATTTCGATGGTACGTATAAACAATTCAGCATCTTCTTGTTGTTCAATCTCATGGACTTATTTCTACAATCTTCTAGGTTTGCCTTTTTGTTGTGGTGTTTTGCACATGTGGCTAACACGGTTCCTCTGCGAGCGATCATTACACATTTTGCCATAAGCCGCACACTTCCTTGGCTCATGTATGTCACAACACCTCGTGCACTCTTCCTTCTCTGTCCCCGTGTGCTTGACATTCGCCTGTCTGACAGTTGACTTTGTCTTCGTGATTTTGTTCACAGCCTCTTCTGCTTCTTCATGCAGCACTTTCATAATATGGCTTTGTGTTATTTCATTGGCACGACAGATATCCACTGCCTTTGCTAGGGTCAAACCCATTTCCCTGAGAAGCCTAGCTCTCACGGTGTCATTGTTAACACCACAGACAATGCGACCTTTACTCAAGTCATCAGTTAATCGTCCACATTCACAGTCTTTCGCCTTATTCTTCAAGTGAGTGACGTGTGCATCAATGGTTTGGTTCGGACCCTGTGCTCTGGTGAACATATGGAGTTAGGAGGCTTCAACTGCTCCATGGTTTTCCTCTGACACCATGTGATGTTTGTTGACTGTGTATTTTAATAATTCACTGAGACACCAGATTAATGCGTCTAACTTTATCATTTAATTATTTCTCTTTAAAAAACATCTACAAATGGCATCAGAGTCATTAAAACAATTTAACGAATGTCTGGAAGTGGCAAACACCATGGCTGATGAGTTGGAAACCCAAAAAGTAGTTTTTCATCATGGCATTTACCAAAATTTAAAAGAAAATGGCTCTGCACATGCCTCCCCCAAATATATCATTTAGTTTTTAGTTTTAGACTAAAAAGAAAAGAAAGAAAGGGAACTGAAGTCTCCAATGTTTAGAGGCCAGCACGGGATCATCCTAGCACAACGTGTTTGGAGGAAAAATTAGCAAAGACGATCGTAAGAAAATAATAAAACCAATTAACCACTCAGACCACTGGAATGCAGCTAATTAATGAAAAGGTAAGTGTGTTTTTCTATTTGTTTGTTCTGTTGCATGAATTGTATCTTTTAAAATTGAAAGAATGAAAAAAAAAAACTAAATAAAAAAATATAACAGTAACACACAGTATTTCAAATAAATGATAAACACAGTGTCAAAATTTTTCCAATATCAATTTCTGAAATTCAACCTCAAGTTTCTCAATTTCAAGTTCAATGTCTTGTTTTAAAATTCCAAAAGATTTGGGGAAAGTTATTCAAATATTAACACATTCTGTATATTCATAATTAATTGTAATTCGTTGTGGTTAATTGTTTATATATAGAGATACAACTATATGGGCTTTGTATTACCTTTTTGGGTAATTTAAAGTGTGTAAGTGACAGTGTTGGGAACGTTACTTTAAAAAAGTAATTAGTTATAGTTACTCACTACTTGTTCCAAAAAGTAACTGAGTTAGTAACTGAATTACTCTATAATAAAAGTAACTCGTTACCAGGGAAAGTAACTATTTGCGTTACTGTAAAAAAAAAAAAGTTGCTATATGTCAAAGAATTTGGATTTTTTAAGCATTTTCACAAGTCAGTTGAAATGAGTAGAACAGACAGGTGTTTAACTTTAGATATTTATTGCACGTCGACAGACAGCAAGAGGTTTATCCTGCACTTCAAGCATTCTTTGTAAGAAAAGTAAACAGTTACACCATATAAAGTGCATTTAACTCTGCAAATTAAATCAACCTCTCTCAACTTTTTATTTAAAAGTTTTATTAATAAAGTAAAGGCATTGAACCAGTTTATTTGTAGTGCACTGACTGTGCACATTATATAAGATTAATATATTTGTTTTCCTTAAAATTTTAATTAGCAGTAACTTAAACACTTTGCAGTTTGAATGTCCTATATAAACAAAATTACAGATTATGTTTTTGTTTCCACTGTTCGATCGCGTCCGCGCCTCACACACACACACACACACACGCACACAAATGTAAACAATTTGCGCCTTTTCGATCGCGCCTCTCTCTCTCTCTCTCTCACACACACACACACACACACACACACACAAATGTAACCACTTTGCAACTTTTCAATCGCGCCCGCGAGTCTCTCTCTCTCTCTTTCGGTTCAATACGAATACATGTACCGTTCCACTCCTAGTTCTAGCCTTTGACCTCAATGAATTTGAAGTAGTGCTTATATCTTCACCTTGAAAATGCCAACTTTTCATCGGATTGCTCCTGACCATAGACTGCTACTGACTCGCCATCTCTGCTGCTTAATCGAATCTCTGTTTAGCTGGTGTGTGTGTGTGTGTGTGTGTGTGTGTGTGTGGCGCGTGTGCTGGCGTGTGTGTAAAAACACTGGCGCTGATTGGCTACCATGAAAACATGACCCTGCCTTAGCCAATCATAATCGCTTACCTCGTTATTAACCCACCTCCTCACTCGCTGTGCGAGCCAGGGGTGCGTTCGGATTACACAGTTTATTCAATCAATGCATAGTAACGCACCGCATTTAACGTCCAGTAATGGTAACGGCGTTGTAATGACGAGAAAAGTAATTAGTTAGATTACCCCGTTACTGAAAAAATAACGTCGTTACCTAACGCCGTTCTTTTAAACGGCGTTATTCCAAACACTGGTAAGTGATAACCAGTAGTATCAGTTATTGATTATTGATAATTAATAATTGATGATTAATAATCAATAATTGTCCATTCCCCCTCTTTTGAGCTGGTGTCGCTACAACACTCTCCGGTTAACCGGCAGGGGAGGGGGACTCGTGACTATTTTTAAAAACAATGTTCAGTGTCGTTTATTGTCAACGGCCACTTTTACAAGCTTTGAAGTCCAGGAAATTCATTTAAATTCCCTCTATCCTATTCTACTCTTTCTAATCTATCGTCCACCTTCATCTAGTAACTTTATCAATGAGTTTTATGATCTCCTGGGGCATGCTTTGACGAGATATGACCGTATTTTAATAATTGGTGATTTTAACATTCATGTATGCTGCCCTGCTAGTGCTTTAGCTAAAGACTTTTTAAATGTAATGTATGTTCAATGGGTAAATGGACCCACACACTGTCAAGGTCATACACTAGATCTAATACTGTCATACGGTCTATCGGTGGCTGATATTGAAATCAGTGACCTTCCACTCTCAGACCACAGACCAGTATTTTCTTCCAGCTCCACCAAATACAGCACCATCTCATGTACGTTGGTCTCGCACCCTAACCTCACATTCCCAGGACATGTTTTCTGGCAAAGAAAGACATTACAAGACTTTAATGATAAATGCTCCAACATTCTTGACTCCATCACACCTTGCAAGCTCATCCATCCCAAACATAAGTCTCAGCCATGGATAAACAGTGACATTACGCCAACAGTGCAGACGGCTCGAACGAAAATGGAAGAGAGACATGCTCCAAATATCATTCGAGATGCTGACTGCCTCGTTAAATAATTTTCAAAAGGCAGAAATGGCAGCAAAGAGCAAACTCCTGTCTGACATCATTAAGAGGAATTCACATTGCTCCAGAACTCTCTTTTCAACCATTGACTCTGTTCTTAACCCCTCTGTTAAATCATAGTTTTATGATTTCTCAATCAGCTGACACCAATCCTATTTTTTCTTGGGTACAGTGGAGCGAACTCGAGCTGGTTTCCCTCCAGACATGCAGGAAAATAACTTTGAAATTAAAGTCCACCTTCTCTCCCCAAGATATTCTTCCCTCTCGCTTTTTAAAACAGGTTATCGATACTGTTGGATCTGACATTCTGAACATTATCAACAATTATTAACTGTTTCAAAGTCGCCACTGTGACTCCCATTCTTAAGAAGCCCTCACTTGATCCTGCTGTATATGAGAATTATAGACTTATATCCAACCTGCCATTCATATCTAAAATTCTAGAAAAATCTGTTTTTATGCAGCTGCAGAATTATTAGCTCATTCACTCTATCTCTGACATCTTTCAGTCTGGCTACAAACCGCTTCCCAGCACTGAGTCTGCTCTTCTAAAAGTCCTCAATGATATCCTCATGACTACTGATGCTGGGGACACTGTAGCCCTAGTGCTATTAGATCTGAGCTCAGCATTTGATTTCGTTGATCATAAGATCCTTTTATCTCGACTGGCACTCAAACATCCTCAGCGACCCACCTCACCTGTGGTGTGCCCCAGGGATCGGTTCTGGCACCTCTACTGTTCTCTCTGTATATGTTACCCCTGGGAACTATCATGAGTAGATTTGGTGTGTCTTACCACTGCTACGCAGATGACATCCAAATCTACATACCCATAAAACACAAAGATAGCCAAGCATTTGAAGCATTTAAAAAAATTGGGTTTTTATCTTGATAACAGTCTTAAATTAAACAAACAAATTAACAGCACAGTTAGCGCTAGTTTTTAAGTTAAATCATTTGTAAGTAGAGACCGCTTCGAGACAGTCATTCATGCTTTCATTTCCACACGACTGGACTACTGTAACTCACTATATGTCGGGCTTCCTCTGTCTGAAACCTCTCGTATTCAAATGGTCCAAAACGCAGCTGCCCGTTTGCTCGCCGCCAGCCGTAAACGTGGTCATATTACCCCAATCCTGCGCTCTCTACACTGGCTGCCAGTTCGATATCGAATTGTAAAATCTTAACTTTCACCTACAAAGCTCATTGTAATCAAGCCCCTAAATATCTCTCTGATTTAATTGTCAATCACAACCCACCCAGATCACTCAGGTCAAGAGATCAACATCTTCTGTCTGTCCCTCGATCTCGCTTACGATGCAGAGGTGATGGAGCTTTTGCAGTGGCTGGCCCTCAGTTGTGGAATAACCTCCCACTATATGCTAGACCTGTGTCTACACTATTTACATCTGTGCTTAAAACTCATCTTTTCTCTTGTGCTTTCAATCCTGTGTAATTCTACTGCGTTTCTTGTCTTAATTTCTTGTTGTAATTTTTCTAGTCATTTTTGCCTTTTCGTTTTTTTTTTTTTTTTTTATCATGTACGGTAAGGTTGATTTTAAATGTGCTTTATAAATACAATTAGATTTTATATAAATCATGGTTTTATCATCTGCAGTGCTTTTAAAACATTTTTAGCTTTTTTTGTTTTTTACTTTGTTACAAAAGATTTATTTATAATTTAAAGTATTTAAAAAAATTTTTTTTGTTTAATTATTTTTGATCTTTACTTTCCAATATGGCTTTTTTTGAAAGAAGCACATCAAATAGTACAACAAATAGTATTTGTACAAAATACAACAATAGTACACACTACACTGTCATTATTAACAGCAGCGCTAGAGGGCGCTTGACTTTAAAACGTAACTATAGGTGGTAATAAGCTGTTATTACTGTAATAAGCACATACAACCTTCTCTATTAATCACTTTCACCCTCTTTTATCCAGTCTAAAGAACTCTGTTCAACAAAAGCACTGTCCACTTACAAGATTATGAAACAACAAAACTTCCAAGAACTCATTTATTTATTTATTTATTTATTTATTTATGTGTTTATGTCTGTATATGTTAATGTATCAACCCTTTTAAAACCCTCTAACACACATGTTGGTGCTGTCCCGCTTGTTGCGGAAATTATCTGTTTAGTGGTGAGACTGCAGTGAAAAGCAAACCCACTTGTCTTTGAAGTACTTTACTCTTGCAAGAAGGCCTTAGTACAGTTAATTCCCTTATAAGGTAAAGCTTGGGACTTTCATTAACATAAGTTTGTGAAAGCACACATTCAGATTATCTACAGGTCTTATCACCCTTGTCTTATGCAGCACACACACCAAAAGATCTATATGGAAAGTTCCCCTGTTCCCTTTGACCCTCTTCGGCTTCACACCTCACACCTTATCTGTACCTACCCTGTTCCCTTTGACCCTCTTCGGCTTCTCACCTTTTCTATCTGTGAAGCAAGAGATGCTCCAAGCTCTCTTCAAAAACACATGTGGTTTTAACACCCTTAAACATGTCATGTACCTATACCTACACACATACACTCTCTTCCTATGACCCTTAAATTCACAGGCCAAGCTCAAACTAGGCTTTAGGTTGAGCTCGCCCTGCAAATTCAACACATCTTCATTTGAACATTTTATTTCATTTTCAACCATAAAACTGTATGCAATGTCTATTATTTTCTTATTTGATCTTTCAACTTGTCTGATAATCTTTATTAACTGCTGTGCACGATGAATCGGTTCGTCTCGAGGGGTTGAGTCTTGGTGGAAGACCTTCGCCAGCGTCTTTCTCTTCTTCTCAGTCTTGCGAGCTCTCTTTGCGTGGATCCTCTGGAGGTGTTCAACTACAAGATCGTCCATAACAATCTAAACTTTGTCTGTCACATTATCATTTCTGTTTTCTGTTTTTTTTTTATTCCAACATTTATTACAAGCTTTATGTTGAATGAAACTAGTGATGTGTGTGTGTCTGAATGATGCCGCAGCTCTCTCTCTCTCTCTCTCTCTCTCTATATATATATATATATATATTGTGTGAAATATAGTTTTTTAGTGGACTCAAATGAAACAGGTTTACAGTAATAATATGCTCACATTGCTAGTGCAGTATGGCCTGGTTTCACAGACAGGGTTTAGATCTTGGGTTTGTAGAGGAAAGTTGAGTGTCACTCAGAGTCAAGACCATTCAAGACCACAGAGCAAAATCCTCAGTGTTAAAGTACACAGTTCAGAGTCTATATGAGCCCAATCTACAGAGAGGACAAAGTTACACTGGTATAGAGTCACTATATAGCAACGGATTTAAACACTCGGTTGGTCAGATAAACAGGAAGTTAATAACCACAGGAGGAGCTGATGATGTTTAAAGGAGGAGCTGTAACTATATATAATGAAGAGGAAGACTGACAGAAACAGAAAATGGCTGATAAGTGTGATCTGTGTCTGCTGGGACTGATCATTCTCTCTTCACTTCTCACAGGTAAAGAAATCTGTATTTTCTCTAAAGACATTTAGTGGAATTAGTCTGGAAAGAGTTCATTTGAACATGCTCAGTTTATTCTTGCACACATTCACGTTGTGATCTCAGAGTTGTGTATTGATACACACAGATCATACTGTATTATTCCTGATACTGGACATAGTGTCACTCAAACATCTGATGATGAAGAATTATCTTCATATTAAGAGTGTGTCAGTGATTTGAACAGCTCTCTGATAAAGACTAATAGTTTATTCTGGAGAGTGTGTTGTTTGCTTTAAGTCAGGAAAAACACTATGATTTAAAACTTCTGCTTTTTATGCTGGTGTGTTTTATGTTTCATTTATTAATATATATCATAATGGTCACTGAGATATACTGTGTTTCAGGAACCAGTGGAGTGGATGTGTTCATCAGTTCTGGTGAAAATGTCTCTCTGTCCTGTAATAAAGCTCTTTCTGACTGCAAATCAACTACATGGACCTACTATAACGGTGATGAACTGATTACTGGAGAGATAAAGAATAAAGACACAGAGAGACATGAGAGACTGAGTCTGGAGTCTGACTGCTCTCTGAACATCAAGAACGTCACAGGAGAAGATTATGGATATTACAGATGCAGACAATATGTGAATGGAGGACAAGGACCTGATGCTTATGTTTCTCTGCATGTTCTTCATGGTAAGTTTATGATTATGTGGTCAATTTAAAAAGGGCAGATTCTCCCTTTAAACTCAGATGATGATTGAAGAGTCTGTGATTTGTGTCTTGTGTTCAGTTTCAGTGTCTCCATCATCATCATCATCATCATCTTCATCATCTTCATCATCTTCATCCTCACAGACTGAGATCAGTCCAGGCCGCTCTGTGACTCTCTCCTGTCATTTGTTTACTATATACACATGTGATTATTTGGTCAGTTCTGAGGGAGTTGAGCTGTTGTGGGTGAATCAGGCTGGTGTTGATCTGAAGACAGACTCCAGATATCAGATATTATCATCATCAGATCAAGATCACTGTATCATCACTCTGACTACAACACTCCTGAATGAAGATGACAACAGAGAGTGGAGATGTCAGCTTACTCTGGGAAATCAACTCGTGACCTCAGTCAGATACACTGTCAAGTATTCAGGTGAGAAAACACTCTTTTCTGACAGATTTGTGAAAACTTCCACAGATTGGCTCTACTCTTTCTGATGGCTTCATACGTTTTGGAGTTGTAAAATATTAGTGGTCAAAGTCATAAACTGCATAACAATCCCTATAATTCTCAATATTGGCCTCCTACATGGGTCATTCATGATATATTGCATAAATCAGACGAGTGTATTAAAGCCTAGTATGACCCATGTAGGAGGTCGGCTTTAGGAATTATAAGGCTTATGTCCTTCATTCAAGCTGAAGGTTTATTTGCAGAAGCTCAACTGTGTTTCACTCTCATATAAACCAGGAATAAATTATACAGTAACACAGTAATACAGTTATACAGTAATACAGTACAGTCTCTTCTCAACTACTGCCACTGTAAACTGTGATGATGGAACACAAACTGCATGTCATGATCGATATGAACATATGATGTTAATGTCCTACTGATAATGCGTCTGAACATTCATCTTCTGCAGCTCCAGTCGCTTCAGCAACACTGATTCCAGTCAGAAGCTCAAACTCTGAGAAGACATCAAGCCGAACTACAGCAGCAGCTCCTACACAAGGTTCATGATCACATGATCACTGTATAATTATATTTATTTTTGGTCAATGGCGATAGTCATTCTCCTCCTGACAGCTTGAGAGTGAAGTAAGAAGATAATAGATGACAGACTCGTGCACATATTTATCATTTCTGTGATGTGAAGCTCCAGTATTATGTGATGATGATGTTGTGTATATGTGGCATTATGTGTTGAACTGAACTAACAGACGTGATCCACAGATCCTGTCACAGTGTCTGGTTTGTGTTCCCTGGGTGTCCACTAGAGGTCCTCTTCCCGCACGGTGTCCTACACTCTGTTACTACATTTCTCATGATCCTGTCTGTCACTGAGTGTTCATTGTGTTCAGCTGTTTCTCGTCACCTCGTTTAGCACTTGTGTATATATACCCTGTCAGTTTCAGTGTTTGTCACGGAGTCCTTGTTTAATGTCCTCACACTTCTGTTCGCTGCCTGTTCTTGTTCGTGTTTTATGTTCTTGGATTGACTTATTGGATTTTGACCATTTGCCTGAACTGATTGTGAGTACGGATTACCCCAATAAATTAACTGCACTTGGATCTCTCTCTTTTGTGTGTGATTCGTGACAGAAGGACTCCGTCACCTAAGAGATCCAGCATGATGGGGTTCCGTATCCTCCCTCCTACCACTGAGAAAGAGAGGATGGGGCGTGTCCAAAATTTGATGAGCTTTCGTCAGCAGGGCCTGCCGGTGGGTTGCATAGCTCAGTCATTTTGGACGCTTTCGAGAGGAATGGGATACAATGAGGCAGCATTAAAATACATTTTTAATACCTGTCTTGATGACCCATTGCCGGGGTGGGAAATGAAGGGTCTGGAAGTCTTGGACTTTTGGGGTTTTACCAGATACCTTGAGCATCGGAGTCAGTGGGATACTCCAGTCCCACCTCCAGTGGTCCCAGGTACGGTGGTCCCGAAACGGAGGAGGAGAAGGAAGACTCCCTCCGTGACTGTCCCGGTGGTCCCAGTTCTGGTGGTCCCAGTTCTGGTGGTCCCGAGTCCGGTGGTCCCAGTGCCGGTGGTCCCAGTTCCGGTGGTCCCGAGTCCGGTGGTCCCAGTTCCGGTGGTCCTGAGTTCGGTGGTCCCGGGTTCGGTGGTCTCGAGTCCGGTAGTCCGGAGGCGGAGGAGGAGGAGGAGGAGGAGGAGGAGGAGGAGGAGGAAGACTTCCTGCCTCCCCAATGGCCCCGAGGCCGTCCCCTCCGTGCAGCCCACTGTCATCCCTGCGATCGTCTCGGAGCCGCCCACCATCAGTCCTGCCACGGCCAAGAGAGTGGTCTTCCTTTTTTATGCAGTGGCGGTACTGCAGGCGTGGAGGAAGCACAGGACGTCTGCCGATCCAGAGACTGTTCCTGAGCCTATGTCTTCGGACAAGATGGCCGCCGAGCCTGTTCACGTCACGCCTGCCGAGCCTGTGTCTTCGGACAAGATGGCCACCGCCGAGCCTGTTCACGTCACGCCTGCCGAGCCTGTGTCTTCGGACAAGATGGCCGCCGCCGAGCCTGTTCACGTCACGCCTGCCGAGCCTGTGTCTTCGGACAAGATGGCCGCCGCCGAGCCTTTTCACGTCACGCCTGCCGAGCAGGTGTCCCCTGACAAGATGGCCGCCGTCGAGCCTGTGTCTGTTCCTGAGCCGGGGGTGTCTGTTCCTGAGCCGGTGGTGTCTGTTCCTGAGCCTGAGCCGGTGGTGTCTGTTCCTGAGCCTGAGCCCGTGGTGTCTGTTTCTGAGCCTGAGCTGGTGGTGTCTGTTCCTGAGCCGGTGGTGTCTGTTTCTGAGCCTGAGCCGGTGGTGTCTGTTCCTGAGCCGGTGGTTCCTGTTCCTGAGTCGGTGGTGCCAGTTCCAGTGCCAGTTCCGGTGGTGCCAGTTTCAGTGCCTGAGCCGGTGGTGCCAGTTTCAGTGCCTGAGCCGATGGTGCCAGTTCCAGTGCCTGAGCCGGTGGTGCCAGTTCCAGTGCCTGAGTCGGTGGTGCCAGTTCCAGTGCCTGAGTCGGTGGTGCCAGTTCCAGTGCCTGAGTCGGTGGTGCCAGTTCCAGTGCCAGTTCCGGTGGTGCCAGTTCCAGTTCCTGAGCCGTTGGTGTCTGTTCCAGTTCCTGGAGGGGTCTTCACCGCCGTGGCCGCCCGAGGGAGAGTCTCCGCCCTGGCCGCCCGAGGGAGAGTCTCCGCCCTGGCCGCCCGAGGGAGAGTCTCCGCCCTGGCCGCCCGAGGGAGAGTCTCCGCCCTGGCCGCCCGAGGGAGAGTCTCCGCCCTGGCCGCCCGAGGGAGAGTCTCCGCCCTGGCCGCCCGAGGGAGAGTCTCCGCCCTGGCCGCCCGAGGGAAAGTCTCCGCCCTGGCCGCCCGAGGGAAAGTCTCCGCCCTGGCCGCCCGAGGGAAAGTCTCCACCCTGGCCGCCAGATGAACTGTCGTCTCCGCCCTGGCTGCCAGATGGACTGTCTGCTTCACCCTGGCTGCCGGCTAAGCTGTTCCCCCCATTCCTGTTCCCCTCCATGGACCTGGCCCCCCATCCCGCCCCCTGATCCTCCACCATTTCACCTCCCGCCTGGACTCTTGTTTTGTTTGTCTTGGAGCGTCTGGTAGCCGCTCCGTAGAGGGGGGGGTTATGTCACAGTGTCTGGTTTGTGTTCCCTGGGTGTCCACTAGAGGTCCTCTTCCCGCACGGTGTCCTACACTCTGTTACTACATTTCCCATGATCCTGTCTGTCACTGAGTGTTCATTGTGTTCAGCTGTTTCTCTTCACCTCGTTTAGCACTTGTGTATATATACCCTGTCAGTTTCAGTGTTTGTCACGGAGTCCTTGTTTAATGTCCTCACACTTCTGTTCCTGTTTGCTGCCTGTTCTTGTTCGTGTTTTATGTTCTTGGATTGATTTATTGGATTTTAACCATTTGCCTGAACTGATTGTGAGTACGGATTACCCCAATAAATTAACTGCACTTGGATCTCTCTCTTTTGTGTGTGATTCGTGACAGATCCAGCTGATACAGCATCAGAAACTGAAGTCTATGTGACTGCTGGATCATTATACAGAGGTACGACACGTTCATTTATACTGACAGCTTTATAACATTAACCCTTGTGTGGTGTTCACAACCCAATTTCCCCTGTGGTGTTCCCGGTCAAAAATGACCGGACTATAAAAAATTGCTTTTATCATTTGTTATGCAATATTCACCCAAATATCACCCAATATTGGATTCAATCTTTTTGTCAACTTGTTCTCTTTCAATTAGGACTGGTTTTATATTTCTATTTGCATCTGATTAATTGTAGGCCTCATTTATTTGAAAGTAGGCATCTAATTTTTTGATTAAAAAAAACATTATTTTTGAATAATTTTGGAAAATAAAATAAAATCTGAAGAAAATTGGCACTGTTGATCACACTAGTCTACTTAAATTTTTCACCAGTAATTTTGTTTTGAAAAACTTTTATTTTGTACAAAATGGCACATTGTCACTGTTGTGGTGTTCCGGGTCAAAAATGACCGGCCTACAAAAAATAGCTTATAAATCACTTGTTATGCTATATTATCACCCAATATTGGATTCAATCTTTTTGTCCACTTGTTCTCTTCCAATTAGGACTGGTTTTATATTTCTATTTGCATCTGATTAATTGTAGGCCTCATTTATTTGAGAGTAGGCATCTCATTTTTTGAGTAAAAAAAACATTATTTTTTAATAATTTTGGAAAAATAAAATAAAATCTGAAGAAAATTGGCACTGTTGATCACACTAGTCTACTTTAATTTTTCACCAGGAATTTTTTTTTGAAAAACTTTTATTTTGTACAAAATGGCACAGAGTTACACTTGTGGTGTTCCACTGGGCCATTGAGGGCCATTGTTTCAATGGGCCATTGAAAGTGAATGGGAGAGACATGTGTTAGAAGTCCATGAGGAATATCTTTAGATCTGAGTGATGGATTATGGTGAGTTTGGGCTCGCTTTAATCTTAACAATCTCATGTAAATAATGATGTGCCATTTTCCACAATTTATGCATGCTTCATTGAGTTGTGAGTTAAAACGCGACATAAGTGCTAGGCTACGTCTATATTCAAGGCTCTGTGTGCGCCTGTTGGGGTTTGTGTGTTACAACTCCATTAGGAATATCTTTAGATCTGAGTGATGGATTATACTGAGTTTGGGCTCTTTTTAATCGTGATAGTCTGCTGAAAAATTTTCTACGATCTGTGCATGCTTCGTGAAGTTATGAGCGAAAACCAAACGCGAGTGCTTCATGAGTATATACTTGGCTAGGTGTGTCTGTGGTATTTTCTGTGTTAGAATTGCCATGAGGAATATCTTTAGATCTGATTGATGGAATATATTGAGTTTGGGCTCTTTTTAATCGTGAGCTCCTGCTGTAAATAACGATGTGCCATTTTTCATGATCGATGTATGTTTAATGAAGATACGAGTAAAAAGGCCAAGTCTAAGCTACCTTGCTTGGCTACGTGAGTCTGTGCGTCTGTGGTATTTTTTTGTGTTAGAACTCCATGAGGAATATCTTTAGTTCTAAATGATGGGTTATGTTGAGTTTGGACTCATTTTAATTGTAAGCATCTTCTGTAAATAATGATGTGTCATTTTCCACAATCGGAGCATGTTTCATGAAGTTACGAGCGGAAATGTGTCTTAAAATTCAGCATCCATATATGGTTTACACATGGGTCTCTTGAAGGGCTTATTTTACAAAAACCTTGCTTAAGTTTAGTAAAAAGCCTGAAACAATTATGCTTGTTGTATTCTACTCATTGAGACCTTTCAAATGACATATGACACAGGACTATCTGAGCTGTATGATGTATTTGACATATTGCTGAATGTAATACAAAAAAGTTGTTTAGAAATCATTTAATTTAATCATTTAATTTATTTATTCTCTTTTCATGGTAATGCAACACGAAATGCCACAACAACAATCCAACAAACACAACAAAAATACATTCCATGAAAAGAAGAACAGGAGTAGGATGAAGAAAAAAAATCTTATAAACTCCTACCCCATTCTTATAATAAGAAAGTTACAAATTAGATGGCCTCACCGACATAAAAGAAAAAAGAATAATAATAACAACGACAATAAAAATAAAATAAAATAAAATAATAATAATAATAAAATAAATGAAAAATAGCCCAGACCAGATGTAATCTACTTTCAATTTTAAAGGTCCCATGACATGAAATTTTCACTTTCTGAGGTTTTTTAACATTAATATGAGTTCCCCTAGCCTGTATATGGTCCCCAAGTTTCTAGAAATTTGAATCGGTGTAAATCGAACTTTTGCTATCTTTCTCTGCCTTTGAGAAAATGGAGGCTCAATCAGGCTGATCTTGAATCTCCTCCTTATGACGTCATAAGGAGAAATGTTACCTCCCCTTTCTCTGCTTTGCCCGCCCAGAGAATATTTCCCGACCATGAGAAAATGAGCTAGGAAGTAGGAACGCGCGCGCGATTTTAGTTTGTCCACGAGAGATATCATGGCTTTTGAGCGAGCGAATAATTGCTCAATAACTGGATGTACAAATGAACACCGAAGCCTTCATCCAAGCCCCAGAAGAACCAGTGGATTAATTTCATTTTCTCTGGAAATGCGCCGACACAACTTCCCAAAGTTTTGCATGTCTGCGGCAAACATTTCACCGACGACTGTTCCCTCAACTTGGGTCAATACAGAGCTGGGCTTGCTGAACGTCTGAAACTAAAGTCTGGATCAGTACCAACTCTCTTTGGCTCAGCTACACACCTCGGACAAGCAAGTCAACTAATGATATATAAGTGTGTTGCTTGTTTACTGTTTATAGTTACCTAGCTTGTTACACGTAGAATGTGGACACACACACTGTAAAGCGAGTTTTGTACACTTCTTTGTTATTTGGATAACCGTTTTCCTGTTGGTTATATGGTGCGCGCGATATCCGCATTTCAAGATCGCAGAGCTTGATGTAATTGTAATAAGATAAATTACAGACGTTACAGATCTCTGTACTAGAACATCTAGGCACAATAAACAGTTTTCCCCCCATGCTATATATATATACAGTGCTATGCATAAGTTTAGACACCCATACTAAAGTTGACTAAAAAGAGGAATAAAAAATCATCTTTTGGAAACTGAACTTAATGCCTTAATTAAAAAAAATAGGAAAAATCCAACCTTTAAGGACACCAATTTTCTTTGTAAATGAATAATGCATCGTAAATAAATAAATGTTCTTCCTTAAAATACAGGGTGCATAAGTCTGGACACCCCTATGTTAAATTCCCATAGAGGCAGGCAGATTTTTATTTTTAAAGGCCAGTTACTTCATGGATCCAGGATACTATGCATCCTGATAAAGTTCCCTTGGCCTTTGGAATTAAAATAGCCCCACATCATCACATAGCCTTCACCATAACTAGAGATTGGCATGGTTTTATTTCAGTTAGCCTAATAGCTAGTTTGATTTGCATTGAGAGATGATCTTATGGAAATTACTCCATGCCAATCTCTAAGTATGCTGAAGGCTATGTGATGATGTGGGGCTATTTTAATTCCAAAGGCCAAGGGAACTTTATCAGGATGCATAGTATCCTAAACAAAAAATTAAAAAAAAATACTTAAAAATAAAAATCTGCCTGCCTCTATGGGAATTTAACATAGGGGTGTCCAAACTTATGCACCCTGTATTTTAAGGAAGAACATTTATTTATTTACGATACATTATTCATTCACAAAGAAAATTGGTGTCCTTAAAGGTTGGATTTTTCCTAATTTTTTAAATTAAGGCATTAAGTTCAATTTCCAAAAGATGATTTTTTATTCCTCTTTTTAGTCAACTTTAGCATGGGTGTCTAAACTTATGCATAGCACTGTATATATATATATATATATATATATATATATATATATATATATATATATATACTTTTATATATATTACTTTTAATATATATATGAAATATAAATTATGTAAACAAATAAATTATGTAATATCATTTTGTCGTTTCATAGATCTAATTTTAAGTATTATTGTTATTCACTAAAGTACCGTATCCAGACATAATATTTTAAACTAACCATTCGGAAACGTCCTGCTGGTGCCGCTGAGTTGCAACTTCTTCATCCGTTGCTTCTCCGTCTGGATCAGATTCTGGGTCGAACTGAAATGCTTGAACGACTGCGTGTCTTCGTGCCATTGCAATACATCCAACGTAAACATGCATGGTACCGTTGCTCAATAGTATGTTCCTGCAAGATGGTCAAGGCCACACCCAGCCTCCACCTTGCGCCGCCTTTCTACTCCTCATTAACATTTAAAGCTACAGACACCGAAACGGCCCGTCTAAAGGAAGCTCATTCTGGGACTGGCTTGTAGTGGCTATAATTCTGCACCAAGGCTGAATTTTTGGAAAAAGATTTCAGATACAGTACTAGGGACCACTAATGCCTATATTAAAGCCTACAAAAAGTAGCATGTCATGGGACCTTTAACAATTTTCCTTTTTTTTTTTTTTTCTATTCTGCTTACACAACACTAAACAAACAAAAACAACATTAATGCAATAATAACAACTCTGGCATCAAAGACAACGACGAGACCATGATCATTGATATTATAGTTTTAACAATTTTCACCATCATCTTTATACAAATTAAGTATCTTCTCTTTATACTTATATTTAAATTGAACCATATTTGAACAACATTTTAAATCATTCTCTAGACAATTCCATCTTTTCACACCAGAAACTGAAACACACATTTGTTTGAGGGTATTTCCAGCAAAAGATTGTTTAAAATCATTATTTCTTCTGCTTGTCTCACTATTTACAGTAAAAAGGGTTTGCAGTCCATGCAGAAATTATGATTTTTTTTTCTTCTATTTATCAGCAAATAACTCAGCACTACTTAGGAGTTTATCAAATTGGCTACATTCATTGTAAATTTCAGACTCTAAGCTTTCAAATGACACCTATTTTAAGTTGATCAAGGTAATAGTTTTGAAAAATATTATGATTATTTATTTCGCAGCTAGGTGGCGCCTGCGGGGGGTACACTCCGTTTTAGAGTGATAACTCAGCACTCGTTAGGAGTTGATCAAAGTGATTAGATGCATTAAAAAGCTGATATTCTAAGCTTTAAAATGATACCTATTTTGTGGTGTTCTATTCATTGGTTGCATTGGTCTCTCCCATTCACTTTCAATGGCCCATTGAAACAATGGCCCACAATGGCCCTCAATGGCCCAGTGGAACACCACAAGTGTAACTCTGTGCCATATTGTACAAAATAAAAGTTTTTCAAAAAGAAATTCCTGGTGAAAAATTAAAGTAGACTAGTGTGATCAACAGTGCCAATTTTCTTCAGATTTTATTTTATTTTTTCTAAATTATTCAAAAATAATGTTTTTTTTACTCAAAAAATGAGATGCCTACTCTCAAATAAATGAGGCCTACAATTAATCAGATGCAAATAGAAATATAAAACCAGTCCTAATTGAAAGAGAACAAGTGGACAAAAAGATTGAATCCAATATTGGGTGATAATATTGCATAACAAGTGATTTATAAGCTATTTTTTGTAGGCCGGTCATTTTTGACCGGGAACACCACAAGTGTGCCAATGTGCCATTTTGTACAAAATAAAAGTTTTTCGAAACAAAATTACTGGTGAAAAATTAAAGTAGACTAGTGTGATCAACAGTGCCAATTTTCTTCAGATTTTATTTCAAATTTCCAAAATTATAAAAAAAATGTTTTTTTTACGCAAAAAAATGAGATGCCTACTCTCAAATAAATGAGGCCTACGATTAATCAGATGCAAATAGAAATATAAAACCAGTCTTAATTGAAAGAGAACAAGTTGACAAAAAGATTGAATCCAATATTGGGTGATAATATAGCATAACAAGTGATTTAAAAGCTATTTTTTGTAGTCCGGTCATTTTTGACCGGGAACACCACAAGAGTGCCAAGGTGACAAACCCCCCCCCCCCCGGGAACACCACAAGAGTGCCAAGGTGACAAACCCCCCCCCCCCCCCCCCCCCCCCCCTAAAAAATTAAGAAAATTGTCACAAAACATTTCAGAAGTATTTATACCATTTGTGAAAAAAGTCACTAAGTTTTTCAGTCCAAAGCGATAACATTAACTAGTATTTTCGGGTAAATCTAAAATAAATAAATAAATCTTAAATAAATCTTCTCCGGGTCAAAATGACCCGAACACCACATGAGGGTTAAACTATCAGTCAGTCTGAAAATGCTTCATCAATAACTGTTGATAGTTGAATACCCTTGACTTCAGTCATGTACAGTTTCTCTTCTTCCTCTCATGTTTCCTGCAGTGATTGTGATTATTGTTGAGATGGCAGTGTTTGCTGCTCCTACTGTGATTCTTCTTCAGATCATCTGTGCAAGAAGAGCTGGTGAGTTTTGAGCCGCACACAATCTGATGATTCACACTCATCTGATCTGGAACAATCTGCAATCATGATAAAAACACATACGAGAGGTCAGTCAATGCTTTTATTTTGCAGGGAGGAAGGACTCGAAGCACCCAGAGGAAATAGAGATGCCGACAATATTAGAATAAAATACTGATGAGTTTAGAGCCAATCTGCAGCAATATTTACAATAGCAGAAACTTACAGAGGATTGTTCATTGTTTTATTTTCTTCTTCTCAGAAAACAGAGAAAAAACTCTGAGCACTTATAGTGACATAATCAAGTTTAGATTAAAATGTTTTTTTACATATAAAAAGAAAATATTTATTTTCATTTATATGGATTTTATGGATATATTTGCCTACAGTGTTGAAAGTCATTCTCTTAATAAACCTCTGCAGTTGTGTTTAATAAGTCTTCTTTCCTGAGATGTTTGTTAGGAATATGTTAATTCCCCTTCATGAGCTGGTAATGTCTCTGTAAGTCCACTGAAGCGAGTTGTAGTTGAGAAGCCGCTTCAATAACCGAGAGCTAGATATTGGGTCTTAAACACCTCACGACACCCTGAAGGACCCACTGAGAGGTCAGACTTGAAGCACTGTTCCTGAGATGCTCTTCTTGGTGGTTAACTGTAAGCAGCAGACAGATCCAGCAAGAGGAGAACTGAGGATTCGGAGGCTCCTCTTGCCAGTCTCAGAGCTTCAATAACCGAGAGCAGGGCCGTCTCAGTTTAGTGGCGCTTCTGAAGCCAGACTGGTTGTTGTCCAGGAGGATGTTCTGTGTGAGAAATGGAGATAGTTGGTGGAAAACGACTCGTTCAAGTGTTTTAGCAAAGTGGTCCAGAAGTTCAGGGAGGCGGAAGTTAAATCAGTGGTGCTTGAGAAATACATCCCAGATCTTCCAGAGCATTTGTAGTGTTGATAAAGGAGTCTGGATCTGATATATTTCTCAAGGCTGGAGAGAGTAAAGCAGAACGTTATAATCCATGTGTAGAAACTCCCTGAAGACAGTTAATATCTGCTTTACAGACGCTCATGTGCAAATGCAGGTTAGTGGAAACCTTTTCAGTAACAAACCAATTTTATCACTAATAATGTAATGATTTTATTTCTACTGTTTAATGGCATGCAGGAAACTGCTCAAATAAAGAAGTGAAACTAACAGTAATGCTAAGAATAGCCTATAAACTGTGTTCAGAGCAGATGTGTGTTGAGCCAGTGTGATTAACAGTATACGCACGTCTCACACATTTCACACATGTAAAGCAACACTTCACTGTGGGACACTGTGCTCTCCTGTTCCTCATATGTGCTCTCCTCTCTTTATAATGTGCTTCTTGTGCTACGCTACTGTTGTTGCTAATAGTCTGTTGTTCTTGTTAAAGTTACACCTAGATCTAATCTGTCTATTCTAGTCGAGTTTTGTTCTTCCCGCTGTTCCAGAGTATCCTTGCTATTGTTTAGTATATTTTCACCCTTAGTTTTCTCTGCTTATTCTGGAGTTCTCAGTTTACTTTAGTATTTAGTTTTTTTTCCCTTATTATCCATAGTAGTCAGTCTTTATATTAGTTCTTTCTCCTTATTTTGGGTTTCTATGGTTTCCTTATTTGTGTATATGTACTTATGTAGATGCACGAATGTAAGTTATTTAGTATATTTACTATTTTAATATTTTAGTCCATATTACCGCAATAACTATTTTTAAATAATATATTGAATGTTTTTGACTAGGGGTTGAGTGGCATTGTTTTGGGGTATTGAGTGTGTATGTGGGTATGGGAATTGGAGGTGTTTTTGAATTTATATTAAGTAGGTCATTGTATGGTAAACCATATATATTTGTAATTAATAGATATTCAGATAATTGAGATCATTGATTGATTGTATTGTCTATTTTGTTATGCATGTTGTCTCTGTTGCTGTTGTAACACCTTAATTTCCCCTCTGGGATTAATAAAGAAAGTCTAAGTCTCTTCTTCCAGCATCAGTTCTCCTTTCTTTAGTTGTAGTTCCTTTCTTGCTACTGCTTAGCTTCAGTCTCTGTCATGTTGTGTCTTGTCTCGTGTTTGTTGTGTCTCTTGTTCTAGTCAAGCTGAGCTTTTATACCTGAGTGTAAGTTCATGATGACGTGGTCAATTTAAAAAGAGTCAATTCTCCCTTTAAACTCACATGATGATTAAAGTCTGTCTAAGTTTGTGTTTCAGTTTCTACATCAAGTATTCAGGTTGTACAGCATAAAATAGAGATGATGGTAGAAGAGAATGGAGGGACGCACTTCACCAATGACATGTTTGAGGAAACAGAGAAACACATTCAGTAGATTCAGAAACAGAAGTTAGATGAGAAAGTGAAGCTGTACAAACAGAAACACAAAAGGTCACTCGCATAGAAGTGAAGATATACTGGAGATTGACAGATGAGTCACGAGATGACAGTCAGGTTGAGATCATGAATCTAATATGCAAATATGCTCCTGTCCATCTGAAGAGAAAATTCCCTACAAACCCTGAATTAATTCCTATAGAAGAAGCAAAGTCTATAATAATCAGGGTCATGCAGAGACTTGCGAAAGAGAGAATGTGTGTAATGCAGTGAGAAAAGTCATTCATGATCAAGTTCACTGCAACATTTGTCTTAAAAACGTCATCTTGTAAGAATACTTGTTTGAAATACTATATTGTGACCCTGATAAAAGAGTTGGATTAGTTATATCGGCATATGTTCTTTAAGAAAACTGTGCGAGTTAGATCGAGTTGTTAATTTAAAAGGAAAAGTTTTTTGATTGATGTCAAATTGAGTTAAATACTGGTTTAAACAAACTGAATTTAGTCAATATGTTGTTTATTAAATGTCTATGTTAAAAGAGAAGGGCAATATTTGAGCTAAAGCCCAGTATGAGTAATTTGTTTATAAAGGGGTGTGTGTGTGAGTATTTTGTGAATCATTTCATTGGTGAATTATAAATGTTGCAGAAAGAAACTTAAAGTGAATTTGATTATTTAGAGGGATAAAACATTGTAAGTGTCACGATTCCCCTGTGTCTGTGTTCATGGACTCTTACTTTGGGACTTTTAGGATATTGGAAATTTCAGTGAAACTTAAGGTGTAACCCCGTACACGTCCAGACACTCGAGATGCACAGAGATGATCAGATACAGGACATTTCTGATTACACACATTAGATGTGTTCAGAGATTTCCAGTATACCAGCAATTGCTGATGTTGTAATTGTACGGACCACCCATTTGCCCAATGACAGAATCCAACGGTGGCTTAAGGATAATGCTGTATGTCTTTTCAGCGCTCCAGTGAAGTTCACTTAATTTATTGGAATTTAGTTTCAATATTAGTTTAGCTCTGCACTTAATCTGACTCCAATTTCAAATGATAATCAAATTTAGATTGTGTTTCTTATTAGAAAATAGTCATAAATATTGATTATGAATTCATTTAGATCTTTGATTATTCTGAGCATCCCATACTTTCAATTATTCATTCATTAAGGGACCTGATGCCGCACAGAGTCACACGCCCCGGGTTTACGTGGATCTCAGGGACACAGCCTCGCCAGTCTGATCTTGGTCAGAGGGTGCAGGGTTTGCTAATACCTCTTAAGTCGGTTGCCTACTGCTCACTGATACAAAAAAGTGTAGTTTATTTAGCCATTTCCTTACAACTTGCCAAGTCAGTGATAGACAGAAATCAAAAGGTCTTCAGATGATGTGCCTACTGCTCCGTTCATATGTGCCTTTAGTTTGACCTATCCTGGACACAGAGCTGCGGTAACACCAGCCTCCTTAAAGTCTACTACAATAATGATTTCAGAAAACTTCAGAATAAATCAAGATGTAACATTTATTTGTCAGGTAAAAAGGTATCATGCCAATTACAGAAGTAAATGATTAAAAGCCAATTCAGAAATAATAAATACATGACATAATTTAGTCAAAGATGACTCTAAAAGTAAGCAATGTATTCCTGACAGAGACACACAGCGGTGTGAGAGTGCTTTCCAACAGGAAAACCCTGAAACTGCACTGAATGGGGGATGATCCTGGTTACAGGGTCCCAAAGACTGCTCTGACACCTTGTCTTAAATACCCAGACCAGAAACAAAGGGGTTATACAAATGTTGTTTAGAGTTGTTTGGGTCAATCCATGTCCCCCAGGGGGGTAGCACCTGGTTTCAGGAGATATCGTAAAGAGATATCAGTGAGAGAGGAGAAACAGGATTCTCCTAAGTTCTCAATCTTTCTCATTAAACCAATGACTGCAATGAAATTAAGACCATTTTACCAATCGCACTGACACACTTAAAATGATACCAAGCATGACAAGGAAAAAACAATAGATTCACAAGATACACCATGTGTGATATATAAACATTCTTAATAAACTCTCAGTGACTTGAGGAGGGAGAGGGGGGATGAGTTGAAGTCAAACAAGGGGACAAGGAGATAAGTTTGGTCAGGGCGAGGTTCTGCGCTCTGTCTTTGCTATCTCCTATCCAGGGTGCATTTTTCAAAAATCAGTTCTTACATAATGTTTAAATCCTGGTAAGCATGATAGAGCCCTGCATTTCAGCCCGAGCCCGACGGGCCCCGACTTTTTTACGCCCCTAGGGCCGGGCTTCGGGCCAATTTTCACGTCATAGTTCACATGCGGGCCGGGCCTCGGGCCTTTTTTGGGTTATCCTTCTTTTTATATTTTTAGACATTAATTAAAAAAATATATAATAAGTTGACGTCGACGATAGAAGAACAAACATAGAAAGACATTTAATAACCTCATAACTTTCATAATCTTATAATTACACTGACATATGATTGACATGACAGTCTCACGCACGCACGCAAGCACGCGCACACACAGAAGGTTTCCCGTCAGCGCAACCAACGATTCACCTCATGTGCAAATAATGCAGAATATTAAGAGAAAAATCGCAGAGTGATAGAAGAGAGGACTGGGTTAAAATCTCCCACTGTGGATGCTATTCTTTTTCTCCACGATGCTCTGTAAGAGACTGTTCTAACTTTTCGTTTGATTGGACTATTTTCGTTTAACTGTTGGAAACTAGGCTACTGATGTTTTTCGTTTTTCGTTTGAATGGACTTTATTTTCGTTTAACTGTTGGAAACTACTGGAAAAAAGAATGGCCATGTTCTGTGGTGCATTTTTGAGGTAAGATAACCTGGAAGGTTTTTTTTATTTTTTATTATTATTTAATTTGCTCTATTGCTCATTTCGTTTGCGAGCGCTGTTGCGAGCAGCCTGAGCCTGCCTCAGTATTTCAAAAAAAAATTACTCACTGTGGTTTAATAAATAAACATTAAACTAACTGTCTGTGATATGCTTGAAGTGTTTTATATCTTTTATTGTAGCCAAGTAAAGTATTAGCGTTGATTTGAGAGGCTAAATTGATCAAACATGTTTTACTCGCTGTTGGCTCGGCTGCTTGGTCGTAATTTTTAGCGCAATTTTCCACCGGACAAAATTGCGATTGTTAACTCATGATTTCTGTTCTGTCTGTGCGCACCAATCTTGCACTTCTATCTACTCCTCAACCAGACCACCTAGAGACTTCGGGTTTTCGGCATTATGTTAAGGAAGGTCTAATCTCGGGAACGCACAAAAAAAAATCCAGGAAAAGATTTACTATCTCTTAGTGTTGTGATCCCATGACGTCAGAAAATTGCGCTAAAACACTCACTGAGTTTTTATTACTTTTTATTTTTATTTTTTAAATGCTCCAAACATTTGTCTAAATTAACTTAATAAAGAAATGAAAAGAAAAGAAACATAACTAACAAAACGGACATATTTTAATAGCTGCAAATAGGGCAGGCTGCCGCTGTAAAAAAAACAAAAAAAAAAAAAAAAAAAAACCGGGCTCGGGTCGGACTCGGGCTGATAATTCTGATGAGCTGTCGGACACGGGTCGGGCTAGGGCCTGAGCGTCTCGGGCCAGGGCCGGGCTCGGGCCTAGATTTGAGGCCCGTGCAGGGCTCTAAAGCATGAGGCCAAGAAAAGTGTAAATTCTTAAAGATTTATTAAAATCCTAAAGCAATCCAACAGTGCCAGATGTTACATAATGGTCAGCATGTACAACACACTTCAACTCTTACTCTACACCTTTTATAGGTGACAACATGTGGACTACAGCGCCATCTCCTGACTAATACACAAACACTACATTCCCCCATTACTTAAAGGATTAGTTCACATCAAAATGAACATTTCCTGATAATTTACTCACCCCAATGCCGTCCAAGATGTTCATGTCTTTCTTTCTTCAGTGGAAAAGAAATTAAGTTTTTTGAGGAAAACATTTCAGGATTTTTCTCCACACAATGGACTTCAACGGTCACCAAATTGTGGAAGTCCAAATCAATGCAGTTTCAAAGGGCTCTGAAGTGCTTCAAAGGGCTCTTCGCGATCCCAGCTGAGGAATAGGGTCTTATCTAGCGAAACGATCACTCATTTTCTAAAAATAAATAAAAACATATATATACTTTTTAACCACTGTTACGCTGTCAAGCCTAATGGGAACAGTATTTGTGCTGCTTTGTGCGGTTGTGTTTCTGTTTCCTCTATAGGTCACGTGACGTCCCGCCGATTGCTGATTATGGGTGGCCGCACCTGTTTTAAGGACGCCTTGTTTGACATCCGGTCCTTCACTCTCGCTTCTGATCTGCTTCTGGTGGCAGACGGAGCGTGCTCCGAGGTGTCTCGTGTGCTCGGCCCGTTATGCCTCTTTATGGAGTCTCTTGTGTCGTCTTCAGGATCGTGTTTCATAAGCACGTTCCCGGAGGGGAATGTACGTTTTGTTAGATTTAGTTTATCACTTGATTTAGAGCTGGTGGTAATTGGTGATGGGTTTTCACGTTATTTAGTTTAAGATTAGTTAGGGCAGCAGTCAGAGGACCCGGAAGACTCACGGAGAACATTGTCTTTTGTTTTCGAATGGGAGGTAGGCAAGTGTTATTTCTCCGGTAGATATGTGTGCGCAGGGTTTTCTTTCTGTCTGTTTTGTTACTTTCGTTTACCACCATGCTCTGCTTATGACAAGTTATTCATCGTTTAAATCATTTATAAATAAAAAAAATTTGCACCGTCACTGAAACTCTGTGGTCTTTATATGTTATGATGTTCCATTTTTAATTCATTTGATGGGCTCGTAACAACCACAATTGTTCGTCTTGTGCTGGTCTGCGACGCGCCAGGCATTACGTAATCACGTTGGAAAGGTCACGCTGGACGTAGGCGGAAGTACCGCCCCATTGTTTACAAGCGTGGAGAATACTTAGCGGGCGTTACCCTCGGTTTGGGACGGGACTGGAGTATTTTGCACCGTACTCCTGAATTCCATGGCTTGGCTTAGTCCTCACTTTAGATGAGCTCAAAAAAAAGTTAGTGTGTCAATAATTAATGGTTAATTCAGGTAGTTATAAAGCATTTAGTTGTGGTCAGTTTAGTAACTATTACTATATGTCTGAATAATAAGATGTATGTAAAGGATACATCATGCAGATGCAATATAGTTGATTTACTGTATGTAACCCAGGTCATTAACTCGGGTCACTAATATTAATAATTAGTATTATTTTATTTATATCGCTATAAAACTAATAGTAAGAAAATAACATGAAGAATTATTTATTTATTTTAATATAAATAATCCCAAAAGAAAGAAAAGGTTCCTGAACTGATTCCTGATTGGTGAGGTGAAAGGTTAGCCCCGCCCCCTGTTGGAGAGTTCCAGAAGATCGCGCACAAGCAGAAATGTAGAGAGATTGCGAACGACACGAGAGTGAGAGCAGATGCGATTGAGTGATTTGAGGGAGAACAAACTGTTTAATAATCCAGCAATAGATTATTAACAAGTTGAGAAGTAGATTTATGAGGTGTTAATTCTTTAAAAAGCCCACGCTTTGAGAAGAGTGCAATGTGAATCTGAACGCGACGAGAAGAAAAGACACTGGCGTGATAGGATCTGAACTAAATCTGTTTCTTTGAGAAAATACTTTTTTTGTCTCTGATTTATATTTCTCCTTGGTGAGTACCAGTTTCTTCATAAGAGATGTATTTAGGTAATGTGGATACTGTTTTTGGACTCTTAATGTGAAAAATACATTTGAAAAAGTGATGAGTGATATAAAAAAAATTTGTAAATGCTTTAAGTGTTTTCTAATACAATCTGTGAGTGCAGATAGTTATGTTTAAATGTTTGAAAGATTATATTTTTTCTGTTGTGAAGTGTGTGCCATGCGCTGCTAGCTTTGCTAGCTCTGTACACAGACTCTAGTGTGTTAATCAAGCACATGGTGACTAGCATGTATGTGTTGCCTATATCCAAATAATTGAAACAGACATTTTGGTCATTAGAAACTGTTTATTTGAATGAGTTACTGATGATTGTTTTGACTTTGTTTTTGCAAGGCCGGGTTTTGTTCTTGTGTTTTATTTTTCTCTTTTGTGAGTGTCTGAAAAATTGCTGCTGTGATCCTGAATCCTGTCCTGGCTGTGGACTCTTATCCCGGGTTTGGACTGGCGAGCCATCCCATCATTTCGTACCTGGAAACAGAGGAAAAGGAGTTGTGAGAAAAGGAGTTTTCTGACTGGGTAGGACAGAACTGCATACATTGCTTTTTTCAAGTTTTCCAGGATTTCCCTGAAGACAATTAATTCTCTTCATGGACTGAACTGCGTTAATTTTTGAACAACTTTCCTATTCAGTAATTTTTTGGAATTTGAAAACAAGACATTGACCTTGAAATTGAGAAACTTGAGGTTGAATTTTAGAAATTGATATTGGACATTTTTTATGTCCGTTTCACACGTACTCCATGTTGCAGTGTGTGTGCGGTGCAGGAGCAGCACACTATAGTGCTTTCACATATGCTGCGTTTGCAGTGACTGATCCGCGGCTGTACCACAAACTAGTGTTGTCACGATACCAAAATTATTGTTTCGATACCGATACCAAGTCAAGTATTGCGATTTCGATACTTTTTCGATACTTTTCCTGAAAAGGGAGAAACACTCTCAAATATCATTGCTGTGCTTTATTTTAAAACCGGGACAACATTCTAATCATTTAACACTAATAAATGAACATATGAACAGCAGATATATTAAACAATGCAATACAATATTAGAGCAATGACATTCAAGGTACATTTTTTTTATAAATTTAACCGCATTATCTCATTTATCATAAGAAACATAAGAGCTTTATCTTGATTCTGAACTTTGAATAAAAATATGAACAGCGATTATATTAAACAATGTTTAATATTGGTAACATATGATAAGCCTCATTGGTGATATATTTGACATGTGGGGAGAGAGTTGTGGAAGGCCTATACTTCATGTTAAACATAAATATATAGCAGCAAAGACAACGTCGGCAGTGTTGACGGCAAAATAGGCTACAGAATAATTAGTTTTGTATTGAGAGGTGCAATATTTGAAAATCGATAATATTTTTTTTATTACATTTATATTGTATTTATGTCAAAACTTTCAAACATCAAAATGTCATTTATTAATATGTATTCGTGTCAAAATGACATAGAAACATCTTTTCCTATTCTATTTTGCCTGGGAACGCTTCCAACACGCTTGCGTGACGCGTGAAAAATAGGCGTCGGTTCTATTTCTAGCATGCACGCGTTTTCCGCGCGTCTCGAGCTGCGCCCAGACGCGTGTGTCACGCAGGCAGTTAACATGGGAGCCGAAATAAAAACGGACACGACACGCAGCCAGTGTGTCGCCGGCCTTACTAATCTGGACCGCGGTCATTCTTAGAAGTATCGATACTAATAAATTAAGGAATCGTGACGTTTTTAATTTCCGATTTACTTTTGAAGTATCGGTGCACCGCGCAACAGAGCAAGGTAGGCAACGTCATCTTTTTCTACGAGTCGTGGACCACTTGTGCTCGCACATGTAGCCATCTCGCTGTAGTGTTTTATCAGATGACACTGACAGCGGCAGGTTCTTTGCTGCGTGCGTCAGGAAAAAAAAACAGACGTCCATAGGGAGGCGTTTTTTTTTTTTTTTTGTGTGTGTATCGATACTGATAAATTTAGGTATCGTGACGTTTTTAATTTCCGAGTATCGTGATACTTTTGAAGTATCGGTACACCGTGCAACACTACCACAAACACATACTCACTATTTTATTTCAAATCCAGAAGTTATCAGAAACTTTTATTTAAAAAAACGTTTTGTCAGCATTGAGATTCTCTTTGTACACATACACTCTTTAATGGACGTATGCACGTTTAAACAATTTAAACAACGTAGGGCTATTATTCCATGCATTACTTCTACTTATATTAAGTTGCTCAAGCAAGTGGTCAAATATTTAACCATGTACTTATATTAAAATTGTATTACTTATATTAAAAAAAATTTAAATTAAAACTTAAAATTGACAAAAACAGCCGACTCTCATGCCTTTTCTTTTGGACTTAAATTTTAATACAATAAATCTTGAATGTCACAAAGAACTTGTTTTTCCACCTCCACGAATGAGACGAGTGTTGTTCATAATGTCGCCTTGTTGAGGTAAATTGTAGTTTTCCTTGCTTTACCCCGGTCTTAAAGTAAGAAGATGACTGTGAAAAATTGTAGTATTTAATTAAATACATTTATGTGCATACGCACTGCAAACAGAGTATGTGTGAAAGGGGCTTTACTCTGTTTTTTATCATTTATTCGAAATACTGTGTGTTACTGTTATCTGTTTGTTTTTATTTCGTTTTTCTTTCATTCAATTTTAAAAGATACAACTCATGCAAAAGAACAAACAAATGGAAAAACACACTTACCTTTTCATTAATTAGCTGCATTCCAGTGGTCTGAGTGGTTAATTGTTTATATTATTTTCTTACGATCGTCTTTGCTAATTTTTGCTTCAGTGAGTCGATCCAAATCTTCTGATTCTAGTCCATAGTTTTGCTAAATGAATGTTGCTTGCCCACTAGAGGGAGACATAGGATAAGGATGGAAACTATGAATGGAAATAATCGCATTGATCTAGTAAACTAGTTATCATGATTTAGTAACATTAACCAATGGAAAATCACAAATTGTAATATTATAAAATAAAAGTCAAAAAAAAAAAAAAATCAAATGTTATAAATGCATGAATGTTACACATATATATATATATATATATATATATATATATATATATATATATATATATATATATATATATATTATAATTATATGTTATTTTCATAAGTGTTTAAAACACGTATAATAAATACATTTTGCTTGCCCACTAGAGGGAGACACAACATAAGGATGGAAACTATGAATGGCATTAATCACATTGATCTAGTTCATTTTTATAACTTATGGTGTACTGACAGAATTGTTTTATACAATTAGTGTACATAGAATCTGTGAAATGCTTATGGATTATTAAATGTTGTAACATATACACTCACCTAAAGGATTATTAGGAACACCATACTAATACTGTGTTTGACCCCCTTTTCGCCTTCAGAACTGCCTTAATTCTACGTGGCATTGATTCAACAAGGTGCTGAAAGCATTCTTTAGAAATGTTGGCCCATATTGATAGGATAGAATCTTGCAGTTGATGGAGATTTGTGGGATGCACATCCAGGGCACTAAGCTCCCGTTCCACCACATCCCAAAGATGCTCTATTGGGTTGAGATCTGGTGACTGTGGGGGCCATTTTAGTACAGTGAACTCATTGTCATGTTCAAGAAACCAATTTGAAATGATTCGAGCTTTGTGACATGGTGCATTATCCTGCTGGAAGTAGCCATCAGAGGATGGGTACATGGTGGTCATAAAGGGATGGACATGGTCAGAAACAATGCTCAGGTAGGCCGTGGCATTTAAACGATGCCCAATTGGCACTAAGGGGCCTAAAGTGTGCCAATAAAACATTCCCCACACCATTACACCACCACCACCAGCCTGCACAGTGGTAACAAGGCATGATGGATCCATGTTCTCATTCTGTTTATGCCAAATTCTGACTCTACCATCTGAATGTCTCAACAGAAATCGAGACTCATCAGACCAGGCAACATTTTTCCAGTCTTCAACTGTCCAATTTTGGTGAGCTCGTGCAAATTGTAGCCTCTTTTTCCTATTTGTAGTGGAGATGAGTGGTACCCGGTGGGGTCTTCTGCTGTTGTAGCCCATCCGCCTCAAGGTTGTGCGTGTTGTGGCTTCACAAATGCTTTGCTGCATACCTCGGTTGTAACGAGTGGTTATTTCAGTCAAAGTTGCTCTTCTATCAGCTTGAATCAGTCGGCCCATTCTCCTCTGACCTCTAGCATCAACAAGTCATTTTCGCCCACAGGACTGCCGCATACTGGATGTTTTTCCCTTTTCACACCATTCTTTGTAAACCCTAGAAATGGTTGTGCGTGAAAATTCCAGTAACTGAGCAGATTGTGAAATACTCAGACTGGCCCGTCTGGCACCAACAACCATGCCACGCTCAAAATTGCTTAAATCACCTTTCTTTCCCATTCTGACATTCAGTTTGGAGTTCAGGAGATTGTCTTGACCAGGACCACACCCCTAAATGCATTGAAGCAACTGCCGTGTGATTGGTTGATTAGATAATTTCATTAATGAGAAATTGAACAGGTGTTCCTAATAATCCTTTAGGTGAGTGTATATATATATATTGTTAAGTGAACATGCAATTTATTCTATTAGAACGCCTCATATATATGGGCTGATATGATATTAATCACCATTGTAGTTTTAGAAGTGAAATATATATGCAATTTATTCTGTATTAATCTGTGACCTTCATATATAAAGTATGTATGTTACTAACTAACTGTATAACCAAGTAGAATAGAGTGTTGTATAAGAAAAGACACTGTAGCTTGTTTTGTAAAAGTCTTTTATTGGTGAATCTGATTTATTAAGAAAGAGACAATGCAAATTGTTTTGTAAAAGTCTTTTATTTGTGAATCCGGTTTATTAAGAACAGACAATGCAACTTGTTTGGTAAAAGCCTTTATTGTGAAATTGTTTTATTAAGAAAGACAATGGAGACGATTTTGTAAAGGTCTTTATTATTGAACCGTTGTATTTAGAGAGACATTGTATCTTGTTATTGTAATAATCTTTATTGTAATAATGCATGCAATAATGTACTCATGTTTAAGCATTTAATCAATAGATAGAAGTAACATTAAGTAATGAAAAGCATGTAACTTAGCAAAGTAGAAATGGCAAGCATTACCCGTTTGATGAGGAGCATGAGACGCAGGAGAGAGGCAGAGGGTCCAGAGCAGCAAACAAAGGAGAACAAAGGAAAGAGCTTTATATATGGAGTTACAAGGGGGTTTCCAGAACGGAGGACAGTTCAACACTTCGGATTGGACAGATTGTCTGTAAAGGACTGAACCTGTGCGGAGGGCGTGTGGACTATAAAAAGTATTGTAAAGAATGTCAAAGTTAGACGCTGTTTCACCAAGGACGGCCTCTCCGGTGTTAGATGCATTTGCCATTGCGCCTCATGAAGATGAAAGCCTGTAAATTATTTGGTTTTGATTTACTTTTATTTTTATTTTATATATGAGTACCCTTTATGTAAACTAGTTAACCTGTATTTAATAAAAATTACATTTAATTGAAATTAAGAAGCTCGCCTGCCTTAAGTCTCTGTTTTACCAAATATTGAGCTGAACTAAACCACGGAGCAGTCTTTCGACTGAATTGTAAGTATGGAAATTTATATACTTATTGTTTAGAACGAATTCGACTGACTTTACCTAACCTGAGAATAAACAAAATAAGGTAGAAGGTGTCTATATTTAATACCCAAACAAGGACTATATATATATATATATATATATATATACATATATATACACACATACATGTACGTGTGTGTGTGTGTGTGTATATATATATATATATATATATAACATGAGCAGAAATTGCTAAACAAAAGCTTATTTGATGTGGCAGTATATTCTACAGTAAAAACTGTACCCAAATCTAGTCAACAAAATGTTGTCTTTCATATTTTGCCTGACTGTAACGTTATTTTTATGAAATATTAGGGCATATAAATGTTCATTTGCAGTTTAATACGTTGCTTATACAAATAGCCTACATTTTATTTCAACATATTTCAGTCGATTTTTACTTATCTCAGTATAGCAATACAGTTTGCTAAAACATCATCATTCATTCACACAGAAACGCGATTTAAATGTTCTTTTTGCGAGCTGTGGTAAACAGCACGCTTCTCTGCGGCTGCCGTTCATTCATTCACAGAAACGCGATTCACTTGAGAAGGAAAAAACACTTACTACAGTATTCCTCAGCTTAGTCGGATCCTTGCTCCTCGAAATACCCGCACTTCTGAGGTAGATTTTCTTATTATTCCTCACAGCGCTACGAGATGGTGTAAACAAGTAGGCTACAATGATATGATTAAACTTGTGTTTTCTCGAGCTGATATGGGGGGCGGGGCGTTCACAGGTTTGCAGGATTGCCTCAGTCATTTGCGTTTGAATAGCACGCGATCTCCGTGGGCGGAGTCACATTAAAAATAATTAGATGAGATGAGAACGACTGACATCTCGCTCTTTTCTTACAGATAACTGAGAACTGAGAATGTTTGTTTTTTATATAAATTACCTCATTTTAAAGAAGAGAATTCAAGCTTCATGCCTGTGTGTCTGTATGTCTGTTTGACTCAGTATTCGCTGAGTTATTGTTTATTTTCGGACGCGTTTCAGAATGGACTTCACTGACAGAGAGAAGGCAGAACTCACATCATGTTTATTTTTCTTTATTTGGCAAAAAGCACAACACTTTGTTTTTATTGTGAATATACACAAAAATAATACACATTTAACAGAATCGATTGATGTATGAAACTTGTTTGTAATATCAAACTCAACAGTGCAAAATTAATCTCGTTTGAACTGATACAAAAAAAAGCGAGCCTATCGCGCCGGCGCGATTGTCGACCTCAGGGGGTTAACCGAACCCTGTTGCGTTCCTCCATACCCTTCGTCAATGGATATGGCGGAGTGTCCAATGCCAGGCCTATCACTCGTATGCACGGGTGGAACCTGTGTTAGGCTGGGTCCATATGTTGTAATCCCTACGGCGATCCCATATGTGTATTCTTCCATGGTACGACTCCCTCTGATGAGCCTGTGTCTTCCCTCGCCAGAGTCCACTCTGCCGTCACTTTAGGTTGATCCTCCCCCCACTATAGGCTGGTGTTATCCCAGTGACATTCCATATGTTGTACTGCCCGGTCATCCGCCCAGTCCATATGTGTATCCTCCACGTTACCTCCCTTCAGGCAGGATGTGGTTCCGCAGCGTCCCTTCCTTCCTTGACAGGGTACGCTTTCCCAGTGGTCCTGTGGAACAGCAGTTGACTTCCCTGGCTTGCCCTTCTCCGCCTCAGAGTTGCGGGGGGTCAAGAGGCTTTCGCCCAGGTACTGGAAGGTGGCAGCTCAAGTGGCGTTTTCCTGGTAAAGATCCCATTCAGTTGAAGTCGACTACGTCTGATGTTTCTCGACTGAAAGAGAACGTCCTGGTTGCGTATGCAACCCACCGTTCCCTGAAGGAGGAACGCCACTAGAGCCAGACCACCGCTGACTCCGAGTTCCGCTTGGCTCCTCAGTAAAAAACAAGTGGTGCGTGCATCCGCTTCCGTATTTATGCCCGCGCGACAGGGCGGAGGGTGTGATGCGTCTCACGCACGCATTGGCTCATTCTAACATGCTCGAAGATGACAGGCTCCCTATAAGCCCATGTTTGTTTCTAAGCATATTATCTCAAGTTTACTGGACTGGAGAAAACTGACAGAACGGAACTAACAAAAATAAACATTTATTTATACAAACATTAGAGAAACATAAACATTACATACACATTTATTTAGCTTCAACTGTAGTTGCAGTTTGATCAGGACTTGGGCTATCAACGAATATTCTAAATTCGAATATATATTCGAATAGTTTTAAAAAACAGAAATTCGAACGTGAAAATTAATATTCGAATGTGAATTTCGAATATGGAAAAACACGCCCGCGGAAGCAGAGGCGCGGCTGTCTGCTTTGCAAGTGGGCGCGCGCGCTGCCTGAGGGACAGGTCACACGAGTTGCACTGTCTAGCACAGCGTCACTGCTGAAAGTTGACAGTGCACTAAAAAGACAATGGAATAAATTGCAGTCAGTTTTTTCTTCCTTTTTTTAATACAAGCACCAAGAATGTAAGTAGCCATTTTCTTTTTTAATAGCACTTTATTTTTTATGAACCTGAGGGTAAAAGTTCTTTATTGTCACATTTCTCGGAATTGTGTGCCTCGTTTTATTTAACATTACACAGAAAAGTTCCATGTTTACCACAGCACAGCTCGCTCGGAGCGTTCAATGTCGGTTCTATACTGTAAAACTTTAATAAATGTTAATAAATTTGTTTCAATCACTGAATGAAGCCTGCTATATTTGGGACAAGAGTCGCGACCTTAAATTGCTTGCACAAAACTCTTGATCAGCACTCAACGTGTGCTTATTGTTGTTGTTAATTTAAACCGTTATGCACAGAGAGAGCGTGAGCGCGAGGGCGAGAGAGAGAGAGAGAGAGAGTGCCTGCGAGTGCGAGTGAGCGAGAGTGAGGTCTGCGGTCTTGGCCATTAGTTTATTTACTTGGTTTTGTGTTGGTAATACATTGTCAAATATGTTTAAACTTAAATTAACCCTCTGGGGACCAAAAACGCGCCTGCGCGTTTTGCTCGTTTTTTTTTTTAGCAATGAAAAATAAACACAAAATGCTCTGTTAATTTTGAACTTTCATTTTCGTGTAATACATCAATCGATCCTGTTCAGTTTCTATTTTTTTTCTGTATACTCACAATAAAAATAAAGTGTTTTGCTTTTTGACAAATAAAGAAAAACTAACATGATGCTATTTCTGCCTTCTCTCTGTCAGTAAACTCCCATTTGAAACGCGTTCGAAAATGATCTATAACTCCGCGAAAATTCAGTCAAACAGGGAAACAGACCCACGGGCATAAAGCTTGAGATCGCAGCTTTTAAATGAAGTAATTTATATAAAAAACAAATATTATCAGCTTCTGTAATCTGTATAAAAAGAGAGCGACTCCAGTCGAGCTCATTACGAGCCATTCAAAAGTCATTTGACCACGCCCCGGAGAGCGCGTGCTATTCAAACGCAAATTCTGAGAACCATTTCAGTCTGTGAAACGCCCCCACATCAGCTGTAAACAAAGAGGCATAATATAGCCTAAGTTACCTTATGGAGAAAAGTTTCCGTGCTGATATGAGGAGCAATATGAGGAGCAGATCCCGCTGAGGAGTGAGGTAGGCTAAGTTATCCTTTCTCAAGTGTTAATGTGGAATAACGTTATGGAATAACGTTAGGCCTATGTAAACAAAAAGATGAATCGCGTTTCTATAATATGAATCGCGTTTCTGTGAGATGAATGAAGGGTACATATTTGTAAAGACTGTTTAGCCTAAATATGAATCGCGTTTCTGTGAGATGAATGAAGGGTGCATATTTGTAAAGACTGTTTAGCCTAAATATGAATCGCGTTTCTGTGAGATGAATGAAGGGTACATATTTGTAAAGACTGTTTAGCCTAAATATGAATCGCGTTTCTGTGAGATGAATGAAGGGTACATATTTGTAAAGACTGTTTAGCCTAAATATGAATCGCGCGTCTGTGTGTGAAAGAATAAACTGCTTTGCTAGAGCCTACTGAGATGAGTAAAAATCGACTGAAATATGTTGAAATAAAATGTATTTGTATAAGCAACGTATTAAACTGCAAATTGACATTTATAGGCTATGCCCTAATATTTCATAAAAACAACGTTACAGTCAGGCGAAGTATGAAAGACAATATTTTGTTGACTAGATTTGGGTACAGTTTTTACTGTAGAATATACTGTCACATCAAATAAGCTTTTCTGCTCATATATATAAAATACTATTTTGTCAAAAATAAAGTCATAGACTAAGATGTTCCAATGTTGGCTATATTCAAACTAATGAATACATATGATAAAATGTAGGCCTATAATCTTTTCTTTTTTTTTTTACAAAGAAAGAGTACTTTTTTGCAGAAATATTGCTGAAATTGTAATTATTGTTGTAATTGTAACCTTTTTAATAAAATAGCAAAACATATTTACAAGATAGATGTAAGCAAAATCTTAAATGGTCAATATAAGTCTTCTTCAAAATATATATTTTGTCCTTGCATTGTGGCTCAGTCAGTGTCACACCTGAATGAATGGCTAATTATGCAGAGTCATTATGCAGAGTGGGTGGGACACTGTAATCTAAGGTGTAAACTACTCCTCCCCCTCGCATATTGGCTTTCCAAGCAAAACCTGTTTTACACCATTTAAATCAATGTATTTTTTTTTTGTGAACGATAAAGCAAGACTATTTTCACATAATTTTGAAGCTAGAACTCGAAGAGAAAACATCCATTAGTCAAAAGTCTTGTGGGCACATATTTTGTATGAGTTTTGTGGTCTTATTTCAGCAACTTTCATTTTTATTTTTTTAAATAACCACGCATAAACATTATTCTCTTAAAAATACAAACATCTACATACATGTTGCTCGCATATTATGGTAGGCCTGTTTGTGCTATATAGAGTGAATTTACACCTTTGCCATTAACATGTTTATAAATAACTGAAAAAAGCACAAATGTCAGAGCATGTCAGAACATCTCAAGGGCCCCAAAAACAGCTTGGTCCCCAGAGGGTTAACTACCTATACAAGTAGTTATGTCTCTTTGTATTAATTTGTCCTGTTATTGACGTAACGCGCGTCATTGACAAAATGCGCAACCAGATGTTCGAATAGTTCGAATATTCGTGTGTTTTTTAGAGGGAATATTCGAACGTCATTTTTGAGCAATTTGACAGCCCTAATCAGGACTTCAGACTTCAATGTAATTGGAATTTTTTATTTTGATCTATTCTTTAATATTTTCAACCACTCTTAGTTTCAAGTATTTACTTTTTATCTAGCCTTTGTTGAGAACTGCATTATTATTATTTTGTATTGAACAATGATTCAATTAAAATTGATTGTGAATACAAAACCAACAAAACCTAACAAAACCTTTACCCGTTGTAAAGTTGATGCCTTGTATGACAGTTACAGAGACTCATTGAAATGTTTTGTTTCAGTGTTAAGGCATCAGTTCTGCTTTATTCTTGTGTTCTGTTTCTGTTACTGCTTTGTACAGCACATTGTCTTTCTGTTTTCTTGATGACGGGACTCATAAAATGTTTTGAAATATGAATATATATATATATATATATATATATATATATATATATATATATATATATATATATATATATATATGCACTGTAACTAAATGCATTTAATGATATGTTTACTGCTGAGAAATACAGATGAAGCCACTTAATAATTGGGTAATGTAGTCAAGAATTTCCCTCCGTTATGAAATCACCCATTCATTGCAAAACTTCTGTTATTGCTCTGAGAGATCTCATCATCGCTATGGAAAACCCGTCTTTGCTACACTTTTAAAAACAATAAATTGCAGAATGTAAATTAATTATGATTCTTTTCCATGGAGTGCCAGCCTTTGCACACACACTGGTATTCCTATCACTATGTTGACTTTCCATAGACGTAATTAGGAAAATAGTCGATTTCCGAATGTGAATGAACTGACTCTGAATTTTAGTATTGTTTGTTATATGAGGATCCTTTTTCAAATACAAGGTCAATATTGATTTTCACTAACGACAAAACAACAAATTATCCGTGAATTTATTTTGAACTAAGCTTTAGGAGCTTTCCATCTTTACTCACTGTTTCTTTTTAGTAAACTCTGTGTACACACAAGAGCAGAATGAGTGGTGGCAACTTCCCATGGTACATGTAAAAAAAAAAAAAAAAGTTATACTGGTAATGAGGGACATATGCTTATTTTAATGAACTGAACGTCCCGGGTTACGTATGTAACCCTAGTTCCCCAAAGGGACGGACGCTGCGTGTAATCGCAGTGGGAACACCTCCAGCGTAGTGCGTCTGAAGCATGAATGAAATCAGTCAATGGCGAGATGGAACGTAGTAGGCGAGTAGAAACGCAGCAGCTCGAGTTCTTACCAGAACCAGGAAGTATGACCAAATTAGCCCGGTTTTGTCAAAACTGCACTGGCTCCCTATTAAACATCGCATCAATTTTAAAATATTGCTGATTACTTACAAAGCACTAAATGGTTTAGCTCTGCAGTACTTTAGCGAGCTCTTAACGCATTATAGTCCTTCACGTCTATTGCGATCTCAAAATTCCAGCCAGTTGATAATACCTAGAATATCAAAATCGACTTCTGGCGGTAGATCCTTTTCCTATTTAGCACCAAAACTTTGGAACAATCTTCCTAACATTGTCCGGGAAGCAGACACACTCTGTCAGTTCAAAGCTAGATTAAAGACACATCTCTTTGACATAGCATTCAGATAATACATTATAGACTTCTATAATTCAAGGTCAGCTGGAACCGGGAACACTTCCCATAAATCCTGATGTACTTGTTACATCATGAGAAGAATGGCATCTACGCTAATTTTAGTGTCTTTTTTTATCCCGAGGTCTTCCCGCAGCCAGCCAGATCCAGGCCGTATCCAGATCTGACGAAGGACCTCCGCTTGTACCCAATGACAACGCAGTGCTGAAGTGCCAACTAGTCTCTCCCTATGGAGGATCCCTTTACCACTCTACAGATAAAGCATCGTCGGGAAAAGATATTTGCGTATCTACCCCGAATTGATCAAATAAAATAAAATTAAATTCTTAATCAAAACTATAAGGAAACACCGGTAATTTGTTTAGGCTTGGTTTGTAGGGAATTACAAACCTGCACACATATATTCAAACGCACATAACTATAGAACCAATTCTTAATGCGCATGTGAACACCATCAGCGTTTCTCACAGGATCGCGTTTAAAGTCTGTGTAGAGAGAATGGTGTCGTCTTAGTGGCCCCTAATTTAATAACAAATGATCGTTGCGACGGAAAAGAATTAATCAAAACTAACTTTAGCTGGAAAATAACTTTATTAAAGAACCGCTATAAAGCCGAAACAATATTACCTTAAATTATACGTTTATCTCTGTAAAGCTGCTTTGAAACAATCTACATTGTTAAAAGCGCTATATAAATGAAGATGACTTGACTTGACTTGCGAGTGACGTCACCGACCAGGTAACTATAAAGCACCCCTGAATCACAAGCGTGACAGCTTCTAATGTTACTGAAGCAAGCGATCCAAGGGGATGCCGGGAGCATGGCAGGACACGCAGCGTCCGTCCCTTCGGGGAACTAGGGTTACATACGTAACCCGGGACGTTCCCCTTCAGGGACTACCGCTGCGTGTAATTGCAGTGGGAACGCAATACCCACGTCCCCATACGAGCAAGTCTCCGTAGTGTGTAATCAAGGCGCACAGGCTGACAAAAGAACTTGCGCCCCAGGAGTGGAGCTAAAATTGAGACTATAAAATCTGACGAATGTGTGCGGTGAGGACCAACCTGCCGCATTGCAAATGTCCTGAAGAGAAGCTCCTGAAAGGAGAGCTTTAGAAGCAGCCATACCCCTAGTGGAGTGAGCCCGTACAGCCAAAGGTGACGGCTGACCGGCCGACTCATAAGCAAGTGAGATGGCCTCGACCACCCACTTGCTCATCCTTTGCTTAGATGCAGGGCACCCCTTGTTGGGCGACACAAAACAAACAAACAACTGTTCTGACTTCCTCCACAGGGCAGCTCTGTGTACATAAGCATCTAGAGCCCTAACTGGGCAGAGCAAATTAAGTTTCTCCTGGTCCAACGTCAGAAACGGAGGAGGACAAAAAGCCTGCAGTATGACAGGTCTAACAACAGTAGTTGGAACCTTTGGAACATAACCTGGCCTAGGATAGAGGAAGGCCTTAGCCATGCCAGGTGAGAATTCCAGGCACGAGGGAGTAACCGAGAGTTTTGAGAGTAAGGAACTTCTCGGAAACCTCTTCAAGGGGCTCGAAGGGAGCCAAGGAGAGACCCTCTAAAACAGTGGCCAAGTCCCAGGATGGTACCCTCGTGCGTACTGCTGGCCTCAGCCTCAAGGTGCCACGAAGAAAGCGAGATATAAGTGGGTGTCTCCCAAGAGAAACTCCACTCGAAGGAGCGTGGTAAGCAGCCAGGGCAGCCACGTACACCTTCAGTGTGGAGTGGGATAACCCCGTGGAGAGACGGTCCTGCAGGAACTCCAGCACTGTACCAACCGGACAGTTAACTGGGTCCTGTTGGCGCTCTCCACACCAAGAGGTGAAAAGTTTCCACCTCGCGGCATATAACTTCCTCGTAGCGGGAGCTCTGGATTGGAGAATGGTTTCAACGACCTCAGTGGAGAGACCGGATTCTATGAGCTGAGCCCCCTCAGAGGCCAAGCCCATAGGCAAGGCAAGGCAAGGCAAGTTTATTTATATAGCACATTTCATACACAATGGCAATTCAAAGTGCTTTACATAGAAGAAATTAAAATAATAAAAAGAAATAAGAATAATTAAAACAGTTTAGGAAAATAAAAAATAAAATACAGCACAGTACAGTCGGACGAACATTGGCACAGTGATCATTCATTAAATGCATAGCTAAACAGATGTGTTTTGAGTCTGGATTTGAAATTGACTACTGTAGGAGCACATCTGATCTCCTCTGGAAGCTGGTTCCAGCTGCGGCTGGCATAATAGCTAAAAGCAGACTCGCCATGCTTAGAGTGAACCCTTGGTATTTCTAGCTGATATGATCCTAATGATCTGAGTGATCTGTTGGGTTTATATTCAGTGAGCATATCTGAAATGTATTTAGGTCCTAGGCCATTGAATGATTTATATACCAGTAATAATACTTTAAAATCAATCCTAAAATTAACTGGGAGCCAGTGTAAAGACCTGAGGACTGGTGTGATATGTTCATATTTTCTGGTTCTGCTCAGAATCCTGGCAGCAGCGTTCTGTATGAGCTGCAACTGTCTTATGGTCTTTTTGGGAAGGCCAGTGAGGAGTCCATTACAATAATCCACCCTGCTGGTGATGAAAGCATGCACAAGTTTCTCTAAGTCTAGTCTGGAAACAAAGCATCTTATTCTTGCAATATTTTTCAGATGATAGTATGCTGATTTAGTTATTGCTTTGACATGACTACTGAAACTAAGGTCTGACTCTAGTGTCACACCAAGATTCCTAACTTGATGTTTAGTTGTTTGACCCCTAGAGTGAAGGTATGCGTTCACCTTGAGAACTTCATCTTTGTTTCCAAATGCAATGACTTCAGTTTTGTCTTTGTTTAACTGAAGAAAGTTTTGACACATCCAACTGTTGACTTCATCGATGCATTGGCACAGGGAGTCAATGGGGCTGTAATCGTTAGGCGATAGGGCTAAGTAGAGCTGTGTGTCGTCTGCATAGCTGTGGTAAGAGATCTGGTTCTTTCTCATTATTTGGCTCATTGGGAGCATATACAGGTTGAACAGGAGTGGCGCAAGAATTGAGCCTTGAGGGACTCCGCATGTCATGGATGTCCACTCAGACTTATGGTCTCCTATACTCACATAATAACCTCTCCCATCTAAGTATGACCTGAACCATTTTAGGACTATCCCAGAAAGCCCCACCCAGTTTTCCAGCCTGTCAAGAAGTATGTTGTGATCAACAGTGTCAAATGCAGCACTGAGGTCGAGTAGCACCAGCACTGATAATTTGCCTGAATCAGTATTTAAGCGAATATCGTTTATTATCTTTATGAGCGCTGTCTCTGTGCTGTGGTGCGGTCGGAAACCAGATTGAAAATTGTCAAATTTTCCATTCAAGCTTTAGAATTTGTTTAGCTGATTGAAGACAACTTTCTCAATTATCTTGCCTATGAAAGGAAGATTTGAAATCGGCCTATAGTTGCTTAATATGGTCTTATCCAGATTGCTCTTTTTCAGGAGGGGCTTGACAACTGCAGTTTTCAGGGAGTTTGGAAAACTCCCAGAGAGAAGTGAGGCATTTACCACTTCTAGAAGTTCTGCTTCTAAACTGTTTAACACACTTTTGAAAAATGATGTGGGAAGTGTGTCAAGAGCGCAGGTTGATGTTTTAAGGTGCTGTACGGTTTCTTCCAAAATTTTGCCATCAATTTCTTTGAAATCAGACATAGTAACTACTTTCTCAGGTGGTCTGATCTGACTGACCCCAGTGCAACTCAAGGATGTGCTGATCACCTTTCTGATATTATTGATTTTCTCAGAGAAGAAAGCAGCAAACTCACTGCACTTGCTGTCTGAGAGCATTTCACTGGAAATCTGGCTTGGGGGGTTTGTCAGTCTCTCTACAGTAGCAAAAAGAGTGTGTGTGTTGTTTAAATTACTGTTTATAATATTTGAGAAGAAAGTCTGTCTAGCTTTGCCTAGCTCCATATTGAAAGCATGGATGCTGTCTTTGTAGATGTTATAATGGACTACAAGTTTTGTCTTCAGCCACATACGCTCTGCTCTTCTGCATTGTCTTTTCATATTTTGCACTGTTGTTGAGTTGTTGATAGTCTCCATAGCTCTGGGCGGGGGTGAAGTATCGACCCACTCGCCTGAGAGAGTAGGGTCCCTCCTGATCGGAATCTCCAAGGGAGAGCCGTCGAGGAGGGACACAAGGTCCGAAAACCATACTCGGGCCGGCCAGAACGGGGCTATCAGGAGTAGGCTGACTCCGTCCCGGCGAACCCTTTCCAGAACTCCTGGGAGCAGAGCAATCGGGGGAAAAACATACAGGCGAGGCCGAGGCGTACCATAGCGTCCAACCCCAGTGGGGTTGGATGGTTGAGAGAGAACCACAGTGGACAATGTGATGTCTCCCTGGAAGCAAATAAGTCTACCTAGGCACGACCGAAATGTTCCCAAAGGAGCTCCACCACCTCGGGGTGAAGTCTCCATTCCCCGGGCCTCGGCCCCTGCCTCGACAGGATGTCTGCCCCCCGATTCAGATACCCTGGGAGATAAATCGCTCTGAAAGACAGAAGTTTCCCCTGGGACCATAGTTGTGACATAGGGACAGTTTATGTGCCACGAGAGATGATGGTCCTGCCACAAACCCTGAGCTGGGCGACCACTCATGATTGCCCCCCAACCTGTGAGAGAGGCATCTGTTGTTAGCGTTACGCGACGACAAGGAGCTCCCAACACAGGACCTTGGGAAAGAAACCAAGGATCTTTCCACATAACCAGGGTGCGAAGACACCGTCGCAAACTCATGATCGTGCGGAGCGGATTTCCCCTTGGGGAGAATCCCTTGGTTCTGAGCCACCACTGAAGCGGTCTCATGTGCAATAGGCCAAAAAGGAATAACGTTGGGCGCTGCTGCCATGAGACCTAACAGTCTCTGGAACTGTTTCACAGTGAGTAACTGGCCTAGCTTGATCTGATTTACTGTAGCGAGAATCGAAGCAATACGAGCAGGGGAAAGTTGTGCCTGCATCGTCGTCGAATCCCACACCACACCGAGAAAAGTGGATCTCTGTACTGGAGAAAGCACACTCTTCTTGGCGTTGAGCCTCAACCCCAATTTCTTGATGTGAGCGAGAACGACATCTCAATGCCGAACCGCCTGAGACTGCGATTGAGCTAAAATCAACCAATCGTCGATGTAATTTAGAATGCGGATGCCCTGTAAGCGCAGAGGAGCTAGAGCCGCATCCATACATTTCGTGAACATTCGGGGTAACAGTGCTAGGCCGAACGGAAGAACCCGATATTGGTAGGCTTCGCCCCCGAAAGCGAACCTTAGGAACTTCCGATGTTGAGGAAGAATAGACACATGGAAGTAGGCGTCCTTCAGATCTATCGTGACGAACCAGTCCTCGGACCTGATTTGTGACACGATCTGTTTGAGAGTGAGCATCTTGAACTTGAGCTTCCCTACAGTGCGATTTAAAAGACGCAGATCTAAAATCTGATGCAACCCCCCGTCTTTCTTTGGAACAATGAAGTACCGGCTGTAATAACCTGACTCCCTGCTGGGAGGAGGAACCCGCTCTATAGCTCCTTTTTGCAGAAGAGTCATAACCTCCTGTTCCATCACCAGAGCCTGCTCGGGGCCCACCACAGTGGGAAGGACCCCTCTGAACTGAGGCGGACGTTCGATTGTGTGCAGGACCCACTGAGACACATTGGGAAGATTCACGACGTTCTGTTTCTTCTGCGCTCTCTGCTTTGATGAGCTACTCGGCGGCTGGGACTGCCCTCGCTCAGCAGTCCCAGAAACTTTTATTTTGAAGGGGATAAATTTATGAAATGCAGCTGCCTGCTTCTTTTCTTCCTGAAACCTCTCAGTGACAGAATGTAGCGCATGTCAATCTCTTTTGCGCAAGTGAGCGTGGTCAAATTAAAAATAATTAGGAAACTTTTGAGAAGCTGGACGTCTTGTTGGTTTTATACAAATTACTTAAACAGAGAATATTTGTTTTCAGTTTGAATCCGATCATTTAAAAGTACACACTTAAATGTTTATAAAGGTATATGGCTCATAAATGTGTGACAAGTATTCGCTGTAATTCGCCGGCGCGTTTGCCGACCTCAGAGGGTTAAAGATCATTTTAGAGGTCAGATGGTTGGCTTGATGCACAGGATCATCGATGCTGCGTGTGATATGAAAAACGATTGTGTTCGGGATACCAAACGTGTAACAAATCTCAATGAAATGGATGTCGTAAGAGGCCTGACAAATTAATGAACAGATTAGTTACCCCCATGTTTTTTAACAGCAAAGAGCCGATCGGCGTAATCCTCAGAAAAGTTCTGGATATGTTTTTTTGAACATGTATTTATTGAGTTTAACAGTTTACAAAAACATATAACAGTCAAACTATAAAATAATCCACTCCCCCCACCCCAAACGAGAAAAAAAAAAAAAAAAAAAAAACACTGGGTAACGACATTATATAATCATACACAGCTTAGGAGGTATCAACAGTTAGGGACATATCACCTTCAGGTTTCCAGAGTATCCTCGACTTCACAGTTCTCCAAGAATGCAAGAAAGGGATTCCAAATCTCTCTGAATTCGGCTGATTTCTTTTTCACTGTGTATGTTAACTTTTCAAGGATGAGGCATGATGATAGTTCTTTCAGCCAGCGACCAACAGAAGGGCTCTTGACATCTTTCCAACAGAGAGAAATCAAACGTCTAGCTTGTACTAAACATAAGTCTGTAATTTTCTTCTCTTTGCGGTTTAACATACAGTCCTTTGGATACAAATTAAGAATACAAAGTGCAGGATTGTCAGGCACTGGATTTAAAGTCATCTTAGAAATACATTTTATAACTTCATTCCAGAACTTTCGTATCTCTGAGCAGTCCCACAGACAATGAAATAAGGTGCCCTTTTCGACATTACATTTAACACAGGTATCAGGAATATTAGGATTCATCTTATTCAGTCTTTCGGGAGTAACATAAGTCCTCATAATCCAATTATATTGAATCAGTTTAACTGGATATGTTTTGTGTATATAGAGACGAGTTCGGAGTCATCGAAATACTCTGTATGTGTACATTTGTAGATCTCTGAGTGTCACAGGTGTCAAAAAATAAAAAAACTGACATTGGTGAAATAGTTGAAAGTCTGGTCAGCTTTACCCTAGAGCAAAACATGATAGCCTGCCAATCATAATTAATTAAAAAACCATCAATCATTTTGACACAAGCTGAATCTTAATACTACTAATAAAACAATCAGGGCGCGCTTTCATGGTCTCTGTGAACTGGAGCGAGTCTCAAAAATAAACAGAAACACAGCCTAGGCTATAGGCTACTAGAAATATATCTATATAAAGCTTGATATTTCAAGCACATAATGTTGTAAGTACATAATGTTAGATGTTCTGTTTTGACTACTTTTTGAATTTTGTATTATAATATAATGTATAAAGATATATTAACAACAAAATCGTATATATTATATAAAACATATAAAATACATATATCTAAAAAAGGGCCTCATTGATTAACTTTGCCTGGGGCCCCCACTCGCTCTATTGGTCTCTTGTGTTACTGAGCACATGCTGTGTATAATGGATCCATGTTTTGTGTGTGTGTGTTTTAATCAATGTAAAATTAAGTTAAATGCTGGTTTAAACAAAGTGCATTTAGTCAATATGTTGTTTATTAAATGTCTATGTTGAAAGAGAAGGGCAATATTTGAGCTAAAGCCCAGTATGAATAATTCGTTTATAAAGGTATGTATGTGTAATATGTGAGTATTTTCATTTTATATACATTTTTTTTTTTCAGCTCAGACTGGAAACCTGTACATTCTTCTATCCTGCTTCCATTACAAATCTGCAGGGACCAATCACAAACTGGCTCATCCACTTGGCGCGCTATTGGAGGGTTTCATCCAATCCAATTCCTTTTAAGATATTTGAAATTTCACTGAAAATTAATGTGTATAACCTGTGTGTGAAAATCCCGTACACGTCCATACACTTGAGATGCACAGAGATGATCAGATACAGGACATTTCTGATTACACACACTAGATGTGTTCAGAGATTTCAAGTTTACCAGCAATTGCTGATGATGTAATGTTTAAATCCTGGTAAGCATGAGGCCAAGAAACTAAGCATTGTCAGTTCTTAAAGATTTATTAAAATCCTAAAGCAATCCAACAGTGCCAGATGTTACATAATGGTCAGCATGTACAACACACTTCACCCTTTTATAGGTGACAACATGTGGACTACAGCGCCATCTCCTGACTAATACACAAACACTACATTTCCCCATTACTTAAAACTGGTCATTGATATTGTTGGATCTGACATTTTGAACACTACAAACGCCTTCACAGCACTGAGTCTGCTCTTCTAAAAGTCCTCTATGATATCCACATGACTACTGATGCTGGGGACACTGTAGCCCTAATGCTACTAGATCTGAGCTCAGCATTTGATTTCATTGATCATAAGATCCTTTTATCTCGACTGGCACTCAAACATCCTCAGCGACCCACCTCACCTGTGGTGTGCCCCAGGGATCGGTTCTGGCACCTCTACTGTTCTCTCTGTATATGTTACCCCGGGGAACTATCATGAGTAGATTTGGTGTGTCTTACCACTGCTACGCGGATGACATCCAAATCTACATACCCATAAAACACAAAGATAGCCAAGCATTTGAGAGATTAGATGCATGTCTTCATCAACTTAAACTGTGACTTACAAATAATTTCATGCTATTGAACGATGATAAAACCCAAATCATTCTATTTGGTTCAAATGAGTTCTCCAACAGTAACTGTACTGACCTAGGGACTCACACCACACCTCACAACCAATGTAAAAAAATTGGGGTTTTATCTTGATAGCAGTCTTAAAATAAACAAACAAATGAACAGCACAGTTAGCGCTAGTTTTATCACCTTCGCCGGCTAGCCAAAGTTAAATCATTTTTAAGTAGAGACAGCTTCGAGACAGTCATTCATGCTTTCATTTCCACACGACTGGACTACTGTAACTCACTATATGTCGGGCTTCCTCTGTCTGCAATCTCTCGTATTCAAATGGTCCAAAACGCAGCTGCCCGTTTGCTCACCGGCAGCCGTAAACGTGGTCATATTACAACAATTATGCGCTCCCTACACTGGCTGCCAGTTCGATATCGAATTGTAAAATCTTAACTTTCACCTACAAAGCTCGTTGTAATCAAGCCCCTAAATATCTCTCTGATTTAATTGTCAATCACAACCCACCCAGATCACTCAGGTCAAGAGATCAACATCTTCTGTCTGTCCCTCGATCTCACTTACGATGCAGAGGTGATCGAGCTTTTGCAGTGGCTGGCCCTCAGTTGTGGAATAACCTCCCACTATATGTTAGAACTGCGTCTACACTATTTAAATCTTTGCTTAAAACTCATCTTTTCTCTTGTGCTTTTAATTCTTAGTAATTCTACTGCGTTTCTTGTATTTATTTTTACTTTTATTTTCATTTTTCTAGTCATTTTTGCCTTTTCTGTTTGTTTGTTTTCATGAACTGCACTTTGGAAAACCAAGGGTGATTTTAAATGTGCTTTATACATAAAATTTGATATGATTTGATATAAATCATGGTTTTATCATCTGCAGTGCTTTTAAAACATTTTCAGCTTTTTTTTTTCTCACTTTGTTACAAGATTTATTTATAATTTAAAGGTGCATTGCGCAAGTCTCTGAGTTTTTGCAGAACTATGCCCCCTTCTGGCAACACGCGAAACTGCAACCAGAGTTGTGCACGCGGTTATGTGGAGTTTGCGTTGGGGTTTGGGATGAACTAGAAGGCGGTCTCTTTGAATCCATCTTCTACTTTTGCAAAAGTCACTTGAGTTGTCTTCGCTGATGCGGATAATGGCGGCGAATACACAAACCTGCCAGACATAGCCAGATGAGCGTGAACGCGCATGACGTCATGCCCAGTCGATTCCGTCCCGAATCCCTCTTATTTATTTTACTGTACAGGATTATAGAGGCAATCGCAGTGATCATAGAAGGGCTCATTCAGCCCATCAGGCAATTGTTTAAGCATGTATGGGTTAGAAAAACGGGTATTTTTAACATGAAATGTTGCGCAATGCACCTTTAAAGTATTTTTAAAAAAATAATAATTGTATTTGATAAGAGTTTATTTTTTTTGATCATTACTTTCTAATATGAAAAAAAAAAAAAAAAAAAGCACATCAAATTGCATTTGTACAAAATACAACAATAGTACACACAACACTGTCATTATTAACAGGAGCGCTAGAGGGCGCTTGACTTTAAAACGTAACTATAGGTGGTAATAAGCTGTTATTACTGTAATAAGCACATACGACCTTCTCTATTAATCACTTTCACCCTCTTTTATCCAGTCTAAAGAACTCTGTTCAACAAAAGCACTGCCCACTTACAAGATTATGAAACAACACAACTTCCAAGAAATCATGTATTTATTTATTTATTTATTTATTTATTTATGTGTGGATATATGTTAATGTATCAAGCCTTTTAAAACCATCTAACACACATGCTGGTGCTGTCCCGCTTGTTGCAGAAATGATCTGTTTAGTGGTGAGACTGCAGTGAAAAGCAAACCCACTTGTCTTTGAAGTACTTTATTCTTGCAAGAAGGCCTTAGTACAGTTAATTCCCTTATAAGGTAATGCTTGGGACTTTCATTAACGTAAGCTTGTGAAAGCACATATTCAGATTATCTACAGATCGTATCACCCTTGTCTTATGCAGCACACAAACCAAAAGCTCTATATGGAAAGTTCCCCTGTTCCCTTTGACCCTCTTCGGCTTCAGACCTTTTCTATCTTTGAAGCAAGAGATGTTCCAAGCTCTCTTCAAAACACATGTGGTTTTAACACCCTGAAACATGTCATGTACCTATAGCTACACACATACACTCCCTTCCTATGACCCTTAAGTTTGCAGGCCAAGCTCAAAATAGGCTTTAGGTTGAGCTCGCCCTGCAAATTCAACACATCTTGATTTTATTTAATTTTCAACCAGCTACTTTTCACATATTCTTTTATTTCGAGAACAACTATTGCAACTATTAACCAATTGTAGCATCTATACATCTGTAGAGGAAAGTTGAGTGTCACTCAGAGTCAAGACCATTCAAGACCACAGAGCAAAATCCTCAGTGTTAAAGTACACAGTTCAGAGTCTATATGAGCCCAATCTACAGAGAGGACAAAGTTACACTGGTATAGTGTCACTATATAGCAACGGATTTAAACAGTCAGTTGGTCAGATGAGAGGAAGTTAATAACCACAGGAGGAGCTGATGATGTTTAAAGGAGGAGCTGTAACTATATATAATGAAGAGGAAGACTGACAGAAACAGAAAATGGCTGATAAGTGTGATCTGTGTCTGCTGGGACTGATCATTCTCTCTTCACTTCTCACAGGTAAAGAAATCTGTATTTTCTCTAAAGACATTTAGTGGAATTAGTCTGGAAAGAGTTCATTTGAACATGCTCAGTTTATTCTTGCACACATTCACGTTGTGATCTCAGAGTTGTGTATTGATACACACAGATCATACTGTATTATTCCTGATACTGGACATAGTGTCACTCAAACATCTGATGATGAAGAATTATCTTCATATTAAGAGTGTGTCAGTGATTTGAACAGCTCTCTGATAAAGACTAATAGTTTATTCTGGAGAGTGTGTTGTTTGCTTTAAGTCAGGAAAAATACTATGATTTAAAACTTCTGCTTTTTATTCTGTGTTTCATTTATTAATATATATCATAATGATCAATGGGATATACTGTGTTTCAGGAACCAGTGGAGCTCATGTGTTCATTAGTTCTGGTGAAAATGTCTCTCTGTCCTGTAATAAAACTCTTTCTGACTGCAAATCAACTACATGGATGTACTTTAACAGATTCAGACATTCAGCAGCAGTTGAACTGATTACTGAAGGGATAAAGAATAAAGACACAAAGAGACATGAGAGACTGAGTCTGGAGTCTGACTGCTCTCTGAACATCAAGAACGTCACAGAATTAGAAGATTATGGATTATACACCTGCGAACAATATGTGAATGACAGACGACAAGGACCTGGTGCTTTTGTTTCTTTGCATGTTCTTCATGGTAAGTTTATGATTATGTGGTCAATTTAAAAAGGGCAGATTCTCCCTTTAAACTCAGATGATGATTGAAGAGTCTGTGATTTGTGTCTTGTGTTCAGTTTCAGTGTCTCCATCATCATCTTCTTCATCATCTTCATCCTCACAGACTGCGACCAGTCCAGGCCGCTCTGTGACTCTCTCCTGTCAGTTGTATTCATTTGCTGGATTCTCCTGTGAGTCTCTCCGTTCTGAGGGATATGAGCTGTTGTGGGTGAATCAGGCTGGTGTTGATCTGAAGACAGACACCAGATATCAGATATTATTCTCATCAGATCGCTGTATCATCACTCTGACTACAACACTCCTGAATGAAGATGACAATAGAGAGTGGAGATGTCAGCTTACTCGCAGAGATCAACTCGAGACCTCAGTCAGATACACTGTCAAGTATTCAGGTGAGAAAACACTCTTTTCTGACAGATTTGTGAAAACTTCCACAGATTGGCTCTACTCTTTCTGATGGCTTCATAAGTTTTGGAGTTGTAAAATATTAGTGGTCAAAGTCATAAACTGCATAACAATCCCTATAATTCTCAATATTGGCCTCCTACATGGGTCATACATGATATATTGCATAAATCAGACGAGTGTATTAAAGCCTAGTATGACCCATGTAGGAGGTCGGCTTTAGGAATTATAAGGCTTATGTCCTTCATTCAAGCTGAAGGTTTATTTGCAGAAGCTCAACTGTGTTTCACTCTCATATAAACCAGGAATAAATTATACAGTAACACAGTAATACAGTTATACAGTAATACAGTGCAGTCTCTTCTCAACTACTGCCACTGTAAACTGTGATGATGGAACTGTTGGCAACTTTTTATTCCTTCATCGAAGCAAAAACTAGGAGATGTTGGGATATCGTTCAAGCAGAAGTTCTTTTTTATTGAGCGTGGCTGCAGTCCAACAATCTAACTAATGTAACTTTACATGGTATCTTATAGGCAATTCAGTGGGCTGTCCTTAAAGGTGCTGACCTTACACACAGCCTTAGAGATGACCACTAAAACTAATCATCTAAAGACAATAGAGGCAATTACCCCCAACTGACTTCCCAAAATGGTATAAACAACAAATGGTCACGAGAACTAAGACTATGTAACATTCACACATAGTTCAACTCTCAGTAGGAAGATCAAAGACTAACAAAACCCCTTTCAAGGAAACTATGTTAAATCTAATCAGTAAATGGATGCCCTCATGTTCACCTTGAATGCCCAATACAGTATAGTTCACCTTAGTTTTTTATGTGATGTTATGTAAGGAAGTAGGATCAGCAGATCTAAAACATATTCTTAAATTTGTAATCCTACAGTCCCCTCTTTGAGAGTTCTAATAACTCAGATTACAAATTTAAACACTTAAAAGTTCATTCTTGTAACTTGTGATTGTTACAGTTACATAGCACATGTTCTGTGTTGATTTTCTGTAATTGCATGTTGACACAGAAACAAACATGCAATTAGGGTCCGTGAAGTCCTTACGGGTAATAGTCTTTTCTGGTTGGAACTGTTATTTCCTTGTGCTGGACGTGAGTCATTTGTTGAATGAAACACTTGATACTGTGGACACATAGATAGTATGCCAGTAGAAGAAACAACAGCAGAAATGCTATTTCCTTGATCCACAGCCAGGGTTTACCTAACAAGTTTCCGAACCATGAAGAGTTATCTTCAGTCATCTGGTGTAGTTTTGTTGAAAGATCAAGAATATCTTGTTGGATTTTGTTCAAGTTCTCTGATGGATGACTGAAGTTCCCGTAGGTGAGTCTCTGCATTGTGTATTTTTATTTTTTTTTGTAATAGTTCGTTCAGCAGTGGGTCTAGTTGTCTTCTTGAGGTTGTGGCTTCATATGCAGGTGAGACGGTCGTTGCATATGGATCTCAGGACAGCTATCAAGTGGTATCTGCACAGAGGAAGAAAGAAAACAAAAGACAACAGAGCAGTATTTGTTCAAACACTAGGGTTGTATCGGTTTCAGAGTCTGCTGTTGTTGTTTCATTCTTTCCCTATTTTTTTATTGATTTGACACCTATGGACCAGTGAGGTGGAGATAAGAGGGGAAATGAGGAAATCTTCACCACAAGGTTTTGCCCCCGAGGCCTGTTGCACTTCGGTTCTTCCATGGGCTCCGCACTGGTCTGTGTGTCCTATTCTGTCCCTGTTGTGTGCACACTGTACAGTGTGTGAGGAAATTTGCACATTTCCATTCTCCAGTGAAACATCAGTCATAATAGACATCATAATACAGGATTGGTGTCTGACTGGACTATTCTGTTGTATAACATTTAAGGCTGTGATTCTAGTTAACCAGGGTCCCCCAAAGGAAGGCAGAGACCTTCACTTTACTTTTGTTCTATTAAACAAAAATCAGTCTTTCATCTTTGTTGTTGTTTCTGGGGAAATTAAGCACTCACAGCCTAAATGGTTAACACATTATCAAGTTGCCCCACGAGTTTAATGATGGGGGGAGGGGCTGCTTCAGAGTAGCAAGCAGGCTAAGCAAAAGCTGAGTAACCTTGTTAACTTCTTTAAAGTTCTTTTTGTTTTTCCTACACTCTTTCATCCAATGGCCAGGTTTACCACAGTAATTACAGCTGCCCTCTCTCTTAGGACGTTTGCGTTTCTGTTCATTCTCTGTGTTGACTATAAAGGATGCTGCTGCAATTTTTACTCTTGCCTTGACATCAGAGTCTCTTTTCCAAGTAGCTAACCTGTCCAAGTTGTTTTGCAGGGTTCTACTGGACCATGTTAATTCTAAGTAAGGCAATGCATTTTTATGTTCTGACAGAAGACCATGAAACCAAGTGCGAACTAGAAGACCATTATCATCTAGCACCTTCTCTGAAGTGTCAGCAATCCCGCTGTAAGCTGCAGCGGTCTGGCAAAATCTTTCTGTGTACTCACAAACAGTTTCACCCTTCTTCTGTACAGAACTAGTGACCTTCGACCAGTCCACTTTTGGTCCAACAATATTCTTTAACACTTTCAGAACTCCCTCTCTCAATTCATCTTTTCTGACATTTTGAAACTCAGAATTGTTTACATCATTTTCAAAATCATTGAATTCTGACTCAGTCAATATCTGTGATATTAGCTGGGTGATTTCAGCTAGAGACATATCATAAAGCCGCATCTTTTTGGACAACTCTCTCCTAAACTCAGAAAAATGTCTTTGCACTGATGGCAAACTTTCAACAAGTCTCTCAATATCTTTAGGACCTAAAAATGTTTTGACTGCTTGTAGCTGCAGTATGGGGGTTGCAGATGGAACTGTCTCAACACCTTTTCCCCTACTCTGAGCCTTTTGTCTTGCTCCACACACTTCAACTGCATTTACATCTTTCATCAATCCAGCATTGACATTGTCCTCTATTCTATCAAAAGACTAAATCAGGATGGCTTTCATCTGACTGTTGGTTTTCTGAGTCACATTTGGATGAGGCCTTATGGCCCACCTTTTTCTTGAGACAGTACACTTGAGTGTGCAACTGTTTGTTCTGTTCTTTTAACTTAGCAATACACTGAGCTTGTTCTTGTGCAATGGATAAGCTAAATTATCTGTGACAACAGATAATGGCTTTCACATTGTTCTTGCGAATACTTGCTCCTAGTATCTTTTTACAATCTTCAATTGACCATACTTTTTCTGGGTGAATGCCAAATTTCTTTGTTAAATTCAATCTGACTGACTCAGTCACTATAGAGTCCATGTGCTGTCCTAACAATGACTTGAACTCACTGTCTGTCCATAAAGGAGTCGCAAGACCACCCTTTTCAGTTGTGGGGATTAGTCTAGCATTCCTTCTAACCATTTTGAGAGTTTCTTTGTTACCACACAAACAAACACTAAAAACTGATAAACAGAAGGTACACTTGTAAACTTTCCAATTTACCAACACTTCACACTTAACTTCCCTGCTGACAAGAACAGAGGATAAACAAAAATATTAGCAATTTACGCTAATCTTCCCTGCCTGAAACAGAGGATAAACCAAAATATTAGCACATGATGCTAATCTTCCCTTTAACGCAGAGGATAAATCTTTTCTAGCAAGAGGATAAAACAATATTAACATGTAATGCTAATCTTCCCTGCCTGGCAGAGGATATCTTTCATCTCTAAAAGCAAACTTTTAGAGAATAACTTAGTTAACAAAACCCTGCAGCTGTTTGTTAACTTCTTCTCTGTCGGCGCAGAGGAAAACAAATTTGTTCTGGTTTGCAACGGTTCTTTGAATGGAGTGAAAATCACCAAATCTTTTGTGGTTGTCTTGAAGTTTCAAGATTCAGTCTGGAACTCAGTCAGAAAAGTTCATTCTTTGTTTCTTGAAGATTCCATCCTGAAAAGTTCAGTCTTTGAGATTCTTTGTGCATGAAGTTTCAAGATTCAGTCCTGAAAAGGTCATTCTTTGTTGAGTTTCCTTTTTTTCTCCATCCGGTCACACGGCATAAAATTGTTGGAAACTTTTTATTCCTTCATCGAAGCAAAAACTAGGAGATGTTGGGATATCGTTCAAGCAGAAGTTCTTTTTTATTGAGCGTGGCTGCAGTCCAACAATCTAACTAATGTAACTTTACATGGTATCTTATAGGCAATTCAGTGGGCTGTCCTTAAAGGTGCTGACCTTACACACAGCCTTAGAGATGACCACTAAAACTAATCATCTAAAGACAATAGAGGCAATTACCCCCAACTGACTTCCCAAAATGGTATAAACAACAAATGGTCACGAGAACTAACATTCACACATAGTTCAACTCTCAGTAGGAAGATCAAAGACAAACAAAACCCCTTCAAAGGAAACTGTTAAATCTAATCAGTAAATGGATGCCCTCATGTTCACCTTGAATGCCCAATACAGTATAGTTCACCTTAGTTTTTATGTGATGTTATGTAAGGAAGTAGGATCAGCAGATCTTAAACATATTCTTAAATTTGTAATCCTACAGAACACAAACTGCATGTCATGATCGATATGAAAATATGATGTTAATGTCCTACAGGTGATGCGTCTGAACATTCATCTTCTGCAGCTCCAGTCGCTTCACCAACACTGATTCCAGTCAGAAGCTCAAACTCTGAGAAGACATCAAGCCGAACTACAGCAGCAGCTCCTACACAAGGTTCATGATCACATGATCACTGTGTAAATAGATTTATTTTTGATCAATGGCGATAGTCATTCTCCTCCTGACAGCTTGAGAGTGAAGTAAGAAGATAATAGATGACAGACTCGTGCACATATTCATCATTTCTGTGATGTGAAGCTCCAGTATTATGTGATGATGATGTTGTGTATATGTGGCATTATGTGTTGAACTGAACTAACAGACGTGATCCACAGATCCAGCTGATACAGCATCAGAAACTGGAGTCAGTGTGACTGCTGTATCATTATACAGAGGTACGACACGTTCATTTATACTGACAGCTTTATAACATTAAACTATCAGTCAGTCTGTAAATGCTTCATCAATAACTGTTGATAGTCAAGTCAAGTCATCTTCATTTATATAGCGCTTGTGTAGATTGTGTAGAAACAATGTAGATTGTTTCAAAGCAGCTTTACAGAGATAAACATATAATTTAAGGTAACAGAGATTGTTTTGGCTTTATAGCGGCTCTTTAATAGTTATTTTCCAGCTAAAGTTAGTTATGATTGATTCGCTTCCGTCGCAACGATCATTTGTTAATTAACTAGGGGCCACTAAGACGACACCATTCTCTCTACACAGACTTTAAATGCGAACCTGTGATAAACGCTGATGACGTTCACATGCGCATTAAGAATTGGTTCTATAGTTATGTGCATTTGAATATATGTACGCAGGTTTGTAATTCACTACAAACCAAGCCTAAACAAAGTACTGGTCTTTTCTTATAAATTCTGATACAGAATTAAAAAAAAAATTGTCACTTCGGGGTAGGTACGCGAAATGAATTTTCCCAACAACGCTTTATCTGTAGAGTGGTAAAGGGATCCTCCATAGGGAGAGACTAGTTGGCACTTCAGCACTGCATTGACATCGGGTCCAGGCGAAGGTCCTTCGTCAGATCTGGATACGGCCTGGATCCGGCAGGCTGCGGGATAACCTCAGGATAAACAAAGACACTAAAATTAGCGTAGATGCCATTCTTCTTATGATGTAACGAGTTCATCAGGATTTATGGGAAGTGTTCCCGGTTCCGGCTGACCTAATCTATGCAGCCTAACACTGAATTAAAGAAATCTATAATGTATTATGTGAATGCTAGGTCAAAGAGATGTGTCTTTAATCTAGCTCTGAACTGACAGAGTGTGTCTGCTTCCCGGACAATGTTAGGAAGACTGTTCCAAAGATTTGGTGCTAAATAGGAAAAGGATCTACCGCCAGCAGTCGATTTTGATATTCTAGGTATTATTAACTGGCCGGAACTTTGAGATCGCAATAGACGAGAAGGACTATAATGCATTAAGAGCTCGCTCAAGTACTGCAGAGCAGCCTTGAGGTCATGAACGCATGAACTAATTGTTCCGCATTTGTCAATGAGAGCATATGGCGTAATTTAGATATATTTTTTAAGATGGAAAAATGCGGTTTTACAGATACTAGACACGTGACTTTCAAATGAAAGATTGGTATCAAAGAGCACACCCAGGTTCCTAACTGACGACGTAGACTTAACAGAGCAGCCATCAAGTGTTAGACAGTATTCTAGATTAATACGTGTGGGAGTTTTTTGTCCAATAATTAGAATCTCTGTTTTTCCAGAATTTGTAGGAAGGAAATTACTAGTCATCCAATTTTTTATATCAGTTATGCATTCCGTCAATTTTGTGAATTGGTAAGTTTCGTTAGGTTTTGAAGAAATATAGAGCTGAGTATCGTCGACATAACAGTGAAAGCTAATTTCATGTTTCCTAATGACATCTCCTAATGGTAGCATGTACAGAGTGAACAGCAACGGTCCTAGTACTGAGCCTTGTGGTACGCCATACTGAACTTGTGATCGATAAGACATCTCTTCGTTTAATGCTACAAACTGATAACGGTCAGATAAGTATGATCTAAACCATGCTAGTGCAATTCCACTAATGCCAACATAATTTTCTAGTCTATTTAAAAGAATGTTGTGGTCAATGGTCAAATGGTGTCAAATGCAGCAGTTGTAGAATAGTTGAATACCCTTGACTTCAGTCATGTACAGTTTCTCTTCTTCCTCTCATGTTTCCTGCAGTGATTGTGATTATTGTTGAGATGGCTGTGTTTGCTGCTCCTACTGTGATTCTTCTTCAGATCATCTGTGCAAGAAGAGCTGGTGAGTTTTGAGCCGCACACAATCTGATGATTCACACTCATCTAATCTGGAACAATCTGCAATCATGATAAAAACACATACGAGAGGTCAGTCAATGCTTTTATTTTGCAGGGAGGAAGGACTCGAAGCACCCAGAGGAAATAGAGATGCCCACAATATTAGAATAAAATACTGATGAGTTTAGAGCCAATCTGCAGCAATATTTACAATAGCAAAAACTTACAGAGGATTGTTCATTGTTTTATTTTCTTCTCAAAAAACAGAGAAATACTCTGAGTACTTATAGTGACATAATCATGTTTAGATTAAAATGTTTTTTTTACAAATAAAAAGCCAGATTTATTTTCATTTATATGGGTTTTATGGATATATTTGCCTACAGTGTTGAAAGTCATTCTCTTGTGCTTCATATGTAAACTGCTTTAAATATAATATTAATACAGTAATGGACAGACTCAGACTGTGATGGAGATGATTTGAGGATTCTTGGATCTTGTCTGTTCATTCCTGTTTTTAGCATCTTTTTTTATTTTAAATGATTGCTATAATTTTCTTAATGTTTAAGATGTTTGTTCCCCTTCATAAGCTCGTAATGTATCGTAATATAGAATAGTAAGGGTGAGTATTAATGGGTCGAGTTTTGATGAAATATATGCGTTTTCAGCCGTTTCTTGAAGATGGCTAAAGCCTCATCAGCTCAGGTTGAGTTCGGCAGGTCGTTCCTCCAGCAGGAACAGTCCAGGTGAAGGTCTGTGAAAGTGATTCTGTGTCTCTTTGAGATGATGCACCACAAGACACCGTTCACTTGCAGAACACAAGCTTCTGGAGACACATCGGTCTGGAGTAGTGAGTTTAGGTGTAGAGGAGCAGAGCCAGTGGTTGTTCTGTAGGAAAACATCAGGGCCTTGAATCTGGTGCGAGCGGCTGTTGGAAACCAGTGCAGGTTTATGAGGAGAGGAGTGACGTGCGTCTCTTCGGCTCGATAAACACACTCTTGCTGCAGCATCTGGATCAGTTGCAGAGGTTTGACAGTGATGCTGGAAGGAGAGAGCATTACAATAGTCCAGTCTGGAGAGAACAAGCGCTTGGGCAAGGAGTTGTGAAGCTCCGATAGGAAGGGCCTGATCCTCCTAATGTTGTATAAGGCTAATCTGCAGTTCTAGCACTGTGGTCTGTGAAGTTCAACTGATCATCAATAGCTGAGTGGAGAAGTTGTGATGAAGTGTTGGGTTGGCCGACACCATGAGCAGTTCTGTCTCAGCAAGGTTTAGTTGAAGGTCCTTCATCCAGCAAGAAATGTCTGTTAGGCGAGCAGTGAAAGAAGAAATTCGATTTCTGATTGGCTACAGCAGTCAGATGACATCACAGGTGCCCTGATAGGCTGTAAAACATCATCAGCTCTTTTGACTTCAGAAAGCTGTTTGTCTGTAAAAGTGTCACACAGATGGCTAGTTGGGTTAAAAAGTGCATCACGTCATGGAAATGCTCCACTACACCTGATGATGTGTGATCTGTTTTGGAGCAAAGCACGCTGGGTTAACTCTCGAGGGTCTGGCTGTACTCAATGCGATCGATTCACAGTGAAGAAGCTCCGCTCCCGCCTGGCACTCTTTAAGAGGCATTTACACATAGCGGTCCAGTCCCACAGCTTTGTTTATGAGGCTCACAGGTGGAGCTGGCGGAGGAGTTTGAGTCGGATCTCTGCCTTTATCAAAACTCAGCTAGTTCCTCATGCCCAAACCAGAAGCATCGGCAGGCCCATCAGATCCGGCAGAGAGCATGTTGTTGGCCCGGTCTATCTCTGAGGAGAGTTGAGATGGATGTTTTATGTAAGCCTGTCTCCTCCCTCTCTCCAGGAGTTGGACATGATGACCCTTGCCATGGCCGGTGGAAAAGAGGAATCTCCTCCAGATAGATTAGAGGAGTGATTCCTTGCCAGGCATGCGTGGCAGTGGACCCGGCTGGAGGCGATTCCTGTTGCACACCATGGCGATGTTGCAAGACTCAATGAAGGACCTCATCAAGGCGAGGGAGTGTCTCCAGATGCAGTCCTGGAGCTCCGGCGCTCCACAGACCTCCTGAAGTCTTTTTTCTGTTTACCCTGTCCAGCTTGTCTTTATGTACATGGCACACAGCAACACTGTTGAGGCGGGTTTGGGTCATGGTGCTGCATAGCCATGTTTTCAGCCTCCGGAGGCTGCTGAAACTCCTTTCTGACTCTGCTGATGACACAGACACAACTAGGAGGAGTCGGGCAACTGTTTCGACTTGGTCAAAGAGACCACAGACCTCTGGGGTCATCCCTTGAAGAACAGCAACAATTTCAGTATTAGACTGGAAGCTGTACTTCATTCTGAACAATGCAAGATGAACTAATTAGCATTAGTCTAAAAGACAAAATATAATACCGAAATTCTCAACATGTCAACAAAACATAAACAGAATATCTTCTCAAACACATATCAAGCTTATTTAAAAACCTCGAAAGCATAAACACTAATTCAAAATACCTGGAAAAGGAAGATGTAAATAACCATAGCAATAAGTTCCCGCCTCCTCAGTACGAGCTGACCAATAAATCTAACACACCAAGAGAGGCGGGACTTAAGGCAGAACAGCCAATCATCAGCCGGTCACACTCAGAGCCGGTGTCATGTTTGAGAGGGAGGGGGAGAGGAGGCAGCCGCAGCGAGCGCAGACACAGAGCGGCCAGAGAAACGGAGGAGCGACTGTAGTCAGGCGTTTGTGCAAAACTGCGGAAAAACTGCAGGAAAAGTGCGGGTGTTGAACCCTCTCACCGGGAAAAGTGTGTGTGTTCAAACCCCCACATCCCTCATGGGTGCGACGCCCCTCTGCATATGTAGAAACACTTCCTGAGACAGATTCATCTCTTCTTTAGAGACGCTCATGTAGTGTGTGCAAATACTTTCTGTTTGACCAAACTGGAACTGATGCTAATAATTACTTTAAAAATCTTTAAAAACATTTTCATAATTCAGGAGTAACAAAACAATTTTATCACTAATAATGTAATGATTTCATTTCTAGAATTTAACGGCATGCAGGAAACTGCTAAAATAAGAAAGTGAAACTAACAGTAATGCTCTCGTGTGCAAAAGAATATCCTTGTGTTCAGAGTAGATGTGTGTTGAGCCAGTGCGGTTCACAATATGCACTTCTCAGACATGTTTCACACACATGTAAAGACACTTAACTGTGTCAATAAATATCAACTCTAGCATGATTTACACACTCAGATTGTCAGGAGTGTGACAGCACCAACATGTGTATTACATGGTTCATGATACTTTAACATACACACATGTAGCGCCCTCTCCCTTAGATTTAAGCGGGATGGGGTCCTGGGTTAGTTTATTATTAGATCTCTCTAAGTAGCCTCTGAATATTATTAACTTTATTTCAATAAACCCGTATCTCAATATTGGTGTGCTTATGAACAGACTAAAATAACCACAAAGTCTTGTAAGTGAAATAGAAACTTTAAGTACTTTTAAATAAAATAGTGAAGTTCGAATAGCAATTGAAAATAAAATAAAAGTCAAGACCACAGACACATACACTGTCAAGAGTTCAGGTGAGAAAACAGACAAAACTTTCAGAGATTAATTTTGACTCTGGCTTCATACATACTGTCATTGTGAAATAGTTCTGATCTAAGCCATTCAATTCCTTATTTGGCAAAATTCCATTGGCAGATGATGAGAATGTTTATAATAAATAGATTTCTCTTTACAGCGAGGTGTCTGTGGGCTGTGCTCTAAGTGTGACATTACATGATTTCCGTAGTGTTTTCATAGCTGTGATCTCACTGTTGAGGTCTGGAAACATGTTACTGCTGAGCGTGAGAACTCACAGTTTGACCACAATAGAGCCGTGATCATCTCTGAACCCAGTTGATGAATTTAAAGACTGCCCTTCTGCTGGTTCTGGCATCGGTCCAGAGAGTTGGCGATCTGTCTTATCTGCTCTTTCAGTGGACGCATCGTGCCTCAAGTTTGGGCCTAATCTCCAGTCATCCTACCACCTGCCCTCTAGACCCCATCCCCTCACACCTTCTACAAGCCGTCTCTCCCACACTTCTACCAGCACTCACACACATCATCAACTCATCCCTCCATACTGGCATTTCCCCTACAGCATTCAAGCAGGCTCGGATAACTCCACTGCTTAAAAAACCACATTAAACACATCACTCAGAGAGAGTTACAGACCTGTCTCTCTTCTACCATTCATAGTGAAAACACTTGAACGAGTTGCTTTCAACCAAGTATCATCTTTCCTGTCTCAGAATAACCAGCTGGATGTCAACCAATCTGGCTTCAAGAAAGGGCATTCAACTGAGACTGCATTACTGTCGGTCACAGAAGCCCTGCAGATCGCCAAAGCTGCTTCCAAATCATCAGTTCTCATTCTCCTGGATCTGCTGCCTTCGACACTGTGAATCATCAGATCCTTCTGTCCACCCTCTCATCTCTGAGTATCACAGGTACTCCTCTCCACTGGTTTGAGTCCTATCTCACAGGTAGATCCTTCAGGGTCGCATGGAGAGGCGAGGTATACAGAGCACATCACCTGACCACAGGGGTTCCCAAGGGTTCAGTGCTTGGACCGCTCCTCTTCTCCATCTACACCACATCACTGGGACACATCATACAGGCTCATGGTTTCTCTTACTACTGCTATGCTGATGACACACAGCTCTTTCTCGCATTTTAACCAGATGATAAGCCACAAAATCACTCTCCAGAACATTCTCATTCACGGTTCCTTGCTGGTGGAATGATCTCCCCACCCTCATCCGGAATGCAGAATCTAAAGCTACTTTAGTAGTCTTATGCTACTCTAAAGCCTGGTTCACACGGCAGGATAATTAGGCCGATTTTAGCCCCGATTCACCCCTTCCGACAATCTTAAGGATGCCCCGATTATCGTAAAATAATCTGATCAGATATTCCTGCCGTGTGGTGTGTTAAGACTGCTCTCGTCTGCTCGGAAGGACGTCGGGCAGGGGCAGCTGGCCAATAGAGGGCGCTAGGGCGCCGCCCCCCCCATGAGCCAGACCACAGTTTATGAGCCACACTCATTAAATAAATAAGTAAATACATACATAAATCATACATACAAATTGTCAGTATGTGTGTGTTTAAGATATTAAATATGTAACGGGTCCCGGCCAGGGGTCCGCTAGCAGATGTATATTGATACTCCTGGTCGAAGTGCTCTGAAAATGTTGCAAATATAACAAAGTTATTAGAGACGCGGGACAACTGTTGCTCTCTTTCCATTCAACCGGAATATGTTTTATTAACAACTTCATTTCAACGTTATATCTGCATTCAAGAATTATTACTGTTATCTTTTGTTGCTCTGTATTGAAACACAGGTAATATCCACAATTGGATAACATGAAGTCACATTCTCTTCAAAAGTACATTTCCACATAAATGTATCTTCACATATTTCCACAACATTCACTTATCACAGTTTTATCTTACCGTAAACACATTTTTTTCTCTAACCATATTCTCTGGTATCTATCATCAACCAGTATTTCTGTATTCATTATACCTTTTGTAAGTGTAAATAAATCCCATTTGCAGTTAAGTTAAATTGTATTTACATTACATGAGCACAAACTTCAATATTAAACATATTTGTCTCATAACTTTTACACTTAATTCCTATGAACCGAAATAAAATGATAGTCTAATATTACCACGTGCGTTTAACCCAAAGCTACATCTGTAAACTGCTATTTATTTATCTGTAAACGTCATTTATTACCCGTAATGCATAGTCTTCCGCACACAGTTACTTTACACATACACAGTAATAAACTCAGAAATAAACTAAGAAATATCCCTGAGCAGTTAGGAATAGATCAAAGAAAACATTAGTGCGAGCGTCGGCCGCCATTTCCTCTCAACTCCACAACGTTATCATTGAACTTGACTATTTACACACTTAACATACCTTTAGCTTATTAAACACACATCACTGAGGATTCATATTAGCTTATAACCCTTTGCAAGTCATATAAAAGATGTACAACAAACCTGAAAATGTTGCAAATATAACAAAGTTATAAGAGACGCGGGACAACTGTTGCTCTCTTTCCATTCAACCGGAATATGAGCTTCTCTTCCTCTGCGCCTCGCTAAGGGTCCCAGAGTGACGCGGCTGAAAGGTACTGCCACCTTGTGTCTGTTCTGTGAAACAGCATGTCATAGCGCGCTTCTGTGCATTCTCTCAACAGTATTTAATTTGTAATAAAATAAAATAAAACAAAAGACAATCATCTCAACAAAACCTATTTTTGTGAGTGTCACAAATACACCCAGTGTATGTGAAAAATATGATAGAAATAAAAAATGTCTGCTTTTTCAACACCTGCGTGCACGTCTCATCAGCTCTGGGGCGCTGGAGAAATCGCCCCAGAGAGGCGGGTCTGTGGAGCAGCTTAGCCAATTGCTGATTTAAGATATACATGTTTGACATAAACTGTAGCCAATCAGCGAGCTCAAATCTAGTCAGCTATGGGCGCTTCTGTTAGCGCCCCAAGCTGCGCGTGCCCGCCCGCGCTCGCGCCCGTGCTCATGCGCGCCTATCGGCCTGGCTAGCTGGATGTGGTCATGCTAATGCCTTGTTTTGCTTTCCGTGATTACTTTTTAAAACAACAGGGACAGATCCAACATGGACAGTTACCGGAGTGAGGGACCTTTCTGAGAAAGTAACTAAACTTTTTAAGTTAAATTTCAAATGCAAATGGAAAGTTTGTGCAATTTGTTTGTTTTTGTGTATGCTTCAGTCTTGTAATAATTACTGTAATAATAATAATTACTAATAATAAAAAATAATTACTGACTTTTTCACAGAGCACTGGTATCATGCAGTTTGTTTTAAAGTGTGTTTGGGTGGTTAATACTAATAATTATTTGTAATATTATTATTATTTTTCGTTTTACAAAGATATGTAAAGGCAGTGGTTCTCAAACTGGGGTGAGGTGACAGAAGGGGGTGCGGGAACAAAATGCTGAATTTTGCCGTTCCTTTAATACTACCTCATCTTAAAATACGATTTAAACTGAGCATGCATTTCTATCAGGTAAAATGCTATAAATACATGACATACGATAAATTTATCTCATCTTTTGCGCTCAAAACTTTCTGCATTTAAGCAGCGTGTCGGCTATATGACAGGTCTCGTGCAGATTGCTGCCTCAGCAAATCGCGCTATACTGCCGTTCTCGACAATGTACCTTAGCTTTGTAAAAGTAGGGATTTAAGTTAGCACTTACTAGCATGAAGAACAAATATAGACACAGGCTGAGCATGGAGATCGATATAATTCAAACTCTCTTCGATACAAAGACATACCCTGTGTGAGTTCCTGTGTTTAATGTTGATCACATTATATGAAGATCCACACGATTGCAAATGTGACATTGATTTTATACAACAGTTCAACAAACGAAATATTAATATTAAGTGATGTTCATTTTCAACACAGTTGTCAGTATTTTTACAATAAATGAGTAGCTCCAATGAAAGCCACAGCAGAACTGCAGCACACAGCAATGATTGTGAACGAATCTTTAGAGTCAATGATTCAATGATTAATTCATAAATACAGCCTCTTGCTTCGTTACTGAATGAATGACTCGATGACTCGTCACCTACTGGCGGTTTTAATTTAATATTAAATATTAATATTTTTTTTATTCAAAGCATTATTTATTTTATAAAGGTATTTGTAAAGGTAAAAATGCACTTGAAAAAATCGATTTAAGGGGGCAAATATTGTCCCTTACTGGAAAAGGTGTGACTGAAGAGTGGGGGTACGCAGAAGGATATTAAAGCCTCTTGGGGTACAACTCTAAAAAGTTTGAGAACCACTGGGACTGGGTTAAGGAATAGAACAAAATAAACATCACAGCACAATACACATACCAAGGGCAGAAAGTAGGCCTAATACTCCCACGGTTACCAGACTATTAAAAACGGCTGATTATGACAGCCCCACCTAAGATATTTTTCACCAGCCGCCACTGACGTCGGGACCGCTCCGATCTCAAATCGGGGATATCCAACATGTTGGATTTATTTGGCCCGATTTCTCCTCGTGTGTGGTGTCCCCCGGAGACAAACGAGCACGCAGCCTGTGGACTGTGGCGTGTAGCCAATCAGAAAGCGAGGTGACGAGGCGGCGAGGAAGCACTGGGAAACAAAATCAAAACAGCCGGCGGCATGGCGCACCAGAAAGTCCAGTGGACGTCGGAGATCATAGCCTTTTCTTTTGATAACGTTTTTTTTCGGTTAAAAACAAACTACAAACTATCGCCACTGCATCCTCTTCGTCCGCCATGATTGTTTACTCTGAAGTCACGTTTGATCTCGAGAGATTTTGCGAGATTTCCCGTCTGACCTGGGAATGCTCGGGAGTCAAATCGGTTTGTGTGTGATGTGTTGATTTTGCCGTGTGGCTGCGCACCACACACTGTACGACCAAAACCGTTAGACCCGTGATTTTTTATCGCCGTGTGTGGGGTCTCTCAGGTTTGGAAAATCGGCCGACAATTTTAAAATCGTCCCGTGTGAACCAGGCTTAAGCAGTGCCTGAACTTTGTATTTTGAGCACCTCTTGCATTGCTTTTGCCTCTTCATGATGACTCGCTTGCTGTATTCCTCATTTGTAAGTCGCTTTGGACAAAGGCATCCGGAGTTATGGATTGATGGATCCAGTTACTATGTTGATGGAAAACGACATACTGGATGGGCTGTAGTGGAAGCTGATGGAACTGTTGTGAAAGAGAAAGGAGCTCTTTCTGGGCAATTTTCAGCAAGTAGCTGAGCTCATGGTGCTTACGGAAGCTCTTGAACTATCGGAAAGAGATCGAGTCAACATCTACACAGATAGAGTACATGTGCTTTGAGTGTGGGAAGACTTTTACTACAGCAAACTCGTTATGCTTTTGGGGTGGTCCATGACTACCTGGCTCTGTGGAAAAGACGTGGACTTATCACTAGCAGTGGGAGCGAAATACAACACGCTCCCATAATTCGTCGTTTGATTACAGCATGTCACTTACCCAGAGAAGCAGCCGTGATCAAAGTAAAATCACACCAATCTGACAAGTCCAAAGAAAGTCAAGGAAACACGTCAGCAGATGCAGCAGCTAGAGAAGCAGCTCTACTCCCTCTTACTCCTGTTACCCTGGTACAGGAAAACAGCAAAGATAATCCTGAGCTCCATCTTCTGTCATATCAAATGGAGACAGATGAAGAGAAAGAACAATGGATAAAAGCAGGAGCGAGTATCTGGAGAATTCCAACAGGACAAGTGGTGATGCCTATCGGAACAAGAAGAGTGTTTCACACTCTCTCTTGTCTGTATTAAAGAAGATGATAATTAGAAATTACGTTTTTGCCAGTCACAAGTTGTCCAAAGTCATTAAATGTAATGCTTAAGATCTGTGCATGGATAGACAGTTCTGTGTGGATGTCAAAATATATTAACAATACGGAACAAGATTTTAGATTCAATTTGTATTGGTTATAGATCTGCCAGGTTCTCACACCAGCCAATCACAGCCCACTCCCTCTCCCACATTCGTTAATCTTCGTAACACAAATGAAGATATTTTTAATGAAATTCTGAGGGCAATGCAACGAACACATTCAAGGCCCAGAACGATAGGAAAGACATCATTGAAGTAATCCATGTGACTCCAGTGGTTTAACCGATTTTATGAAGCGATGCCGGTGCTTTGCTTGTTTTTGCAAAAAAAAACACAATTGACCACTTTATTTAGGAAAATACTGACCTGCAATCCAGTAGGGGGAGCACTGCGACGCATGCGTATTGTGTTGACTCAAGACCGGAAGCTGTTCCGTGAATGAGCTTTAGATAATTTACCTCTATATTTACAAAATAATATTATGCAAAACAAAAGCATAATTTGTTATCGCTTCATCAGTTAAACCACTGGGGTCACATGGATTACCTCAATGGTGTCTTTACTACCTTTCTGGGGCTTGAATGTGTTAGTTGCGAAGGCTACCAATGGAGGAACAGAAAGCTCTCGGAGTTCATTAAAAACATCTTCATTTGTGTTACGAAGATAAACGAAGGTCTTACGGGGTTGGAACGACACGAGGGTGAGTAAGTGATGACAGAACTTTCATTTTTAGCTGAACTATACCTTTAAGGAATCCTGGAAACACCTGAAATCAACCACAGCATGCATTCGGCCCATTTTCTGGAATGGCTTTTTACATTTTCCACAAAAAAAAGAAAAGCAGTTTTAAATGATTCACTTAAAGCTTCATGTAAAGTACCCAGAAAAGTTAAATGTTAGCTGAGCCCTATTTTACAGTGCAAATCCTCTCCATACTGTGCACTTCTATGATAGAAACTTGTTCCCACATTTGAGAAATAGTGTTTACACAAATATATTGCTTTCACTTTAGCATCATTTAAGCATGGCCATTGTGAACAGGGTTTGTCATGCGCTCTTGAATGTGCAAAGTAGAGCTAGGGCTACTGTATGGTGAAAGGCAAGATGTTCACTACAAAAGTCACATGGACAATATTTCTGATACTTTCAGAATTTAAATTAAGTAAATAAAGGGTTAGTTCACCCAAAAATGTACATTCTGTCATTACTCACCCTCATGTAGTTTCAAAGACTTCAAGGCTTTCGTTCATCTTTGAAACACAAATGGAGATATTTTTAATGAAATCGGAGAGCTTTCTGTCCCTCCATTGACAGTCTACGCAACTAAAACGTTGATGCTTCAAAAAGTTCATAAAGAGATAGTAAGACCAATCCATTTGAATCGAGCAGTTCAGTTCAAAACAGATGAACAGATTTAATTTAGTCATTTCTGCACAATTAAACAACCGAACATGCTCGACACATGAGAACAAACCTCTTTCTCAAACGTGCTGCGCAACACACGGGAATGAACCTCGTTTGTTCTCGCATGTGAAGCGAACATGCTTGAGCTTCTGTTTACTGTAACTGATGTGTGAACTGATGAATGTTTATATGTGAATAAAAGCCTAAATTCAATCTGTTAATCATACATTTTTTCTTCACAAAATTTAGACTAAACCATTTCTGTAATAAATTTTAATTTTAATTTTCAAAAAATTATAAAATGTTCAAATGTATGTTTAAATTATATGTTAAAGCTAGTGTAGTAATGCAAATTATTATATTATTGATTTTAAATAACTTTTTTTGCTCCAGATGTTGCACATATCGTATGGAAAATGTCAATTCAAATACAGAAATACATTGCCATTTTACACCTTGCATTGACAATTTATTATTATCATTCATAATGTCTTAATATTCATTAAAAAAGCAAAATGAGTGAAAAAAAATTATATTAGGGATTGAAAATAGCCAATAATCATCCTACTGTTTACAGTGGTAATTTATTTTTTATTTTTAAATAAGTGTTTAAATAAGAGTTTTCCTACATCTTAAAACTTTTAGTTTTAGGGCAATCTTTGAAGGATGAACAAAAAATGTGTTGGTCATCACATTAAAAATAGCACATTATATTATAGTTTTGAAGTGCTGGAAAAAGATGTGTAGTACTTGTAAGCCTTTGACTATTTCTGTCACAATACAATAGTTATGGTTAGAGTTACTACTAGGGCTGTAACAATACACCAAACCCACGATTCGGTTCGTATCACGATTTTTGACCCACGATTTGATACAAACCTCGATTATATTTTTGATTGAAAAAATCTCTTGTTTTCGGTGCTGATGCGGTGGTGATGTAACATGTAAGGGTGGCGCTGCCAATAAAGCACCTAAAAGCGGTCACAAAGAACCGGCAAAAGTAATGAGTATGAATATGTCAAATATAGCAAGGAGACATTTTAACTGTTTATTAATAAACAAGTGTTTTCTGTGTCAGTGTCGGCTGCAAAGATGAAGTTGACGATGCTGACCCGCGATCTTCGCAGTAGTGAACGCGCCAGAGAGAAATGCACATTTCATACGGATTACATAAGCAGAGAGCAGTCTGTTTTCTTTCGTCTTGAATTGTTCTGTTTAAAAGTGGGGGTGGGAATCTCTAGGCATCTCAAGATTCGATTCCATTACGATTCAGAGGGTAACGATTATCGATGCATCTTTTTTTTCTTTTTTTGACTACATGGTACTTTTAAAGCAAAGTATTTACGATGACCCATAAAGAATTTACTTCCAATACTTCCTATATTTACATTTTTATTTCATGATGCTTTGATGAATAGAAAGTTCATAAGAACAGCATTTATCTGAAATCTAAAGCTTGTGTAACATTAAACACGACCGTTCGAAAGTTTGGGGTCAGTAAGAATTCATGTATTTAATTTTTTGGGGGAAAGAAATTAAATAAATCAATACTTTTATTCATCAAGGATGAGTTAAACTGATCAAAAGTTACAGTAAAGACATTTATAATGTTACAAAAGATTACATTTCAGATAGATGCTGTTCTTTTGAACTTTCTATTCATCAAAGAATCCTGAAATGAAAATGTAAATAACTGATTTCAACACTGATAATAATCATAAATGTGTCTTGAGATTTCTGAAGGATCATGTGACACTGAAGACTGGAGTAATGATGCTGAAAATTCAGCTTTGATCACAGGAATAAATTACACTTTACTATATATTCACATAGATAAGTTATTTTTTAATTGTCATAATATTTCAAAAATTTTCTCTTTTTGTTCAGTATTTTTAATCAAATACACACAGCCCTGGTGAGCAGAAGAGACTTTTTTTAAAACATAAAAAAATCTTACTGACTCCAAACTTTTGACTGGTAGTGTATATAAATACAAATTAATAAAAATAATGAAGGGGAGGGGAGGGACTATGTCTCCCGGCTGGCCTGTGTCCCCCCGGAAGAGCTGGAGGAAGTGTCTAGGGAGAGGGAAGTCTGGGCATCTCTGCTTAGACTGCTGCCCCCGCGACCCGGCCCCGGATAAGCGGAAGAAGATGATGATGATGATAGTTTTGTGGTGTAGGTCTACGTATTTTATAATGTTAACTTCAAATAGTACTAATAGTAATTTAAAGATGTGGTAGCATTGGATCTGGACGGGAAGGATAAATTCAATGGATTTCTTCACTGGACCTGCAGTAACGGCCATCTTGGGCAATCAGTTTCATGTTGCTGCCTGTTCCTAATAGCAAAGTTAATTGTTACCGCTGTCGTAAATTATTTCGCCGCCCGCAGCCGACCGTCACGCTCGCTGTTTATCCAGTGCCGGCTTTGGAATGAACAGTGTCCACAGACAAGGTCAGGTGAAATCATGGTCATGATTTCATGAAAGCATGATGTATTGCGACATCAGAAACGAAGAAAAACGAAATAATGACTGTTGTAACGCTTGACATAAAGCAAGTCAAATCTGTAGAAACGCGACCCGATCTGGCAAACTTGCATAGTGCGGTTACAGCAGATATAGGGCCGCAAAGCGGAGGCAGAAGCGCCTTTCACCCTGTTACGACTTGATGAACCACTGATACGATTTTGGAAACATTATTTTAAGGTAAAAAATGTTACTTAGTGTTGCTTTAATACTAGTCAATAATTGCATTAAAAAGATTAACAAGTGTATACAAGTCCAGTGGCTAAAAATCATTTTCATGCAAAGCTAATTTAACTCGCTAAATTAACGTTAAGTGGCTGACACATTTGTATTTTCGACTTGTGAACTAAATATAAACATAAATTATCAGAACTCACCTTTCAATTTCGTCTTCTTCAAGTTTGATATATAAAATAAACTCTGGACCGCGCTGCAGTCGGGTAACGATACCCTGCTTCCCGCTGTCAGATTTCGACCAATCAGCGTCTTGTTGCTATGCCAAATACTCAACACAGCAACCAATCATGAATTAAATAGTAATTTGACCTATCACTGTACCCTTGATGTGAGAACAATTATGTAACTTAATAATAAAAAAAATATATAATAATTATCTTAATTTCAATTGTACCTTAAAAGTTACCAAACAGTATCATCAGAGGTCTTTCCTTTCCTGAGAGTTTTGTAAAAACCATGGTTCATTTGTAGTGACTATGGTTTTACTGCAAAAACCATAATTAAACTATGGTTACTACAAAAAAAAACATGGTTAAAGGTATAGCGGAGGATTTTTTACTTCCGGGTGGATCACCTATACTATTGGTCCTCCTAATTGTCAATCATTCTGGTGAATCAATCAAACTTATTCAAAAAGTGGAGAGGGCGGGTCTTATCTAAAATTCGGAAAGATCCTCCGCTATACCTTTAATTTACGTAAGGGAAATGCGGACGTAAGTGGACGTTTGGAACGAGCTTGTTTGCTGGGATGACTGGTTACGGTTTTTATTATTGCTTGACACAAATTTCACGATTTCATTTCAATTCTTGTGATTTGAATACGATCTTGATTCGATAAATATATTAGCTACAGAAACATGTACATTTTTCTCAAGAAAAAATATATATCTCCCCTAATGCTGTAAATATACAGAGAGCCCTGTCAGCTTTTATTAAAAATAACAACTCAAATTAAATATAATAGGGTTTTTATTATAATACTTTAATGATATATGTAAAAGAATATATAATAAATATGTAACATAGTGCACATATTTAGCACCTTCCTCGGTAACACTTTATAATAACTGCACGCTATTAATGATTAGTTAAGCATTACTAAACAGTTAATTCATCATTTATAAAGCATTAATAGACATTAATAAGCAGTTTACAAATACAGTTATAAATGCTTTATTCTTGATTTATAAGCATATCTATAGTGTATTTAATCATTTATTTTCATACTTTATTAATGATCAATTTACCATTTCTAAATGAAGTATTGCATTATTTACCATTATTTACAAACTAGGAGTTGTCATTGATTAATAAGATCACTTAGAAAGTGTAAGTAAATGTAGTAGATTCAGGTATAAAGCATTTAGTTGTGGTCAGTTAACTTTTTTTGTGAGCTTGTAGCGTCACGTGTAGGTTATAGTGTTCTCCAGCTGTTATTGAGCTCTTCCGCGGGTGAAAAACACTGACTGATCGATATTATGTATGAGGGATATACATTTCGGTAAGTTGTACTGTATCTTTCAACACACCTATTGTTCATTCGTGTTTATTTGCTATTAACTAGTAGTGAAGAGTAAGAGATGATCGGTTCAGGAGATACAGCGATCTGTCACGTCACATTTACAAGCACCAACACCGTATTTATTGTTGAATTTCGTGATAAAAGTGACAGAATCTGAGAGCTGAGAGTGTGTTTCATATCATCATCAGTAACTGATCTGCTGTCTGTCGGTGTCAGTCCTCTTCTTCGTGACTTCAGTAATACTGCAAATCTCGATTCCCTCCTGAACATTTGATTGTCTTTTACTTTAATCTAGTGTTTGTCTCTTTCTCTTATAGTAATACTATAATTGTAGAATCTTTTTTAAATGTGTCCTGTAAATAAATAAGGATCCTGAAGTCTTTACACACAGACTACCAAGTTTTGTTTCTGAGTCTCTTCTGCTCACCAGTGACCCAAAACAGAGTAATATTATCATGTAAATCAGCTGTTTTCTATGTGAATATACAGTAAAGTGTCATTTGCTCATGAAACATTTATGATTAATATTTCTGTGTAAACCCCATCATACATTTTATTTCTCAGAATTATTTGATGAACAAAATTCAAAGAAACAGCATTTATTTGAAACAATCTTTTGAAACATTATAACCGTCACTATCTGAATAAAAGTGTGTTTCAGTAACAGCTGAGCACAGGAACATGTGGTAATGAACACGGCAGAGAGACAGCGGGTATAAACCAAGATCTTTACTGGAGAAAGAAAGAGTTGACAGAGGTTAAAAGCGAACACAAACAGGGGTCATCTCTGAGATGATGATGATGATGAGGGGGTTATATCTTGATGCGGAAGGCGGTGGCGTGCGCTCCAGCCCCAGTCTCCGCTCCTCCACTGGTGCCGCTGGGGCCACTGGTGCTGCTGGGGCCACTGGTGCTCTTGAACAGGGCCCTCAGGATGGTCTGCGGATCCACCTCGGCCCCTGCGGGTCTGGAGCTCGAGCGAGACGATGACGACGAGTCCTTCTGGGCCGAACCAACCGCACCGGGGGAGTCACTCAACCTCCTGGAACGTCACCATTATGATGATCATTATTATCATTATCATCATCATCAACACAGACCACAAATCCATCACAGAACAACTAAACACATCATGCTTCACATGTCCTAATTATGACGTATAAAGTCGAAATAATTACATCTAAATCTAAATTACCACATAAATTGAAATTATGACGTTGAAATAACGGCATGTTGAAAATGAAATTGAAAAAGTATAAAGTCGAAATTATGATATAGTAAGTCTTAAATTACGATAAAGTCAAAATGATGAGGTTTAAATGTCGAAATTGACATACCAAGTCAAAATTATGACTAATTGAAATTATGACGTTGAAATTGTGTTAAAAAAAGATGACAAATTAAAAATGACAAATTGAAATGAAGACAAAATTATGACAAATTGAAATTATGTTGAAATTATAACTAATTGAAATTAACACACTGAAATTATGACGTAGAAATTGACTAACTGAAATTACGCCAAATTGTAATTGACATAAATTGAAATAATGACCTGTTGAAATAATGATGTAGAAATTGAAATTATGACATAAATTGAGATTATGATGTTGCAATTATGATGTAGAAATTGATTAACTGAAAATTGACAAGACATACTAAGTCGAAATTAACAAAAAGTTTAAATTAGGACAGTAAAAATTGACAAATTGAAAATATGACAAATTGAAATTAAGACAAAGAGATACAAAATTGTCTACATTTAAAAGTTCGAAATTGACAAAATAAAAATTAGAACAAAATGTTGAAATGATGAAACTGAAGTTGATGTAGTGTGTGTCAGTAATGAGAGTGTGTGTGTGTGTGTGATGGGAACTCACAGGAGGATGGGCTGCTCTGACGTGATCACACTGCCCTGCATGTGCAGGTTACACTTCATCGGCTGACCTGAACACACACACACATCATCAGGGCATGTTCTTCACTTTCACTTATACAAATTATGACTGTAAATATACCGTATTGTTCAGAATATAAGACCCTTTTCAAGATGTACCATTTGCGCCACCTATCTTTTGCGCGTGTGTTATTGACATGTGAAAGTCTAGACCTGAACATTAGATGAACATGTTTATACAGATGAATTTCTGAGAAAAAAACACTTAAATTCGGAACAATACGGTATATATACATAATACACAAAAATATACAATATCATAATAATAATATACATAATATCACAGTGGAACTTGAATTCTTTTTTTATTATTATTATTATCACTAACTCTTCCCCTGCCATGGAGTGAATGTTCGGCCTCAGTGTTTCCACTGTTATACAGTAGGGGGCGCTACTGGACTCGATCGACTCCAGCTGTGTTTATGATCGTCCTTCTGAATCTGATCTGGACCAAGTCTTTCACAAAAAACACCATTTTATCCGATTTTTGCTCTAAATGTTTAGCCAGACGTCATCATACTCAGATTCTAGTCAGAATATGAGACTGCTCCACTGGGCTGTGATTATGGGCCGTGTTTCAACCGAACCAGGAAAGAAAATGCCTCTGCACTCAATTGGATCGACCTACAACCAATCAGAGCAGCGGTGTAAGTGACGCATGTTCTTCATTCATCTTTCCGATAGTCAAATGCCTTGATCGCGGTTCTCTGTTCCTCTTTTAAAATGAATGCGCTGTCGCCATCTTCTGTAACAGACGCGATGGCGGAATCTACACATCTCGATTCTCCAGCGGCAGCCATCTTTGTTGTAAACGAATTCAACCCAAGCGCTCGTTGGTGACGTGGATGATTACGTTACTGTTGATCATCTGTCCATCATCGTATAAAGCCCGCCCTGACCATTTGATTGGTCCGAACAGCTCTGGTTCGAGCATAGTTGCTCCACAACGGATCAAGTCCAGACCGAACTTCCCGACCTCGAATGTTGTGGGCGGGGCTTAGTTCAGCTAGCATCCAGGCTAACAAATGTTGCTTTTGGAATTTGCCCACATTCAAGTGTTGATAAAAATAAGTAGAATAAAACTGTTCTTTTCTTTTGATACATTGACTGTTCAGATGTTCATACAACAGGCCAGGAAAGTTTTGTTAACATGCTGAAAAGCGCTGGCGGGGAAAGAGTTGATTAATTAAAGCATTAAACCAGAACCCATGAAGCTCCAGCAGAAAGCATGTAGTTTGAGGAAGCCACTGAAACAGATTTAGTGAGCAGTAAGAGAGATGAAGATGAGAGTCTCAGAGCACACAGAGGGTGTTGATTATGATTATGATATAATATAATAAGCCTTACCATCCAGGCAGCGGTTGTTGTACTTCCTGTAGGCGCTGACCGCATCATCCTTACGCACGAACACCACCTCGGCCACGCCCACTTTCAGCAGCCGCGCACGCTTCAGCGCGCCACACACACAGAACAGCTCCTGCACACACACATTACTGTGACATCTGTACACGACACACACACACTACCCACTACACATCTACTGGTGTGTTCTGACATGTAACTGCGTCATGATTGGTCTCATCTGACAGATATTACAGTATCATCATGAGCGATCTAAGCACTACTGCTGAAACACATGTTCATGTATCTCGATCACACATTCGCCTTATCTTTTGGTGTTAGTATTCCACTCATGCTGAAAGGCTTTAACCCTGTCACTCACACACACACACACACAAGTGCATAACCTCATATTATTATTATATTACAGATCTGATCACTGATCTGAGTAAACTCACCACTATGTCCTCCTCCGTCACTCGAGGATGAAGATTGTGGACCGTGATCTTAGTTCCCTCCAGTGGACTGAACACAGGCTGAGACACACACACACACACACACACACACACACACAGGTTAACCCCTTCATCAACAGCACACAGGTAACAGTGCTGCAACCACACAATAATAATCCATTAATCTGAGCATTATTCTTTACATTCAACAAATATTGAAAAAAAACTAAAAACCTATTTCAATTAAAACATTAGATTTAACCCTTAATTGAAAGGAATTCACACACCACTCTCAGCAGCTTGTCAATCTATTCACAGTGTGTGTGAGAGAGAGAGAGAGAGAGAGACAGAGAGAGAGAGAGAGAGAGACAGAGAGAGAGCGAGAGAGAGCGCGAGAGAGAGAGAGAGAGAGCGAGAGAGAGAGAGAGACACAGAGAGAGAGAGAGAGAGAGAGAGAGCGAGAGAGAGAGAGAGACACAGAGAGAGAGAGAGAGAGAGAGACACACACAGTAGGGCTGCTCGATTATGGAAAAAATCATAATCACGGTCAGTATTGAAATCACGATTATGTAACAATTATTTCACATGACTTTGGGAACGTGTTGCATTTATTAAAAAGACACAGTAACACTTTACAATAAGGTTCATTAGTTAACATTAGTTAATGTATTAACTAACATGAACTAACAATGAGAAATACATTTGTTACTGTATTTATTACTATTTTTTAATATTAGTTAATAATAATCCAGCTGTTCATTGTGTGTTCATGTTAGTTCACAGTGCATTGACTAATGTTAACAAATACAACCTTTCATTTTAATAACGTATTAGTAAATGGTGAAATTAATATTAACTCAGATTAATAATGCTGTAGAAGTATTGATTATTATTAGTTCATGTTAACTAAGGTAGTTAACTAATGCTAATTAATGAACCTTACTGTAAAGTGTTACCAAAGACACCAAATTTGAACATTGATTGTACTTTTTGAACTATTAAAATAAATAATATAACAGATAATACTTCAATGAGTATTTTAATAATTCCCGCAGGTCCACCACTTATAATGCGGGAAATTCCCCCGCAATCATTGGTTCACTTCAGCATGTAGATTGTATGAATAGCCTAAATTAATCCACACAGATTATAAAGTCAAATCTATCATTTTAAAACTTTCTCCAAGACGCAATTTCACGAAACGCGTGAGTGTTCAGCGGCGCCGCGTCTACTCTCTCTCTCTCTCTCTGAATGTGTTGGACAAGGCAAGCGTCGAAACCACACTCTCGCGGTCAGGAGTCGGGACATGACGGAGTTGTCACTTGCACTATCGGGCCAGTATTGCATCGCAACTAAAGTTGATCATTTTCACTTCTTTTTAAGTCTTATCAGTTTAAACAGTCAAGCTGAGAGAGTTCACGGCTTCGGGAGGGGAAGTGCGCGTGTCATTCAGAACACAAGACACAATTAGAGCGTTCTTGCAAAACAGAACATGGCAAAATAATCGAAATTCAATTAATTGCACAGCCCTAAGACACAGAGAGATAGAGAGAGAGAGTGAATGAGTGAGTGTGTGTGTGAATGAGTGTGTATGTGAGTGTGTGAATGCGTGTGTGTGAATGACAGTGTGTGTGTGTGTACCTGTGGGGGTGTGTGTGTTTGTCTGCTGGCATCTCCACTCGGCTGTTGCGTGGCGGCGGTCGTCCTGGAGACAGGCTGCAGGGTCTGTGTGGGGGGGCGGGCCGTCGCCGTGGAGACGGAAGGGGGCGTGTACGAGTCGTTCTTCACCACCTTAGTGAAGGGAGTCGAGAGAGAGACCGGCAACGGCTGCAGAGAGAGTGTTAGATATATGAGAGAGAGACAGGCAATAAGACAGTGTGTGTGTGTGAGTTGGTGAGTGAGTGAGTTGGTGAGTGAGTGAGTGAGTGAGTGAGTGAGTGAGTGAGTGAGTGAGTGAGTGAGTGAGTGGGTGAGTGAGTGGGTGAGTGAGTGGGTGAGTGAGTGGGTGAGTGAGTGGGTGAGTGAGTGGGTGAGTGAGTGGGTGAGTGAGTTGGTGAGTGAGTGAGTGAGTGAGTGAGTGAGTTGGTGAGTGACTGAGTGAGTTGGTGAGTGAGTTGGTGAGTGAGTTGGTGAGTGAGTGAGTGAGTGACTGGGTGAGTGACTGGGTGAGTGACTGGGTGAGTGACTGGGTGAGTGACTGGGTGAGTGACTGGGTGAGTGACTGGGTGAGTGACTGGGTGAGTGACTGGGTGAGTGACTGGGTGAGTGACTGGGTGAGTGACTGGGTGAGTGACTGGGTGAGTGACTGGGTGAGTGACTGGGTGAGTGAGTTGGTGAGTGAGTGAGTGAGTGAGTGACTGGGTGAGTGACTGGGTGAGTGACTGGGTGAGTGACTGGGTGAGTGACTGGGTGAGTGACTGGGTGAGTGACTGGGTGAGTGACTGGGTGAGTGACTGGGTGAGTGACTGGGTGAGTGAGTGAGTTGGTGAGTGAGTTGGTGAGTGAGTTGGTGAGTGAGTTGGTGAGTGAGTTGGTGAGTGAGTTGGTGAGTGACTGGGTGAGTGACTGGGTGAGTGAGTTGGTGAGTGAGTTGGTGAGTGAGTTGGTGAGTGAGTTGGTGAGTGAGTTGGTGAGTGAGTTGGTGAGTGAGTTGGTGAGTGACTCACTCGTGTCTGCAGGTTGTTGGCTGTGGTGAACTTCATCTGTTTGTTGGGCATCACTCCTCCACCATCCTCATCTTCATCAGCAGCAGACACACCCTACAGAGAGAGAACAGAGAGTGTGTTCAGCGTGTCGTTCACCATAACAGTGATGCGCGAGTCATGTGACAGACCCTTGCAGTGAGAGACCAGAGAGTGTGTGTTCATCATAAGAGTGATGCGTGAGTCATGTGACACTGACCGGAGCCGCTCGGCTGGGAACGTTGATGCGGATCCCACTGGTCATTCCCACAGGCCTCTGCTGCACACACACACACACACACACACACACACACACACACGAACAACATCAGTTACCTGTCAATCACAGGTCAGAGCGCTCTGATTGGCCAGCTACAGTAACAGCTGACAGGAAGTGACGGATCAGCGCTCCTTAACTAATATTACTGAACATCATTTCTACACATCAATTTGAACCGAATCAGGTTTTATTTCAGTTAACATTTATTTCAAGTAACAATAAAGCTTTTGTCATGGTTTTATTTAACCCTTGTGCACTGTTCAGGTCTTTTTGGACTCCAAATGACATTTGCTAAAAAAAAAAAAAAACTTACACCTTTTTTCTCCAATCATATTTTAAGCAATTCATAATCATCATGTTGAACAGTGCGCATCTGAAGCGTCTCAATAACAATAACCCTGATCTGAACCATCGTTTGGGTCACACGATGTTAATCTTGCTTGTGATTGGCTCACCTGGATGGTTTTGGTGATCTTCAGAGCTGCTGCAAGCTGATTGGATGTTGGCGGGACGCTCCTCTTTAAGCTCAGCCTATCGCGTGCGTCGATGACTCTGGTGATCCCGCCCCCGGGCTGCAAGGCCACGCCCCCTCTGGGTCCGGTGTTGTGGATGTGTATGTGTGGGACGACAGGTTTGGCGGGTGACGGCGGGACCGAGGCGATCGCGGGCGTCAGCTGGTGTTTGCGCGAGTTGATGGTCTGCCGCGCGTCCTGTACCACTGCGCCTGCGCTGCCCCCTCTGGCCCGGATGCGGAACCGTGCGTCTTTCTGCGCTAGCTTCTCCCGCGCATCCTTCTGCGCTAGCTTCTCCCGCGCGTCCTTCTGCGCTAGCTTCTCCCGCGCATCCTTCACCTGAAATGCTGGACGACAGACAGAAAACTAGAGTCTGCAGCACTGTAACCCGAATCAGTTGGCAAAACTCAAAAAATATAAGACAATCAGTTGCATTAAAATTTGTAAGTTTAGAAATTCAAAGATTTTTATTTTGTACTCATACATTTTACTTGTTCTTAACTTGAAATGTTTGAGTACACCAATTCAGACATTTAAAGGCGCAGTGTGTAATTTTAGCGGCATCTAGTGGTGAGGTTGTGAATTGATGTGAGGAAGTGATGTCGTCAATTGAGACAGCAGAGAGTAGCCAAACCCTGTCAACAGATCCTCCTAAATATTACACAATGCACCTTTAGCTTAAAATGTTCATGTAACCTCAATGAGAGAATTTGTATTAGTTTAAACTTAGCTAGCTAACAAGCTAAATCAATAAATGTTAACTTGCTAATTTGCTAACATGTTAACGGTAGCATAGCATAGCACTTGCTGTATGAGTGCAGCAATATAAAGCTTTTAACATATATTTGCTCTTGAACCCTCAAGCTCATGCACCACTTCCTAAAAACAACATCAACAAAAATTATTCTAAATTAGCATAAAAAAAAAACATTAAAATAACATTAATCTTGCACAAAAAAAAAAATTATATTACACGTAATTTTAGCATTTACTCTCCCTTTCGAGTGCCATGGGCAAAGCATGCTGGGAAATAGAAATCCCAGCCCAGTTTCAGTTAGACTTAACCCTTTAACTGTCACCCCCATTTTTTTCCCGCATAGACAAAAAAAAATCACTATACAAACTTAAATGGTTGTAATTCAAGAAGTGAAATAAATTATGAAAGTGAAACAGAAAAAAAGTTATGTAAGTTTGAGTTTATGAAAATGTACAATGTAAAAATATAATTATTTATATTTTATATAAAATATATATATTACAAAATATATTTTACTCTAAAACTGCTAGAAAATGAAAGCCAAACATCTAAACAAGTTGTGTTCCAAATTTTAGGTTGATATCTCAAAAAATGAGCTTTCAGTAAGATTTTATTTGGGCGCAGTACCAAACTTTTTCACTAGATGGGCAGCCAGCTTCCTTACTGACCATATAAGGGCGCCTCCATTTTCATATTATGTTTTGAGTGATCTGAACCATGTATTTCCATAATTTCATACAATTTATGAAGTATACATCCTATTCAGAAATAGTATGGGTGTTTTGGCAGTATTTAATTTGATTTCAACCTCTAATAAACATAAAAAGAGCACATATGCGCGTTATAGCTCGCTGCCGCATCACAAATCGAGAATCCATAATATTTTTCTTTATATTCAAAACATTTTCAGACATTTTTTCTCATAAAATTGAATTGGTGTTATCGTTTGAACTCCTGGCATGAAAACAAACTGAGGTTTCTACCAGTCTTTCGTGATTTTTCATGTTTATTTCTATTTCAAAATAAAGGCCTAAACACGCCTAATGAATATGAAATATTCTTGTTGCAAATTGATAAATTACTGCTCCTCTGTAATTTATTTAAAAAAAACAGCCACCAAATATGAAAACTAGAGATTGTAAGCTTTCAAATGATATATAGTTTGTCAATATTACTTTAGGTTTTTACTAAGATATTATTGTTCTAAAAATATATGGGCAAACGTCCCACCTGTGGGACGGTGACAGTTAAGTTCGTCTAAAATAAAATAGATAATTTCCTAAAACTCAAAACCATGAAACAGTTCGGTTTACTTAAAATATATCAGTTCTGTGAACTTGAAAGAAAAAGAAAGTGCTAAATACTCAGTTAATTTGACTGAACTAATTAGTTGAAGTTTGTCCTACTCAGTCGGTTATTTGAGCGTTAGGGTTTACAGTGAGGGAATAACAGCTTGATCAGGGCGTTTACCTCCTGTGGCTCCGCCCACTCCCAGCCGCTGTTTGACATCACTACTGCCGATCTTCTGCCGCGCATCGAAGGTCCTGCCCACCGACCCCGCCCCTCTGCCATATACGGGCCTGTGGGCGGGACAGACACACACTCGCTCATGAATATTCATCAAGACAACATGCAAACGGCTTTTCTTACTCGTGTGTGTGTGATTCTCACATCAGTCAGAATAAACATTAGCTTTATTTTCCAGTGTTAGCCTAGTTCTAGTGGTCGACCGATATATTGCCAAGGCCGATATAGCGAACGATATTTGGCATTTTTTAAATGTTTTTATGTTTTTCTGATTGGTCGATGTGTTGGCAGCGGGACTTCTATTTTGACGGCGCTGCAGACTTTTATTTTGACAGGCGGCGCTGAGAACACCAGCGCCTGAGAAGAGAACGGCAGCGCCTGCTCACACAGCACTCGCTCACATTCTCCTTCTTCATTAGTTCACGATCTCTGTCAGTCGTATCTAATAGCCTACTTCGTTAGACAGAACTGGGGCCGGTTTCACACAGATAGACTTTGACTATGGCTTAGATATAGTAGATAGTCAGACTTCAGATAGACCTCTAAATCAGACCGTAGCACAAAGCACTTAAGACTCTGACTATCTTAAGGCTGAATCCCAATTCTCTGTCTTACCCCTTCCCCTACCCCTACCCCTTGTCCCTCGAAACCGAGTGGTAAGCGCTAGGGTTGAAAACATACCCCTATGAAATGAGACGCCACTTGGTTACGTCATCATACATCATACTCCGGCGTCCCTGTGTGATACAGGACAGTATATTGTAACGAGTGGAAATAAGTATGGCCCCTTTAAGAGCTGCGCGCTCTCTGTTGAACGGGCTGTAATGGTATTCTGCCGTGCGACTCGAACAACCCCATGTATGTGGGTCATTTCTGTGTTGATGCTCATTATTCTTGCTTTGTTTTATTGAGTGACGCTGTGGAAGGCAAGGTGGAGCGTGTGGCAGACAGTTGCAGGAGTTTGATTTGTCAATAAATTGCGAGTGAATAATCGCCTCTGTGAGTCTGTCTGGCCTAATACTTCAGCTGCGAGCTATCCTTATTTTGTTTCCCTCCTAACACAACGCGTTACAATATGTACAGCACGTATCTTTTTCCTGGACATGTCGCCTGGATTTCGGGATCACCCAAAATGTCCAGGATTCGGCTTTTGCTTTCTGCCGTCGCTATTCATTATGCACAGAGTGTTGTTTCAATCGGACTGAATTCATTCAAATCGGTGAATCTGAATGTAGTGTTTAACGTACATGAACGCTAAACAAGTGATCGGTTTATGTGCGTTTTAGCATTGCTTAAATTCCTGTGTTTTCGTGTCAGTCGGGATCCGTTTGAAGCTGAATACATGACCTGCAAAGCTGGCACATACGTGTCAGTGTCAAATAATGAAACGTTACACATAATGAATGGCGACTGTAGAAAACAAAAGCCGAATCCCGGACATTAGTCAGAGAAATGCGGGACTGATTGTGCAAACCAGCAATGGATCGTTAGCATAGCCTAGCGTAGCAGACCAGCGATTTTTAAAAACGTTTAAAAACGTTTCAGTTAACAACATGGTTGCAAATATATATGTACATGACTGTGTAGAGTACAAAACACGACTGTCATAATTTTTCAATCAATCATTTAAGCCGAAAATGAGACTTTCTTGATGGTATGCCCGCCCTTGTTGCCGGTTGCGCAGTGCATTCTGGGTACCCCTTGGTTTCAAGTAAGCTCGCGAAAATTCTTGGTTTTAAGGGGTATCTACCCCTTCCCCTTAGCCCTACCCCTTGATCAAAATGAGAATTGGGATAGCCCTTACTCTCACGTGAACGTGCAAAACTAAGGGGAAGGGGTAAGGGGAAGGGGTAAGACAGAGAATTGGGATTCAGCCTAAGTAGGACTACACTGCAATGCATTCTGGGTAAAATAAGACACTTTTCAAAACAAAAAACATGGCGGATCGAGTAAGCGCATTCAACCGCTCAGTGCAGTGTACCCCAGCGGAAAACGTGTTTGTTGGAGGAGTATAACAGTTACAAGGACATTTTACTTGGGATATTTAGCGGAGAATGAAGTAACAAGAAGAAATGTTTACATTATGAGCCATTTCCCCTTTTCTTTTGGCTGTTTGTAATGTAACTGATTGTTACTGCTGGTTGCCAAGGTAACAGAGTCTTAGACCTGAGTTAGCATGTCAACATTCAGCAAACTCGCATGTACATCATTTAAACAAATCTCTGAATATCTAATAAGCATTTAATATCACAAAGCTTGCAGAGATAATGGAGTCCAGCTGTGATATCTTGTGAAGAGTGTGTTTATGCGGTTTTCGAACCTGAAGAACGCGTTAGGTGTGATCGGGGCCTAATATAGCAGAGCACCTGAAAGACCGACGCCCAGATCTGCATAATTAAGATTTCGAGAGGTTGGTAACGCCTCTTATTTTAACATTTCTGAAGCATTAACTAAGATGGCCTAGTACTGCTGTTGATATGAGTGTGTGCTGTCTCGTTTTTTCACCGTAATTCTTAAAGTTAATATAATCTGACTGAGGAATCGTAGACAAGTAAATATTTTAACTGTGGTCGAATGTAAATGAACTTGTGCTTATTTAACTTTATTCAAAAAATTATTATTTAATCCTTGCAATTTGCCTTCATCAGCGATTATCATCCATTTGATTACATAATTAAACTAAACTGAGCTAGACAATGACATCTCTGAATTCAATAATGAAATGCCTTTAACTGAAAAGTGAATGTTTAATCTTATTATTATACATTACTGACACTCTATCCTCCAGTGTGATACGGTTAAGTGCTTTGACACGATCTGTGTTGTTAAAAGCACTATATAAATAAAGGTGACTTCATGTTTTCGCGTGTGATGCACGTTTGCGTTTAAATATGTTCATCAAATAACGTTAATGAATTAACCAGCATTTTTAAGTGCACTACCTCAGGACATTTTTGTTCATGTAAAATATTCCTCATTGTCATGTTCTAGACTTGTTATATCTAGCTTTAAATAAATAAAAAATACCCCCTTAATATCGTGGCAGGTTTTTTCTCCGTGGTAAAATCTATATTTTTCAAGATATCGTATCGAAGATAGAAATTGTAGTATCGTGACAACACTAGTGTGCTGTATGTAATATAAGCGGTACCTTGTCTTTATTTGAAAAAATATGATTACCAGTGCGCACAAAATTACCAGATTACTGAGTGCCCTTACAGTGTTTACTTACTTTTTATTCACATATTTTCAAACAATAACTTATTTTTTGAAAAATACTGTAACAGGATTGCAGATTCAATAAGTTGCCATCTAAAGTATAAGCATGTTTATTTTAAAGATTTCTTCTCTAATTTATAATTTAATTATTGATACGGGTTATAGTTACTTTGAGTCAAGAGTAGATATATATAAATGCCTCATTCTCATTCTAAAGGCCTCATTATGCTTCTGCGTCAACTCCACGGCGTAGCTACGTCGTCACTCCTACGGCGTCGTGGCTGTTTTATGGTTCTGCGTCGGGTTGCATTGCATCGCGGTGCATTTCACCGCCAGAACGCTAGGTGGGGTGTGGTTCGCGAATCTCTTTGCTAGTTTGTTTTGGTTCCGTGCGCTGGTTCCGCGCGAGCGAAAGAGAGAGAGTGTTGTTGCCCGTCTATGGTTGTTGCAGCTGGAGCTAATCGACTTGAACAACAAATGTAAATAAACTTTTTTTCAAAACAACCATTGATCTATTAATGTGCAATGAGTAAAAAAGCACGCCAAGAACAAAGGGCAAAGGTTTAAGTATACAATAAAAAAAATAAATAAGAGTAATAGGTACAAGAAACACACAATATAAAACTGAAACACAATATAAGTTAACCGTAATATAAAACATTATCTAAGAAAATGAACTATTTACAATAGTGCACTGAATCACGAGGATGCAAATGTTCAGTCTTGCTCTCTGCTCTCATACACCAATCACAGCCCTTGCGGTCTGCGTCGCCTCGACGCGTAGTTACAATTTTTTGGAGGTGCACGTCGAGCTACGGCGGAGGGGTTGGAGAGGGGTTCGCGGCGACGCAGAGGGGTCTGCGGGGGTACGCCGTCGATTCGACGCAGAAGCATAAAACAGGCTTAAGAGTGTGTGATTGTAACGTTACGCACTTCTGTCGATCGACGGATATCGGCCGATACATCGATCAATGGCTGATGTAGCGTGTTTCTGTCACACAGCCGTGTACACACACCCGCGTTCAGCGATATACAGTAACGCTCGCAGAGTGAGATAATGTGAATGTAAACGAGAAGTTACATTAGTGGAATGTACGGGGTTTGTTTGTACAAACAGCCTCATAAACGCGATGGACGCCATGAGCCACGCGCGTCAGCCAATCACAACACGACAGCGGCCATCTTAGCCAATCAGCGGCAGGAGAAGGCGGGACGTCTCGCGCGCTAAGAGCCTTACACGACTGCGTTTATAAAAGCAGAATAACGCTAAAACACCGCAGCGGTTTATAGTATCGCTGTTGGGAGCGAAAGTGTTGGGAAAGGTTTACCTCTTACTGACTCCCCGAGGGTTAAAACTGCGGCGACGAATCACTTCATCCAGAGAGAGATCCGCCATATCTACCGTTGCTGGATTCCGTATAGACACCAGTGCGCATGCGCGTGACGCACATATGGGTGGGACGAAACAATGCGTGACGGCCAGCAGAGAGGGTCAAAACACACGCATGAAACGCGAAGACGCAAGACGGTTCAATCACTGTTCGTTGTAAGTGATTGTTTACATCCACAATTATAAGTATTGCGTTATTCAAGAGATAAAGCATTACAAATAGAAACATTTTCAAAGCTAATTTGTACTGTTTTCAAATTACTTACGCAATGGAGTAAAACGATGTATTTCTATTTACACTACCAGTCACAAATCATTCCAATATGATGATTTGATGCTCAAGAAACATTTATTATTGATTATTATCAGTGTTTAAATCAGTTATTTACATTTGTATTTCAGGAGTCTTTGATGAATAGAAAGTTCATAAGAACAGCATTTATCTGAAATAGAAAGCTTGTGTAACATTAAACCGTTCAAAAGTGTGGGGTCAGTAAGAATTTATATTTTATTTTTGGGGGGAAAGAAATAAAATAAATCAATACTTTTATTCATCAAGGATGAGGTAAACTGATCAAAAGTGACAGTAAAGACATTTATAATGTTAGAAAAGATTACATTTCAGATAGATGCTGTTCTTATGAACTTTCTATTCATCAAAGAATCCTGAAATACAAATGTAAATAACTGATTTCAACACTGATAATAATCATAATTGTAATACACAGCGATGAAATAGCCCATGGAACGCAAATTAATAATGTATGATATTACATTTCCAAATATTACATGTTAATATAGTAAAAGATCACGAGAAAACACTTTTACAAACAACAAGAAGTCTGAACATGCGAAACCAACCCCCACAACCAATCAGAACAGCGAAGCGCCGTGACGTCACCCTCGATCCCACAATGCACTGTCTGAAGACCACATTCACATCATAAAGTGAGCTTTTTTTACCACCAAATGCTAATAATTGAATGGTATATGATAACAATGTTCAAGTGAAGTGTACTAAGGAGCATCTCCTGACTGAGTGAAACACTGACCTCTCCTCACCGTCACTGTGCACAGCGGCGCGCGTGACCCGTACTGAGAGCGCGCGCTTTGACAAGTTATGCCTTAAACTGATGAGTAAGGAAAATAACGACGCGGGGTGACGCCCGTGTCCTCGCTCATTCTCGCGAGAGAAATTTTTGAACGGGTACAGGTCCGTCTGCTGAGGTGACTCACCTACTTCGTGAGATGCCACGCGGAACCAGGATCTGCCCCGAAACACCCAATCGAATGTAAACAATGAAAAAGATTAAATCGTCTAATCGATTCTGGAACCAGGATCTGCCCGAGAACCCATAAACTGTGGAGTTTAGTGATCGAGTGTGTGATACTTGTATTCAGGAGTTTTAAAGCTGCGATTCCTCAGGGAGCCACAAGGGAGCGCTAGAGGTCCGTGGAAAACTCGAGAGAGGGAAAAAGTAAAGTAAATTAATAACGTGATTAAAATAAAAAATAAATAAGCACATTAGGTTAAAATATAGTTTTGTTTAAATACAAAAAAAACCCATTGATTAAAATATGTAAATGATTAAAATAATTAAATAACATTTGATTAATTAAATAGTAAATACTTAAATAATAAAGTAAATAATATTTTACTAGATTTAAATAAATACAGAAAACTCGATTTAGATCAATAAAAATGAAGAAAAGCAGTGTAAAAATATATATATATAAAAAAAAAATCTGTGGTTTCATCATTTGAATATGCAAATGAACTGAATCGCGGTTTACCTTTAACGAAAGTGTGAAGCCTGATTTATTTAGCCGGTTCATGAAGAATTGTTACAGTAAAAATGTTCAATAGTTTGTTTTAGAGAGCAAATTTATTCTACAATAACCTTATAAGGATGCTATTTTCATTTATTTATACACGTTACATTATAAACACAATTTGTGTAAAATAAATAATATCAACCAAACGGCAAATGTCACAACCTGAGTTCAGCTGGCTGTTGCCAGATCACTATGATAACTATAACAATAACTGTAATGATGACAATAACTGTAACAAAAAACTAACTGTAACAATAACTATATTGATAACTGTAAAGATAACAATAATTGTAAGGAGCATCTCCTGACTGAGTGACACACTGAACCCTCCTCACCATCACTGTGCACAGCGGCGCGCGTGACCCGTACTGAGAGCGCGCGCATTGACAGATCATGCCTTAAACTGATGAGTAAGGAAAATAACGATGCGGGGTGACGCCCGTGTCCTCGCTCATTCTCGCGAGAGAAATTTTTGAACGGGTACAGGTCCGTCCGCTGAGGTGACTCACCTACTTCGTGAGACGCCACGCGGAACCAGGATCTGCCCCGAAACACCCAATAACTGTTCATTAAGAAAGAGTTTTTAATCGATTATGAGAGTTTTGAAGTTGCGATTCCTCAGAAAGACACAAGAGAGCGCTAGATGTCTGGGACAGAAATAAATAACGTGATTAAAATATTATATATATATATATATATATATATATATATATATATATATATATATATATATATAATACATTAGATTAAAATACAGTTTTATTTAAATACAAAATAAATAAAACAAATGAATGATTAAAAAGTAAATAATCATTATATTATTAAATTAAAACATTATATTATTATTATTATTAATAATAAAATAAATAAAATAATTAAATAAATAAAAAAGTAAATACGATTTTTTATTAGATTTAAATAAATACATAAAACTTGATTTAGATAAATAAAAATAAGAAAAGCAGTGTAAAAATATAAAAAATAATCTGTGGTTTCATTACGCTAAGCAAATGAACAGAAGCGCGAAAGTGTGAATCCCATTTTAATGAAGAATTATTAAAGTAAAAATGTTTAATAGTTTGTTTTAGAGAGCAAATTCATTCTACAATAACCTTATAAGGATACTATTTATTTTAAAATTACACGTCACATTATAATAAACACAAATTGTGTAATATATATATATGTCACAACCTGGGAATCTTATATTCACTTGGCAAAATAAATGTTTGGTTGGTTGCTATTCTGTTTGATGCTTCCGGTATCGGAGAAGACTCCATTTCCCGTGATGCATCTCTTCAGCGCGGCACTGCAGCGGCACACGCGTCGCGTCGCTGATAACATCTCGCGCAATGGCTGCAGCTCTGTCTCGAGCGCTGAAATTACCGGGTAAGTCGAATATTAATCTATATTATCTTCAATAAGCAGTCGAATGAATGACAGTAATAACCCGCCGTTCAGATGCAGGGCGCGCGCTCGCGCTGCGTGTGTGTTTTGCTCGGTGACGTCAGTGATGTGATTATCAGACGCATCTTCACTCCGTTATACTGTATTCAGATGCGACATGCAGCTATGACCGTTATCAGCCGGTTACACAGATCAACCTGCGCTGAGAACGACGTCAAAACCAGCGCGATTATATCATATTCAATTATTAAATTCGCTGCAGATCGGCACACAAATAAGACCAACACCGACCACCGTACATGTACAGTACCATGGTGAATGCCTACGTCACGCGACCACAGTGTTTTTTTTTTGTAAAAAAACAAACATCATTTGCTATTTTCTCAAACAAGAGAATCTGTGAATTTTCTTCAAAAATGTTTTAATTTTAATTACACTCTAAAAAACCCTAGGTTAAAAACAACCCAAGGGCTGGGGAAATAGGACGGAACACATGTTGGGTTAATTTTACCCAGCAAATTGGGTTGTTTATTTAACCCAGCATAATGCCTTGATTTAACCCAGTATAGTTGATTAATTGTTATTATAATACTAGCTTTTCTTTCTTTTTTTTACTTTATACATGAATGAATGTCTACGGATTCACTTAAATCCTCTAAACTTAAAAAAAAAAAACTCGATGCAACCACTGGTTTGCATGATACTTCCTTTATTTTTGATCATATTTTACAGTATGGCATATTTTATAGTTCTGAATACATCTTGAATACATTTAAGCTCGTTTAACAAAAATTCGAAGTAAAAAGTGAAACATTTATAAGTAACTCAAGTGTAATGTCCCAGTCTCTGTTGTGCCGCTTCCACTGTAACGCGCTGGATCTCGTGCCGGATCCTGAGTCGTGTTCAGCGGAGGAACTTCAGAGCGCAGAAATATGCTGTGACTCCATAACCTGTCCATAAACAATCAGTGTACAGTTCTGACAACATATGTTAACATCATACGTATTTATATTCTGTATCTTTTTGAATAAAATCATAAAATGTCATGCAAGGCATCGCACGAAAAGACAGATGCGACACTCGTGACTCACATCGCACCCCTGTATGTTGCTTTGCATAAAATAAACAATATACAGAACAATAACGTATTTACAGATAAAATAAAATGTACACAAACCTGTATTTTACCGAAGACACACACCAATTTGACGGAGCTGCACTGCTCTCTCCTGAAGAGGTCGCAAAAAGCCTGCGATAAATAACTCCATCCCTGGGTTGTTACGTCTGACTCAGGATCTGGGTTACACAAAAACTACCCAAACACTGGGTTGTTATGTCTGACTCAGGATCTGGGTTACACAAAAACTACCCAAACACTGGGTTGTTACGTCTGACTCAGGATCTGGGTTACACAAAAACTACCCAAACACTGGGTTGTTACGTCTGACTCAGGATCTGGGTTACACAAAAACTACCCAAACACTGGGTTGTTATGTCTGACTCAGGATCTGGGTTACACAAAAACTACCCAAACACTGGGTTGTTATGTCTGACTCAGGATCTGTGTTACACAAAAACTACACAAACACTGGGTTGTTACGTCTGACTCAGGATCTGGGTTACACAAAAACTACACAAACACTGGGTTGTTACGTCTGACTCAGGATCTGTGTTACACAAAAACTACACAAACACTGGGTTGTTACGTCTGACTCAGGATCTGGGTTACACAAAAACGACCCAAACACTGGGTTGTTACGTCTGACCCAGGATCTGGGTAACACCAAAACTACCCAAACACTGGGTTGTTACGTCTGACTCAGGATCTGGGTTACACAAAAACTACACAAACACTGGGTTGTTACGTCTGACTCAGGATCTGTGTTACACAAAAACTACACAAACACTGGGTTGTTACGTCTGACTCAGGATCTGGGTTACACAAAAACTACACAAACACTGGGTTGTTACGTCTGACTCAGGATCTGTGTTACTCAAAAACTACACAAACACTGGGTTGTTACGTCTGACTCAGGATCTGGGTTACACAAAAACTACCCAAACACTGGGTTGTTACGTCTGACTCAGGATCCGGGTTACACAAAAACTACCCAAACACTGGGTTGTTACGTCTGACCCAGGATCTGGGTAACACCAAAACTACCCAAACACTGGGTTGTTACGTCTGACTCAGGATCTGGGTTACACAAAAACTACACAAACACTGGGTTGTTACGTCTGACTCAGGATCTGTGTTACTCAAAAACTACACAAACACTGGGTTGTTACGTCTGACTCAGGATCTGGGTTACACAAAAACTACACAAACACTGGGTTGTTATGTCTGACTCAGGATCTGGGTTACACAAAAACTACCCAAACACTGGGTTGTTACGTCTGACTCAGGATCTGTGTTACTCAAAAACTACACAAACACTGGGTTGTTACGTCTGACTCAGGATCTGGGTTACACAAAAACTACCCAAACACTGGGTTGTTACGTCTGACTCAGGATCTGTGTTACTCAAAAACTACACAAACACTGGGTTGTTACGTCTGACTCAGGATCTGGGTTACACAAAAACTACCCAAACACTGGGTTGTTATGTCTGACTCAGGATCTGGGTTACACAAAAACTACCCAAACACTGGGTTGTTATGTCTGACTCAGGATCTGTGTTACACAAAAACTACACAAACACTGGGTTGTTACGTCTGACTCAGGATCTGGGTTACACAAAAACTACACAAACACTGGGTTGTTATGTCTGACTCAGGATCTGTGTTACACAAAAACTACACAAACACTGGGTTGTAATGTCTGACCCAGGATCTATGGGTTACACAAAAACTACACAAACACTGGGTTGTTACATCTGACTCAGGATCTGGGTTACACAAAAACTACACAAACACTGGGTTGTTACGTCTGACTCAGGATCTGTGTTACACAAAAACTACACAAACACTGGGTTGTTACGTCTGACTCAGGATCTGGGTTACACAAAAACTACACAAACACTGGGTTGTTACGTCTGACTCAGGATCTGTGTTACTCAAAAACTACACAAACACTGGGTTGTTACGTCTGACTCAGGATCTGGGTTACACAAAAACTACACAAACACTGGGTTGTTACGTCTGACTCAGGATCTGGGTTACACAAAAACTACCCAAACACTGGGTTGTAATGTCTGACCCAGGATCTGGGTAACACCAAAACTACCCAAACACTGGGTTGTTACGTCTGACCCAGGATCTGGGTAACACCAAAACTACCCAAACACTGGGTTGTAACGTCTGACCCAGGATCTGAGTAACACAAAAACGACCCAAACACTGGGTTGTTACGTCTGACCCAGGATCTGGGTAACACCAAAACTACCCAAACACTGGGTTGTAACGTCTGACCCAGGATCTGAGTAACACAAAAACGACCCAAACACTGGGTAGTTACGTCTGACCCAGGATCTGAGTAACACCAAAACTACCCAAACACTGGGTTGTAACGTCTGACCCAGGATCTGAGTAACACAAAAACGACCCAAACACTGGGTTGTTACGTCTGACCCAGGATCTGGGTAACACCAAAACTACCCAAACACTGGGTTGTTACGTCTGACCCAGGATCTGAGTAACACCAAAACTACCCAAACACTGGGTAGTTACGTCTGACCCAGGATCTGAGTAACACCAAAACTACCCAAACACTGGGTTGTAACGTCTGACCCAGGATCTGAGTAACACAAAAACGACCCAAACACTGGGTAGTTACGTCTGACCCAGGATCTGAGTAACACCAAAACTACCCAAACACTGGGTTGTAACGTCTGACCCAGGATCTGAGTAACACAAAAACGACCCAAACACTGGGTTGTTACGTCTGACCCAGGATCTGGGTAACACCAAAACTACCCAAACACTGGGTTGTTACGTCTGACCCAGGATCTGAGTAACACCAAAACTACCCAAACACTCGGTTGTAATGTCTGACCCAGGATCTGGGTAACACAAAAACTACCCAAACACTCGGTTGTAATGTCTGACCCAGGATCTGGGTAACACCAAAACTACCCAAACACTGAAAAAGAACCACAAAAATGACTCAAAAGGCTCAACCCAAGGATTTGGGTAGAGAAAATAACCCAAGATTAAGAAGTGTTAAACTGGTTAAATCCCTGGTCATGCAGGTAAGAAGGGCTCGGACCTGGGCGAGTACGACCCACTGACACAGGCGGACAGCGAAGATGAGACGGAGGACGACGATCTGGTCCTGAACTATCCTCGTAACGGCCTGAGCCCGGCGGCGGCCGACCCACGGGACGAGGAGGAGGAGTTTGAGGAGGAGGGGGAGTGGCCGCAGAGAGAGGGGGTGGGGCCTGATGTGGAGGTGGGCGGAGCCTGTGAGGGGAAAGATCGGTGTTTGACTGAGGCGATTTGGACCGCATCGTTCCTGCTGCCGCTGGGCTGTACGGCGCTGGTGGTGCTGATGTGTGCGTTTCTCCTGCCCTGCCCAGAGGGGGCGCCACACCTCACGCACTGGCAGCGAGCGCTCGGAGACGCCAGCGGTGAGTGATCACGCTACACCTCATCAACACTTCACCTCATTAACCTGCAGACTCAACATGTGCTCTTCCTCTCAGGCGTGGCCTCGCCTCCGCTGGCGCTGTGGGATGTGGACGGAGACGGGCTGGAGGATGTTCTGATTGGCGTCACCAGCATCTCTAACGACACACAGCCAAACAACGCGCAGAGCAAAGGTGAGCGGACCAAATGACGGAAAACGGGAAAACTCCCCATTACAGTAGAAGAGAGCGCAACAGTCGGTTAAGGAAGTTAAATCTCTAAAAACTAGAGTGATAACGGTAACAATTACTATTACGATAACTGTAACGATAAGTAATGAGAACAGTTACGATAACTGTAACAATAATTATAATGTTAATTGTAATGATATCTAATGATAACTGTTTCTATAACTATAATGAGAAATGTTACACTAAGTGTAACAATAACTATAATGAGAAATGTAACAAAAAAATGTAACAATAACTATAATGGTAACAATTACCGTAATGTTAACTGTAATGATGTCTATAACGATAACTTAAACGATAACAACAATGAAAATTGTAACGATAACTTATATAATAACTATGATAAATATAATGATAAATGTAAGGCTAATTGTCATGAAATCTGTAACGGTAACAATGACAGTAATGGTAACTATAATGAAAACTAAGAATAACGGTAACAGCTACTGTAAAGATGATGAACAGGAGAAATACTGGCGTCACTGTGGGCGGGCACTAATGCGCTCTCTTCCAGTAGAGTGGTCAATGCGGCAGTGGCTGGTCCAATCAGAGTGCTCCGTGTGTGTGTGTATGTGTGTGTAGAGTTCAGCGTGTGGGCGGTCAGCGGGGTCAGTGGGCAGCTGCTGTGGACGAGACCCCTCAGGGAGCCGCTGTTCTCCGTTCAGTGTGGACTGCAGACAGGAAGTGCTGATCCGCAGACAGGAAGTGCTGATCCGCAGACAGGAAGTGCTGATCCGCTGGGAAGGAAACAGGAATCCTCCGCCTGCGTCCTGATCAGCTCGGGTCACATCATCGCTGTTAACGCCTCCACAGGTCTCTCTCACACACACTCGCTCATGACAGCTGAACACATGTGTGTGTGTGTTTTGATTATCAGTGTGTGTTTCAGGCCGCACGTGGTGGACGGCAACCGTCAGTGACGTCGAGTCTCACGCGGTTCTGCTGCCGGATCTGGACAGAGACGCGTTTCCAGACCTACTGATCGCAACTCTACCAACAGACCAGGTGACCTCACACATACACCCACACACACACACACACACACACACTCTCACAGAGACGCGTTTCCAGACCTGCACATCATCATCATCTTCATCATCTACTGTCCTCAGCTGTCTGATCTGGCTCTGGTCTTGATCTCCGGCCGGGCCGGAGCTCTGATTGGCCGACCGGTGAACTTTAACCTCACGGCTCAGGGGAAGCTGATTGGTCCGCTGCTGCACGAGACGCAGGCGGGAGCCTATTACGTGCTGTTTGGCCTGGGTGAGTCTCATTCCCCGGCGGATCTCGTGATCACAGCTGTGGTAGTGGGAGGAGGGAGGAAACATGGACAACCAAAGTCCAAGTTATTAGACTCTAAAAGTTGAAATGATCATATACTAAGTTGAAATTGTGACTGAAAAAGTAAAAAAATTACATAAAAAGTCAAAATAATGACTTAAATCCAAAATTATATGTCAAAACTGACATACTAAGATGTCATGTCATAATTGTGGCAACGACATGACTTGTGTAATAACTCCATGATGTGTTTTTCTTGTGTTCATGTGTGTGTGTGTGTGTGTGTGTGTGTTCAGGCACGGTGGAGGGCGTCTCTCTCAGCCTGATTTACAGTCAGGCCACAGGCAGGAACGCCTCGGGTCGGGTCCTTCTGAAAGAGCCCAGCTGGGAGCGTCTGAGGAAGAGCAACTCGTCACGGCTCATTCACATCAGCAGGTGGAGTTCACACACACTCACTGACCCCTGACCTCATGTGCTAGTCAAGTAAATTAACTTTAGCTTAACTTAAACTTAAAAGTTACTTTAACTGTAACGGCCTGGGGTGGAGTTAATCCTCTGGATTTGTGATCTTTTTAGAATAAGTGATTTGTCCAGCTATTATTGGGTCATGTGACAGGATTCACTGTCAACTGTTTTCTATAAATATGTTTTGTGTTGGCTAACATTTATTCAGCTAATGCGTGTCCTGTTTAAAATAGACCTTGTTATCACACTAGGTTTGGATGTCAATGCAGGATGTTGTGAGGATATGTCAGTTAGAGACCATAAGTGTATCTTTTTTTATCTTTCTGCCATCGCTGACCCCCCTTGTCAGAAACGTCTGACACAATCGCGCATTATTACGCAAACAACTGTTGAGCAATGTATCTCTCGGGTTGACTGTGAACTTGGGGTTGTAGCAATGATGTTGAGCTCTTCATGTAATCTTTTATCAACTCCTGCCCTTCTGTGTTGGTGATTCCCACTCTGCATCATCACCCCTGTTCTGTGGTGTTCCACAGGGTTCAGTGTTGGGTCCAGTATTGTTTACTCTATACTTGTTGCCTCTGGGTCAGATCATTCGTGATTTTAACATTTCTTGTTTTAAGGCCTCTCTCTCTGTATGCAGTCGAGCTCTCTCTCCGTGAAATAACTGTTCCGCATTTGTCAACGAGAGCATATGGCGTAATTTAGATATATTTTTAAGATGGAAAAATGCGGTTTTACAGATACTAGACACGTGACTTTCAAATGAAAGATTGGTATCAAAGAGCACACCCAGGTTCCTAACCGACGACGAAGACTTAACAGAGCAGCCGTCGAGTGTTTTTTCAGACATCTGGGCTTGAAGCTTTATTTTTCGTTAGTTTAGCCACTGTTTCAAATACCTAGGATTATGTTTATTTTCTTCTAATAGGTTTGAAACATAAGCAGATCTAGCAGCTTTTAAAGCCTCTCTGTAAGCAATCGAGCTCTCTTTCCATGAAATGCGAAATACCTCTAGTTTTGTTTTCTTCCAGTTGCGCTCCATTTTTCTGGCTGCTCTCTTAAGGGCCCGAGTGTGCTCGTTGTACCACGGCGTTGGACTATTTTCTTTAATCTTCTTTAAGCGCAACGGAGCAACTGTGTCTAAAGTGCTGGAAAACAGAGAGTTAAAGTTTCTGTTGTAATATCAAGTTCTTCTAAGCTATCTGGGATGGTGAGATGGTGAAACTGATCAGGAAGATTATTAATAAAGCAATCTTTAGTGGCAGAAGTGATAGGTCTAACTTATTTATAACACAGAGTCGACTTTGCAACCTTGGCTAAATGAAGTTTACACGAGACTAGATAATGATCTGAGATGTCATCGCTCTGCTGCAGAATTTCAACGGCATCAGCATCTATTCCATGTGATAATATTAGATCTAGAGTATGATCACGACGATGAGTAGGTCCTGACACGTGTTGTCTAACTCCAACAGAGTTAAGAATGTCTTTAAATGCCAATCCCAATGCATCTGTGTGTGTGTGTGTGTGTGTCAGTGAGCAGGTGGAGTTCCTGCTCCCTCTAGTGGCGGGTCAGTGCGCTCAGCACAGTAATCTGGACAGCGTGTCGGTGGTGAACTCGAGCCGCAGCGACTGGATGCTGGTGTGTGGAGCCGAGGGCCGTGTGTCCGTGCTGAGAGAGAACGACACACACACCGCCTGGAGCCTCGGCCCCGCCGCCATACACACGTCTGTACACTCACTCATCTCGCGCTCTTGTTAATGCTTCACATTTTATTTTCTGTTTAAGTTTAAGGTTGTTTTTAATTCGTTTTTGTTTAAGTAGTTTTTATGTAGCTATTTTGAGCTATTTTAGTAAGTTAATCTAGGGCTAGCTAATAATCATAAGTTTAAGTCTTTAATTTCAGTCAAGCTTTATTGTTTTAATGAGTTAATGTGTGTGTGTGTGTGTGTGTGTGTGTGTGTGTGTGCAGTCGTCCGGCGTCGGGTCTCTTCAATGACGACAATGTTCCTGATCTACTCATTCATCAGTCGGCCAATGGCGTCAGGAAGGTGCGCATCTCATTAGCATCTCATTAACACGCATGCACACAGCGAGCTGACTCTGTGTGATCCGCAGGTGCAGATCCTCGACGGCGCTCGGGGGCGGAGCTTGTGGGAGGCGGGGTTTGTGTGTCCTCGTCTGGCGGTGGAGGATTCGTCGGTTCTCACCTCCTCCGGCCAATCCGTGTTCCTCTTCTGGGCGGGAGATCCGCTGTCGCCGGCGCTGAACGTCACCAAGGCAACCAGCCCGGCGGCCGAGCCGGTCCTCCGCAAGCTCTTCCTGCTCCACCCGTTCTATCCCACAATCCTCCTGCAGCTGAGCAGCACCACGGACACCGTCCTCACCGCGACAGGTGCGGCAGGCGCACCGATCAGACATGGGTTTCGCATAATTATCATGTCATGTGGTATTTTTAATTATCACCATCAGCTGGTTCATTTCTCTGTTAGTAATAGGGACTTTTATTTTGACACAGATGCACTGGAGCCATAGACTGTATGTAATATGT